>NC_046220.1:8076271-8436440 GCF_011004875.1 Balearica regulorum gibbericeps | reverse complement strand
CCCTGCAGACCCCTGGTCGGAGGCCTTCCGGGCAAACGGGCCTGGGGGACTGGTCCTGCCAGTCAGTCATGACAGGCCACGCGACCGGTGGTATCCCTGCCAGCGTACGGGGCACGGGGGCTTCAGAGCACAGCTTCTCTGCATCCAAGCACCACTTTGCAGGGATAACCAGAGCTCCGGGGCTGGTCACTGCACTCTCTCAGAGCAGGTTCGCACTGGCAAGAGAAAACGTTGGGCTTGGTGCTCCTTGAAGAGCTACGTTTGCATGGAGCAATGTGCTTCATCAAAGACACTCCTTAGTTGAGCCCTCGACTGACCCTCAGGAACTGTCCAATGGCCTTCCTGGTAGAAAGTTTATTCATTTACGAAAGAGGGAAGCTTTTCAAAGTGAAAAAGGCCTGTTTGGCAAGGTAAACTACAGCACGAAGAAGAAAGCTGTGGTCTGGATGCAGCAGCATACACGACTAAGCCAGACCCATGTCACTCAAGGGTCTGCACAGGGACCACTACTACTGAATATCTTCCTTAACGACATAGCTAGTGGGTTGAGTGCACCCTCAGCAAGTTTGCAGATGCCACTGAGTGCTTGGAATTTGGGGGTTCTTTGGGGCAGTCCAGAGCCCAGCTCCCACGGGACCTGGAAGGGTGAGATTCCCATCTCTTCGCATGCTGCTGCTGCTGCTCTTCCTTTCCATAGCATGTGTCTTGCCTCGAGCAATGAGAGGCATGTGTCTTGCCTCGAGCAACGGCAGGACAGGCTGCTCGGTGACGCTGCTCAGCGTGCTGGCACCTGCACTCTGGTGCGCCTTGCTTTTCTGGATGGCGCATTGCTATCTACCTTTTTTGGGGGGAGCTTCAGCCCTTTGGGGGCTCCTTGTTGCTCTGCTGTTGGGGTGCGGGCTGATGGGACCTTTGTGCCTTGCTCGGGTTACGGTCTCCTCTTCCCTCTTTCGCTCTGCCTGCAGGGCTTTCCCCTTTTTTCCTGGCGCTGCTGTTAGCCTCTCTCTTCCTCCTGGAGCTGTACGCAGGGTCCCTGTGGGATAGTGGGGCCGCTGGGGGTTGGACAGAGCGTTTGGGGAGCCAATACTCATACCTAGGGAAGTCTTCCAGGACAGCGAGTGTGTGTGGGAGGATGCCTTTGCAAGGCACGTTGTGTCTTCGCAGCAGCCCACGCACCATGTGCTGTTGCGGTCCTCCTCTGTGGATCCCGGTGTGGTGAAAGAGGTCTGTCCCAGTGGCCGTAGGGGACAGGAGGGGCTGAGCGTTGTCTCGTGAACCAAAGCTTCGGGTTGCTTCCCCTTGTGGCCTGGGGTGGACCTCTCCAGCCCCGTTCTGAGCGCGCGAAGCCTCTTCATCATTAATGCGCATTCCTTCCCGGCTTCCAAGAGTTCCTCTGTGGCCGGCCCAGGGGGACTGAGTTGAGATACGCAGGCGGGAGTGTCAGCGCAGCAGCCTCGGGTGCCCAGCGGGGCTGCCCTGCCCATGCCGGGCCCAAACGTGGGTGGGGCTGCGAGGTGACGCGTCCCCACAGCCCTCTGTGACATGGTGCGACGTCACAGTGGGACACCGGCATCACAGCGACAGCTCCCTCTCCCCACCGTGCGCCCTGGGCCACACTCCACGGCGAGGCCTGGGCAACCCCAGGGCTGCTCTCGCCAGCGCTCTGCTGTGCAGGAGCTGCCCTGCTGCCAGGAGGAGGCGAGGGCAGGCGGCGGGAGACCGTTGGAGACGCCGCTTGAGGAAGTGGCGAAGAGGAGGAAGAAGAGAGAAGCAGAGGGGTTTTGCAGCAGGACAAGCATCTCTCCCCCAGCTGCCGCAGTGCACGGGGGCAAAGATGATTAAATACCTGCTCTTCAACCCCTTGATGCCCGAGGATCTGCCAACCCTCAAGGAGCTCACCACCAGCGGTAAGGCCCCGGAGGGCCCTTGCAGGAGCACTCTCGGAGCCGAGATGAAGTGGAGACGAGCTGGGGAAACCCTGAGGCTGGGGCTGTAGCGGAGGTCTTTGGGGGGGGACCGGCAGCTGCAAGGCCAGCCCCGCCTGATGGTGCCTCTGGGCGCGAGGGTGGCTTTGGCAGCCCAGGCCCCTAGCCGCTGCCCGTGTCAAAGGGCGGGATCCCCTTCCCCAAAACACTACGGATGCCTGCCTTTCCTCCCCAGGCCCGTCCTGGGCACAGGGCGGGCTTCTTGGAGGCTGGGGGGGCGGTCAAGAAGGCAGCTGGGCTGCCCCGGTGCTGCGAGTGTTTGCTCGGGGCAAGGCGGGGCTTGAGGGCACTCCACTGTCGCCATCGCCTCCCTGCGTAGGGGTTGCTGGACGGTTGGCCGTCGCTGACTCAGAGCATGGCATGCCTTTCCTTTCCTTTCCTTTCCAGAAATCTGCAAAGTCTGGGCTTCCACATCTAGGTACATCCGGAGACAGCTCTTGCAGAAGAGGGTGAGCCTTGCCTCCCGCCCGTGCCCCATCCTGCCCCTCCAGGCCTCCGGAGCAGGGCACAACGTACCGTCCCCTGGGCCACACGAGTCACCTGGCAGCCTTCCCGCCTCTGCCCAGCCCTGCCAATGCTCCCTCTTCTTGCTTGCGTTTTCAGGGAGTGGACATTGGAGTCGGGAGATTTGCCCTTGTCCCAGCGCGTGCCACGGTGGGAGAGGACAGGGTTTTGCCTGTGGAGAGACCCGTGTTCCAGCCGTGCAGGCTTCTGAGGAAATTTTACAAGCTCAAGTGTGCAAAGAGCAAAATTCCTGGTAAGAAGAGGGGGGCTTCCCCTGCACAGCCCTTGCATTTGGCTTTTTGGCTTGGTGCCCGCTCCTCTGTGACATGGCCGAGCAAAGGCTCTTCCAACCTGGAGAGCACTGAGGGTGGGCACACGTACCGCAGCCCAGCACACCGCCCCTCCGCGGGGAGCCAGCCTCATCTCCCCAGCTTACCCTACGCTCCAGCCGACTGCTCGCGGAAGGAGGCAAAGCTGCTCTTTGCCTTCCGCTGTCCGTCACGTCCGTTCTGGAGAGGCGGCCGAAGCTGAAAGGGGACGCGCTCTGGCAGAGCGTGGCCCGAGGGCTGGGTGCTGATGGCACCTTGTCTCGGAGGCGGCTGAACTGCGGTGAGAGTGACTCGGTTGCTTTGCGCTTGTTCCCTAGACGAGACACCACTCGTACAGCTGGACTTCGAGCAGATTGCCACTGACATCCACTTCCGCCAAGAAATCGTGGAGCGCTGCATACACGAGACCCTGCTTTTCTTTGCTGGGGCCCTCCGAGACAATAAGGAGGTGGAATTCTCCTTCAAGGGCATTGGCATCCTTGCTGTACGAAGAAAAGTGGTCAGCATGACCTTCTCTGACGACTGCCTGCTGGAGCTGGATCCCACAGGGAACATGCTGGAAGCTCTTCTCGGGGTGAGCTTGTCATTTCTCCGGGGCTGCTCCTCGTGGCTATGTGGCAATGCTGTCAAAGCTCTCTCCAGCAGCTTTCTCTTGGCTGCCGACACCTGCCGACACTGCTCTTTGAGCAGCGAGACGGTTTGTCGCCGTTGTGAGCAACCAGCACGTGCCCTGGGCGTCTGCTGACGTGTCTCTGTCCCCTTGCAGGACTCCAAGATGATGGGTATCGTGGCCTTTGCAGGCAAAAACAATTTTAGTCGGCTCAGTCGGGACGGGGTCATCACGCTGCCAAGGTGAGCAGAATGGCTTCTGCAGCTCCCAGCTGGTCAAGGGAGCAACTGCTCAGCCCCTGCTGTGGGGGCACCCTCTTGCTGGGGCTCCTCTCCTGCCAAACTCAGGCAAGACCAGCTCCTGCCCAGGAGTGCTGCCCGCTCCGGCCGCTGCTCGCTCCTCTCTGCCTTGGAGAGTGCAGGCAAAGCGGCCAGTCCGCTCTGGATGCACCCTGAGGGAGGGGGAGAGGCGGGAGGGTCTGCGGGGGCAGCAGGGAGGGCGCGTGCTGGGATCATCAGCTTTCTGGCAGGAAGGCAAGGGAGGGAAGCAGCGGCAGAGGCTGGTGGAGACCATGGGGCCCCTCAGGTCCCACAGAGAGCTGCGTCCCCCAGGGACTTGGCAGTGGCTCCCAAAGATGCCTGCCAGCAGCCTGTTAGCGTCAGCCCCAAGGGAGGGTGGCGCCCTTTCACCCAGCTGGTGCCCTCTTGTTTCCAGGCTTGAGGTTGAGAGCCCCCACCAAGGGGCCCCGGCGATTTCGCTGAAGCCCAGGAGAGAGTCGGCACCTTGGGGCGGGGGTGCCCGCAGAGGTAATGTCCCAGCTGAGGGCTGGCAGGGGGCTGCGGGTGCTCCTCTCTGGCCCGCAGGGTCCCAAAGACGCTGTTGCACTTTTCTCTTGCCTCCCGCTTGCAGTGAGCGTGCTAGATCCGGTGTTCCTGGCTCAGCGGAGGGTTTCTCTAGCCAGGCAGCAGGCTAGAGCCAAGGAAGCTGGCCAAGGCAGGTGAGCCTCCTGGAGGAGCGGTGTGGCTGGGGGCGCGGGGGCACACCGTACCCTGGCTGTAGTGCGAGTGAGATGTTTCCCTTGGCCGGGGTGCCTGCGCTGATGCCGAAAGGCCCCGGAGACGACGTCCTGCTGGACACGTCGCCCTCCTGCCCAACGGCCTGGTGGTGCCGGAGCAACCGGCTCAGACTGGACTCCCACAAGCTCAGCCTGCCCTGCCTCTTTAGATTCCTGCCAGCGCTCCACGACAAGGCCCAGGAGAAGCTGAAGCAGCCCAAACCTCCAGCTCAGCCGCGGTTGCAGCTCCCTGCGTGTGCTCCGCAGCCCTCACGAACGGTACGCCCCAGGGATCTGACAGCCCTGCGTCGCATTTCGGGCTCTGGGCCCGGGCAGGAGAGGCAGCAAGAGCTGCCTCCTGCCCTGCCCAAGCCCGAGGAGACTAACGCCGCATGTGTGGCGTGCGGTATGTGCTTGGCCTCCAGGGAACGAGCTCCCTCCGCACTGAGAGGGCCGAAAAAAGACTCCGGCTGCTGATGGCATCCAAGCGCCAAGAGGTGGAAGCGGAAGTGTGGCGCCAATACCATGCCAACAGAGCGGGGCAGAACACGGGCCGAGGCCAGGTATGGCATGCGCTTCGCAGCTCCCGGGACAAGGGCGTTTCCCCTCCCCGCTCCCTGGGAGGGCAGCAGGGAAGGTCTCCCGGCAGCGGCACGGCCGCAGTGCTCTGGCCAGCTGGCCAGGCAGGGGTCTGCTCTCTGCCCGCTGCCCTGCACATTGCCCTGCAGGAGAAGCTGTCCCTCAGGCCCCAGGCTGAAGCGCGCAGCTGGCTGTGGCACAGGCAGTCTCTTTTGTGCCCTTGCGCCTCTGCGAGGGGCCAGCAGCACTGCCTTGGACACCAAGCCAAGCCTATGCAAGTCACACGCCTGGGCCGAAGCCTTGGCAGCAGCCCCAGCTATTGGTGGCAGCGCTTGAGGAGAGTGTCTTCTGCCTTTGCAGAGCCCCTGCCGCCATGTGTTTGAGGATCCCTATCGCCCTCCCCACCTCCTGAGAAAGGCCTATGCCGAGCAGCTGAAGGAGAGGCTACAGGAGAAGGAGAGATGCCGAAGCCCTGCGTGGCCGAGAGCGTCTGAGGGGCGGGCAGAGCTGTGCCGCCCGGAGACAGCATGGGCGAGGTAAGTGTGTCCGAGTCTCGGCCCTGCCCGGATTCACCCCCGGCTGATCGGCACTCTTCTCGCTGCAGACTGGTTGGGGCACGAGGGCCCACGAGACGCCACGCAGAGCAGCGGGCTGGCCTCGGCAGCACCTCAGAGAACTACTGGCCTGAGCCAGGCTTTGGGGCGTTGCGGGCCCTTCGCCCCAGCCACAGAGCTGAGGCCCTTTCTTCTGTGTCCTTTAGCAAGGGGGAGAAGACGAGGCTCTTGGAGCGCCGTGAGGAAAGGAAGGCCCAGGGACTGCCGGCCCTGCCCAGAAGCTGCCAGCAGCCCCGGAGAATCCATTGGAAGGGGCCTTAACCGTCACGACGGCCAGCCTTTTCAGCAGGAGAGCTGTCGGCAACGGGTGGCAGGGGCGAGGAGTGCCTTTGCAAAGGGGAACGTGACCAATAAAAGCTGCTGGTGCCCGTGCCCAGCCAGAGTGACCATGCATCTCCCTGCATCGCCTTTCTCTGCAGTCAAGGGGACAGGAGGGGCCCCGCAGCCCCCTGGTCAGAGGGGTGTCCGGGCAAATGGGCGGGGGGGGACTGGTCCTGCCAGTCAGCCACCACAGGCCACGTGATGTGACGGGAAGAGCAGTGTCTCTGCCGGGGCACGTGGCGTGGGGGCTGCTGGGAGCTGGGGGTGGGGCTCATGCCATGGCTTGACTGGGGGGCATGTTGTCCCTACAGCACTGTCGTCCTCCTGGGGTGTCCAGTGGAGAGCCCATGTTACAAAAGGCTTTGTCGTCCTGTTAGCAACGGCCTGCTCTTCAGTAGCGACCGCGAAGGCAGCACTGACGGGGAAGGCTCTCGTGAACACTTCACAAGGGACTAGGCTGTAATGAGCATGAGGGTGCTGCTCCCGCTGTCAGGCCCAGGAAGTTGCCGGCACGTTTTCTGCCGGCGCAGGGAAAGTGAGAGATGAGGAAGGGCGGCGTGTGTGTCGGCTCCCGCAGAGGCCGGGAAAAGCTCTGGGCAGCTCTGAGCCCTGGAGGTGTCCAGGCTTCCCTAGGCTACGCAGCTTGGCGTCCTCCAGCTCCTCGAGATGCAGGAATGGCCGGGCTTAGAGGCCACTTTCCGGGGGCCCCTCTGCAGCCCCACGCATGTGCTCACGGCAAGGCTGTGGGCACAAAAGGCGATGGTGGCCGTCTGCCTGGGTGTGACTGCGTGCGTCTGCGTGCGCACGTGCAGGCACGGGGCGCTGGGAGAGGCAGGCAGCATCCCAGCCAAAGCACCACAGAACCCTGTGCGTGGGGGTCCCCCTCTCCTGCCCTTCCCGTCCATCCGTCCGTCCGTCCGTCCACTGACGGCAGCTCCTGGGGACAGAAGCTCTTTCTCTCCCTGATGTCCCTTGCGGGCTAGGAGCCAGCTCCGGTGTCCGGCCTCAAACCAGGCACCCTTGTCCCGTCCACATGGGTGGGTACCCACCCGCTGGGTGCTCAGGACAGCCTTTCAATAGGAGACCCCCAGCTCCGGGAGGGCCGAAGACCAAAGACTGGCCCAGCTGCTGGGCTTTGCCTTCCCATAGCAGGCGGCCTGTGCTTCCCCTCCCCGCGCAGTGACTCCCCAGCTCCCGGCCCTGCAGACCCCTGGTCGGAGGCCTTTCCGGGCAAACGGGCCTGGGGGACTGGTCCTGCCAGTCAGTCATGACAGGCCACGCGACCGGTGGTATCCCTGCCAGCGTACGGGGCACGGGGGCTTCAGAGCACAGCTTCTCTGCATCCAAGCACCACTTTGCAGGGATAACCAGAGCTCCGGGGCTGGTCACTGCACTCTCTCAGAGCAGGTTCGCACTGGCAAGAGAAAACGTTGGGCTTGGTGCTCCTTGAAGAGCTACGTTTGCATGGAGCAATGTGCTTCATCAAAGACACTCCTTAGTTGAGCCCTCGACTGACCCTCAGGAACTGTCCAATGGCCTTCCTGGTAGAAAGTTTATTCATTTACGAAAGAGGGAAGCTTTTCAAAGTGAAAAAGGCCTGTTTGGCAAGGTAAACTACAGCACGAAGAAGAAAGCTGTGGTCTGGATGCAGCAGCATACACGACTAAGCCAGACCCATGTCACTCAAGGGTCTGCACAGGGACCACTACTACTGAATATCTTCCTTAACGACATAGCTAGTGGGTTGAGTGCACCCTCAGCAAGTTTGCAGATGCCACTGAGTGCTTGGAATTTGGGGGTTCTTTGGGGCAGTCCAGAGCCCAGCTCCCACGGGACCTGGAAGGGTGAGATTCCCATCTCTTCGCATGCTGCTGCTGCTGCTCTTCCTTTCCATAGCATGTGTCTTGCCTCGAGCAATGAGAGGCATGTGTCTTGCCTCGAGCAACGGCAGGACAGGCTGCTCGGTGACGCTGCTCAGCGTGCTGGCACCTGCACTCTGGTGCGCCTTGCTTTTCTGGATGGCGCATTGCTATCTACCTTTTTTGGGGGGAGCTTCAGCCCTTTGGGGGCTCCTTGTTGCTCTGCTGTTGGGGTGCGGGCTGATGGGACCTTTGTGCCTTGCTCGGGTTACGGTCTCCTCTTCCCTCTTTCGCTCTGCCTGCAGGGCTTTCCCCTTTTTTCCTGGCGCTGCTGTTAGCCTCTCTCTTCCTCCTGGAGCTGTACGCAGGGTCCCTGTGGGATAGTGGGGCCGCTGGGGGTTGGACAGAGCGTTTGGGGAGCCAATACTCATACCTAGGGAAGTCTTCCAGGACAGCGAGTGTGTGTGGGAGGATGCCTTTGCAAGGCACGTTGTGTCTTCGCAGCAGCCCACGCACCATGTGCTGTTGCGGTCCTCCTCTGTGGATCCCGGTGTGGTGAAAGAGGTCTGTCCCAGTGGCCGTAGGGGACAGGAGGGGCTGAGCGTTGTCTCGTGAACCAAAGCTTCGGGTTGCTTCCCCTTGTGGCCTGGGGTGGACCTCTCCAGCCCCGTTCTGAGCGCGCGAAGCCTCTTCATCATTAATGCGCATTCCTTCCCGGCTTCCAAGAGTTCCTCTGTGGCCGGCCCAGGGGGACTGAGTTGAGATACGCAGGCGGGAGTGTCAGCGCAGCAGCCTCGGGTGCCCAGCGGGGCTGCCCTGCCCATGCCGGGCCCAAACGTGGGTGGGGCTGCGAGGTGACGCGTCCCCACAGCCCTCTGTGACATGGTGCGACGTCACAGTGGGACACCGGCATCACAGCGACAGCTCCCTCTCCCCACCGTGCGCCCTGGGCCACACTCCACGGCGAGGCCTGGGCAACCCCAGGGCTGCTCTCGCCAGCGCTCTGCTGTGCAGGAGCTGCCCTGCTGCCAGGAGGAGGCGAGGGCAGGCGGCGGGAGACCGTTGGAGACGCCGCTTGAGGAAGTGGCGAAGAGGAGGAAGAAGAGAGAAGCAGAGGGGTTTTGCAGCAGGACAAGCATCTCTCCCCCAGCTGCCGCAGTGCAAGGGGGCAAAGATGATTAAATACCTGCTCTTCAACCCCTTGATGCCCGAGGATCTGCCAACCCTCAAGGAGCTCACCACCAGCGGTAAGGCCCCGGAGGGCCCTTGCAGGAGCACTCTCGGAGCCGAGATGAAGTGGAGACGAGCTGGGGAAACCCTGAGGCTGGGGCTGTAGCGGAGGTCTTTGGGGGGGGACCGGCAGCTGCAAGGCCAGCCCCGCCTGATGGTGCCTCTGGGCGCGAGGGTGGCTTTGGCAGCCCAGGCCCCTAGCCGCTGCCCGTGTCAAAGGGCGGGATCCCCTTCCCCAAAACACTACGGATGCCTGCCTTTCCTCCCCAGGCCCGTCCTGGGCACAGGGCGGGCTTCTTGGAGGCTGGGGGGGCGGTCAAGAAGGCAGCTGGGCTGCCCCGGTGCTGCGAGTGTTTGCTCGGGGCAAGGCGGGGCTTGAGGGCACTCCACTGTCGCCATCGCCTCCCTGCGTAGGGGTTGCTGGACGGTTGGCCGTCGCTGACTCAGAGCATGGCATGCCTTTCCTTTCCTTTCCTTTCCAGAAATCTGCAAAGTCTGGGCTTCCACATCTAGGTACATCCGGAGACAGCTCTTGCAGAAGAGGGTGAGCCTTGCCTCCCGCCCGTGCCCCATCCTGCCCCTCCAGGCCTCCGGAGCAGGGCACAACGTACCGTCCCCTGGGCCACACGAGTCACCTGGCAGCCTTCCCGCCTCTGCCCAGCCCTGCCAATGCTCCCTCTTCTTGCTTGCGTTTTCAGGGAGTGGACATTGGAGTCGGGAGATTTGCCCTTGTCCCAGCGCGTGCCACGGTGGGAGAGGACAGGGTTTTGCCTGTGGAGAGACCCGTGTTCCAGCCGTGCAGGCTTCTGAGGAAATTTTACAAGCTCAAGTGTGCAAAGAGCAAAATTCCTGGTAAGAAGAGGGGGGCTTCCCCTGCACAGCCCTTGCATTTGGCTTTTTGGCTTGGTGCCCGCTCCTCTGTGACATGGCCGAGCAAAGGCTCTTCCAACCTGGAGAGCACTGAGGGTGGGCACACGTACCGCAGCCCAGCACACCGCCCCTCCGCGGGGAGCCAGCCTCATCTCCCCAGCTTACCCTACGCTCCAGCCGACTGCTCGCGGAAGGAGGCAAAGCTGCTCTTTGCCTTCCGCTGTCCGTCACGTCCGTTCTGGAGAGGCGGCCGAAGCTGAAAGGGGACGCGCTCTGGCAGAGCGTGGCCCGAGGGCTGGGTGCTGATGGCACCTTGTCTCGGAGGCGGCTGAACTGCGGTGAGAGTGACTCGGTTGCTTTGCGCTTGTTCCCTAGACGAGACACCACTCGTACAGCTGGACTTCGAGCAGATTGCCACTGACATCCACTTCCGCCAAGAAATCGTGGAGCGCTGCATACACGAGACCCTGCTTTTCTTTGCTGGGGCCCTCCGAGACAATAAGGAGGTGGAATTCTCCTTCAAGGGCATTGGCATCCTTGCTGTACGAAGAAAAGTGGTCAGCATGACCTTCTCTGACGACTGCCTGCTGGAGCTGGATCCCACAGGGAACATGCTGGAAGCTCTTCTCGGGGTGAGCTTGTCATTTCTCCGGGGCTGCTCCTCGTGGCTATGTGGCAATGCTGTCAAAGCTCTCTCCAGCAGCTTTCTCTTGGCTGCCGACACCTGCCGACACTGCTCTTTGAGCAGCGAGACGGTTTGTCGCCGTTGTGAGCAACCAGCACGTGCCCTGGGCGTCTGCTGACGTGTCTCTGTCCCCTTGCAGGACTCCAAGATGATGGGTATCGTGGCCTTTGCAGGCAAAAACAATTTTAGTCGGCTCAGTCGGGACGGGGTCATCACGCTGCCAAGGTGAGCAGAATGGCTTCTGCAGCTCCCAGCTGGTCAAGGGAGCAACTGCTCAGCCCCTGCTGTGGGGGCACCCTCTTGCTGGGGCTCCTCTCCTGCCAAACTCAGGCAAGACCAGCTCCTGCCCAGGAGTGCTGCCCGCTCCGGCCGCTGCTCGCTCCTCTCTGCCTTGGAGAGTGCAGGCAAAGCGGCCAGTCCGCTCTGGATGCACCCTGAGGGAGGGGGAGAGGCGGGAGGGTCTGCGGGGGCAGCAGGGAGGGCGCGTGCTGGGATCATCAGCTTTCTGGCAGGAAGGCAAGGGAGGGAAGCAGCGGCAGAGGCTGGTGGAGACCATGGGGCCCCTCAGGTCCCACAGAGAGCTGCGTCCCCCAGGGACTTGGCAGTGGCTCCCAAAGATGCCTGCCAGCAGCCTGTTAGCGTCAGCCCCAAGGGAGGGTGGCGCCCTTTCACCCAGCTGGTGCCCTCTTGTTTCCAGGCTTGAGGTTGAGAGCCCCCACCAAGGGGCCCCGGCGATTTCGCTGAAGCCCAGGAGAGAGTCGGCACCTTGGGGCGGGGGTGCCCGCAGAGGTAATGTCCCAGCTGAGGGCTGGCAGGGGGCTGCGGGTGCTCCTCTCTGGCCCGCAGGGTCCCAAAGACGCTGTTGCACTTTTCTCTTGCCTCCCGCTTGCAGTGAGCGTGCTAGATCCGGTGTTCCTGGCTCAGCGGAGGGTTTCTCTAGCCAGGCAGCAGGCTAGAGCCAAGGAAGCTGGCCAAGGCAGGTGAGCCTCCTGGAGGAGCGGTGTGGCTGGGGGCGCGGGGGCACACCGTACCCTGGCTGTAGTGCGAGTGAGATGTTTCCCTTGGCCGGGGTGCCTGCGCTGATGCCGAAAGGCCCCGGAGACGACGTCCTGCTGGACACGTCGCCCTCCTGCCCAACGGCCTGGTGGTGCCGGAGCAACCGGCTCAGACTGGACTCCCACAAGCTCAGCCTGCCCTGCCTCTTTAGATTCCTGCCAGCGCTCCACGACAAGGCCCAGGAGAAGCTGAAGCAGCCCAAACCTCCAGCTCAGCCGCGGTTGCAGCTCCCTGCGTGTGCTCCGCAGCCCTCACGAACGGTACGCCCCAGGGATCTGACAGCCCTGCGTCGCATTTCGGGCTCTGGGCCCGGGCAGGAGAGGCAGCAAGAGCTGCCTCCTGCCCTGCCCAAGCCCGAGGAGACTAACGCCGCATGTGTGGCGTGCGGTATGTGCTTGGCCTCCAGGGAACGAGCTCCCTCCGCACTGAGAGGGCCGAAAAAAGACTCCGGCTGCTGATGGCATCCAAGCGCCAAGAGGTGGAAGCGGAAGTGTGGCGCCAATACCATGCCAACAGAGCGGGGCAGAACACGGGCCGAGGCCAGGTATGGCATGCGCTTCGCAGCTCCCGGGACAAGGGCGTTTCCCCTCCCCGCTCCCTGGGAGGGCAGCAGGGAAGGTCTCCCGGCAGCGGCACGGCCGCAGTGCTCTGGCCAGCTGGCCAGGCAGGGGTCTGCTCTCTGCCCGCTGCCCTGCACATTGCCCTGCAGGAGAAGCTGTCCCTCAGGCCCCAGGCTGAAGCGCGCAGCTGGCTGTGGCACAGGCAGTCTCTTTTGTGCCCTTGCGCCTCTGCGAGGGGCCAGCAGCACTGCCTTGGACACCAAGCCAAGCCTATGCAAGTCACACGCCTGGGCCGAAGCCTTGGCAGCAGCCCCAGCTATTGGTGGCAGCGCTTGAGGAGAGTGTCTTCTGCCTTTGCAGAGCCCCTGCCGCCATGTGTTTGAGGATCCCTATCGCCCTCCCCACCTCCTGAGAAAGGCCTATGCCGAGCAGCTGAAGGAGAGGCTACAGGAGAAGGAGAGATGCCGAAGCCCTGCGTGGCCGAGAGCGTCTGAGGGGCGGGCAGAGCTGTGCCGCCCGGAGACAGCATGGGCGAGGTAAGTGTGTCCGAGTCTCGGCCCTGCCCGGATTCACCCCCGGCTGATCGGCACTCTTCTCGCTGCAGACTGGTTGGGGCACGAGGGCCCACGAGACGCCACGCAGAGCAGCGGGCTGGCCTCGGCAGCACCTCAGAGAACTACTGGCCTGAGCCAGGCTTTGGGGCGTTGCGGGCCCTTCGCCCCAGCCACAGAGCTGAGGCCCTTTCTTCTGTGTCCTTTAGCAAGGGGGAGAAGACGAGGCTCTTGGAGCGCCGTGAGGAAGGGAAGGCCCAGGGACTGCCGGCCCTGCCCAGAAGCTGCCAGCAGCCCCGGAGAATCCATTGGAAGGGGCCTTAACCGTCACGACGGCCAGCCTTTTCAGCAGGAGAGCTGTCGGCAACGGGTGGCAGGGGCGAGGAGTGCCTTTGCAAAGGGGAACGTGACCAATAAAAGCTGCTGGTGCCCGTGCCCAGCCAGAGTGACCATGCAGCTCCCTGCATCGCCTTTCTCTGCAGTCAAGGGGACAGGAGGGGCCCCGCAGCCCCCTGGTCAGAGGGGTGTCCGGGCAAATGGGCGGGGGGGGACTGGTCCTGCCAGTCAGCCACCACAGGCCACGTGATGTGACGGGAAGAGCAGTGTCTCTGCCGGGGCACGTGGCGTGGGGGCTGCTGGGAGCTGGGGGTGGGGCTCATGCCATGGCTTGACTGGGGGGCATGTTGTCCCTACAGCACTGTCGTCCTCCTGGGGTGTCCAGTGGAGAGCCCATGTTACAAAAGGCTTTGTCGTCCTGTTAGCAACGGCCTGCTCTTCAGTAGCGACCGCGAAGGCAGCACTGACGGGGAAGGCTCTCGTGAACACTTCACAAGGGACTAGGCTGTAATGAGCATGAGGGTGCTGCTCCCGCTGTCAGGCCCAGGAAGTTGCCGGCACGTTTTCTGCCGGCGCAGGGAAAGTGAGAGATGAGGAAGGGCGGCGTGTGTGTCGGCTCCCGCAGAGGCCGGGAAAAGCTCTGGGCAGCTCTGAGCCCTGGAGGTGTCCAGGCTTCCCTAGGCTACGCAGCTTGGCGTCCTCCAGCTCCTCGAGATGCAGGAATGGCCGGGCTTAGAGGCCACTTTCCGGGGGCCCCTCTGCAGCCCCACGCATGTGCTCACGGCAAGGCTGTGGGCACAAAAGGCGATGGTGGCCGTCTGCCTGGGTGTGACTGCGTGCGTCTGCGTGCGCACGTGCAGGCACGGGGCGCTGGGAGAGGCAGGCAGCATCCCAGCCAAAGCACCACAGAACCCTGTGCGTGGGGGTCCCCCTCTCCTGCCCTTCCCGTCCATCCGTCCGTCCGTCCGTCCACTGACGGCAGCTCCTGGGGACAGAAGCTCTTTCTCTCCCTGATGTCCCTTGCGGGCTAGGAGCCAGCTCCGGTGTCCGGCCTCAAACCAGGCACCCTTGTCCCGTCCACATGGGTGGGTACCCACCCGCTGGGTGCTCAGGACAGCCTTTCAATAGGAGACCCCCAGCTCCGGGAGGGCCGAAGACCAAAGACTGGCCCAGCTGCTGGGCTTTGCCTTCCCATAGCAGGCGGCCTGTGCTTCCCCTCCCCGCGCAGTGACTCCCCAGCTCCCGGCCCTGCAGACCCCTGGTCGGAGGCCTTTCCGGGCAAACGGGCCTGGGGGACTGGTCCTGCCAGTCAGTCATGACAGGCCACGCGACCGGTGGTATCCCTGCCAGCGTACGGGGCACGGGGGCTTCAGAGCACAGCTTCTCTGCATCCAAGCACCACTTTGCAGGGATAACCAGAGCTCCGGGGCTGGTCACTGCACTCTCTCAGAGCAGGTTCGCACTGGCAAGAGAAAACGTTGGGCTTGGTGCTCCTTGAAGAGCTACGTTTGCATGGAGCAATGTGCTTCATCAAAGACACTCCTTAGTTGAGCCCTCGACTGACCCTCAGGAACTGTCCAATGGCCTTCCTGGTAGAAAGTTTATTCATTTACGAAAGAGGGAAGCTTTTCAAAGTGAAAAAGGCCTTTTTGGCAAGGTAAACTACAGCACGAAGAAGAAAGCTGTGGTCTGGATGCAGCAGCATACACAACTAAGCCAGACCCACGTCACTCAAGTCGTACTCAAGGCCCGTCCCCCCCCCGAGGGCCCTTGCAGGAGCATTCTCGGAGCTGAGATGAGCCTTTCTCTGTTGCCAATGGGACAGGAGTGGCCCTGCAGCCCTGCCTTTCATGTGCCATTGCATGACTGAGATTTCAAGAGTGAATGATGGATTTCATCTGTACTGTCTTTGGTATCCCCAACAGAGACATGAGGTATCTTACATATGGTATTGGCTTAGGCCCTTCTGTCCTCAGTATAATGATACCGGCCCTCCATTTCATTTATAGATACACAGATACTCACGCAGATGATTGTGTGCATAAGATATGTATATCCACACAGCCATCTACCATGTATACGTACTTCAGTATAGACCATTTCCAAACTATCTTTTCCTTCAAATGGTTTCAGTCACCAACTCACATGCTCCACTCCAGACTTAATATAGCACAGTAGAGGTAGGAGCACATGCACGGGGAACTGGGGGCTCGTATAATGCCTTTGTAACAACTCTATAAGGAATTTTCACTTTCCGTTGCACCTTCCAATTTATGCTTGTTGAATGTAGTAAAGAAATATTTATCTCGTTTTCTTAAAAAACTGTCAAGAGAAGTTATTCCCTATCTTAAAATAGAAAGAGAGTGTTGAGATAGGTCAAGTCCTTTTTTTTCACAAAGAACTGGGAAAAACAATTTTGGACAAAGTTTCGTAGCTTTCAACAATGAAAAAAGAGAACTGCTAAAAAGCTATGAGCAAGAGAACAACAGATTTTAAAATTCCCACAATGAACTTTGAAATCAAAGAGCTTTTCACATAGATCCACATAAAAATGTGTTTCCAAAAACTTCTGTGGTTGTTTACAGCCTTCTCTGAGGCTGAAGACCAGAGAAGACCACTGGGTAGGAAAAACGTGCAGAGACTGGTGAGATCACTATCTCTAGACATTACCACTTTCCTAGTTAGATTCCAGGTACTCCTGTAGAAGCGGTAGCGAGGTCTTATAATCTGTCATCACAAAGTTTATTTGTTGGCATATAGGAAGGTGTAAAGGTACATGAGCTCCTCCCTGTCTAGAGTGTAGGAAACGTTGCTTAACTCCTTAAAAGGAACACAGACACAAAAGGTTTTATTTTTTAATGAGGTTGTGAAGACACAAAATTCCTCTTTTTCAAACTCCATCCTTATTTAATGAACCAGAAGAAAGGTCTTTTAAATCTAATTTTAGAAGAAGATGAAAGTAGGAAATAGCTGATTACCTAATAGAATATCAAATGCTACCTCTGTCAGTGTGGTATAAATCTGCAGTTCTCATGAGATCAGAGCTTTAGCTTGGAATTTTATGCAAGAAAGACAGCTTATACATGCAGCAGAATCCATTTCTGAAGCTGTCACCACCAAGTAAGTTAAGAGGATGCAACAAACTCACATTTAACGAGATCCAACATCTGACAATTTTTCAGTTGGTTGAACTAAAGACACTATTTGATTAAAAAAGGAGCCACGCAGTCCATGTTGTTTACGCCTTCTGATTAACAGGCAATAGAAAACCTTAAAAAGACCCTACAAAAAGGCTCAATGAAAACATAAACTTTTGATTTGATTTCTAAGGAAAACTCTGTCACAAGTGCTGTCACCATATGCTTCCCATAGCTCATGCCTGGCTGGACTCAGAATTACCCATACATGCATGATGCACAGCAAATCCTCCTATTGCTAAGGCCCCATGAGCCTTAGCACTTGGAGGGAGAAGCATGACCATAGACTGTTTTCCTGTGGGGCACAGTAGGTCCACCTCTTCAAGTACAGCCGCAAAGCCAGCAACTCCTAAATAGCATGAGGAAGCTGCTATCAGCTTTTTAAACATGCACATAAAGTTAAATTTCTGTGATGAGGAAATAGCACTTGGACTTGGGTGAGCAGGCTTAAATTAAATACTATAAGCATGTGAGACCTCTGTTTATTACAAGCTGCTGCAGTGAAGCTATGTGCGCTGGTGTTCCAAACATCTTCATTTCAGCTATGAAACACCTCACACCAACTTGGTTATGCAGTTTTGTAATGTATGGTTTGTTTGCTAACAAGAAGTCCACTTCCTCAGTGGACAGAAGTTATTTCCTCACACTCCAGGATGGCCTCGATGATGAATTCTGGTTCATTCATGTGTATCTCTGCATTTTGGGGTTTTCATGAACCTGCTGTGTATTACCATTTATCAACGTTACATTTAATTCACCATATGTCAGGCCATTTGCAGGGCAATTACAAATCCTGATGAAATCTGTCTGCACCTGTCTTGGGGCTCAGCATTTGGCATATGAGCAAATTGTGACAAGCACAGAAAACGCAGAAAAGCAATGCAAATTTTGGATGAGGTTAAGTCCAGGTCTGGGGGAAATGGCATGCCAAAATGGCATGCCAAAAAGTTGCTATGTGGTAAAAGAAAGTTTTTCACGATTTATTTTAATGTGGTACCCATGGCAATGTTTCAGATATCACAGTTGTTAGCACTGATTATCAGTATCACAAAAGGGAGCACCAGTCTCTCTCCCTGTGCTAGCTGGAGATGGGTGGTGTGATAAACATGCCACAGTTTGGAAATGCAGAAAGTGGGATGTTAAACCCAGGTATTAACTGTTTTTCAAAGCTTGGAATAACTTTTCAAATCCAATAATCCTTTTCAAATCCATATTTTTTTAAAAAGTATTCTTCTGTAGTTTGTGCTAAACCCTCTTATAAAGACCTTTGACACTTCCACATTGTCTGTCATAGCTTACCCTGAAGCCCCAGTTCATCAACCTGAGAGTGTATTTCTCACAGGTTTTTCAGGGCATTATGCTATTTTAACTATTGTCTTCTTCCAGTGTGTCTTAGTTTATTATCAAATCGATGAATTCCAGTGAAACAGAATGTTCCATTGTACTGCTATTCAAATTTAACTTAAGCTATATTTTATTATCTTTTGTGATCTGCTAATAATGATCACAGCAAATCGGTTATGGCATTTAAATATCTTTTTAGCCTACAACTTTTCCTCTTTTTCAATTTTTGTTTGTTGTTTGCATAGGCATCCTGTGAGTTTACAGACTTAATTCTTTCTATAGAGTAATTAACATATAGCTAATCTTCCAGAAACAGGTCTTTAGCTTTTTTCAGAATAAAGAGTAATAGTAGGATATTTGAAATGGAGATTTTATTCAACAAAACAGCAATAATTCTGGAAGTCAATGGTCCTGAGCTGTGGTTGAGTACAGGTGGACAGACCAAAGAAAGGCAGCTGCTCTCTGCCTTGGCTGGAGGGTTATGTGGCTGAAACACTGCACCTCTGTCCAGCTTCCCACTTGCTTCACCTGAGAGTCAGATGTGCCAGTCCCAGAGGGACGACATGTGTTGCAGCAGGGCGCAGCTGGGACGCAGCAAGGAGAGCTTGAGCTGAGGCTGGACACTGCATCTGAGGAGCAGACACAGGTGGTCTTCCAGAAACCTGCTCCACAGGTGAAGAGTTGGCTGTTTGTGGAGAAACCTCAATATGGCATTACCACCTTTTTCCATGATTCATGAATCATGCAATACGGCTACCTATTCATGATAAACAGCCGCCAACATCACCATGTGTTGAGGGTCACTGTGTGCCCGCAGGGCTTGAAGACAGGATGGGTGAGGAAGAGATTCAGCTTCAGCTTACAGTGTCTGCTCAACTCAAAGGCAAAATTCCCCGTACTCCAGCAGTGGAGGACTGCACCTGTGTCAGTGGTTTTACAAAGAAATCTCTCTCTTGGACAAAGCTAAGCATGCACAGAGGTGTTCACAGGTACCTAGCACTAAATTTAAAAATACGCCTATAGAATTTCAGTAGTAATTTTCAGTTTTATATATGTTCCTTATTTTTTCCCACAGATTCACATGTGGACTTTTCATACTCTTTTTTGTTATGTTAAAGCTGCAGCATCATTCCCAATTGTGTTTGCGCTACTGAGAATTACTTCAAAAATTGTCTTAATTGGGTCTGCATAGAAGGTTTGGGGTTTTTTTACAGTCTTTTTCTTTAATAAATACTTTTTCCACTAGCATACTTACATGACAGTAATTACAGAGCACTTGTAATAAAACTGCATTTCTTTATAAATTTACGTTTCCCCTTCTTGATACTTTGAACACCTCTTTGGGGTTTTATTCCTTTGGTTTCCATTCTCTGTCCTCCTGTTAAGGAATAAGGCGTTTACCAGATTTACTTGACTCTGAAAGGTGAAAGACAGTGTGATCTCATTGACTTAGTAGGACTAGAAGCCAGTGTCTGCTGCTTCCTTCTTCTCCTTGCTTTTCAACTGAATCACTGGACAAAAGGTCAGGTAGCTGACCTGGTAGGCAGCATACTCCAGTCAATGCCCCTGCTGAGAAGCAGTGTATATCATCTCCAGCGAGATCTCCATGGAGTCCTGCGCCTGTGGGCTCCCAGCTAGCTTGGTGTAATAGAAGAATAGTGTGCTCACACAGGCCTGTGGTCTACCAACTCCTCACCAGCTCATTGCATCCTCATTTGGGTTAGATGGAAAGGGGTTTTATTCAGAAAGATTGAGGTCTTTGTGTTTGGATTATGTCTGTAGAGCCTAGGTCTCCTAATGGACTTTATTGGACTTTTTTCTTTATGGCTTCAAACTGTTGGTCTGCTCTGACCTTTTGCACCCTTAGGATGTGAGATAGGTGGAGAAATGGGTGCACCTTCTCCAAATGAGTTTATTTGCAGAGCCAAATGACATGCCAAGTGCTATAAATTGGAAGATCTATAGGCTTGTCTGTTTCTTTTCTAACTTTTTGGCCTGCAATGAAACAGTGAGGTGGGACAGAATTTTTACACCACTTTTTCTTGATAAGCAGAACTATCAAATTTATGCAGGGAAAAAAACCAAACCCAAAACCAAAACCAACAAAAACCACTAGGCTACTCGTTACTGAGCCTTACGGTAGATCTTGTCACTATCTGTGATTCCAGAGAAAAAGATGGCACTTCATTGTAGAATCCCTCCATGATCTAGCCATCCTGCCCTTCAGCCTGCGCAACCATCACTTAAACCGCCTGTGTTACAAGTCAGGCAATGTCTGTGGTTCACTTGGCAGCACAGAATTAAACAAAAAAGGCTGCGAAAAGCTCCCGACGGGAATCATGTGGAAAAGACGAAAGTTTTCTGGTAATCTCTAGAGCACAGGTTGGAAGGCATGAAAAGGGATGCAGACACCTCAGCTTTGGCTAGCTTCACCATGCTGAGATGATACTATTGCTGTTAAGGAAGGTGAGTGGAGGGGGCACATGCCAAAAAGTCTGCCAGAGACTGGAAGGACTCACACAAAGGCAGAGGTGTCTTATGCCTGACTATGCCTTTTCCACCCAGATAGGAGCACTGGCTAGAGCTCCTAGAAGTGAGGAAACAAGGAAACAAATAATTTTTTGTATACTAGAATTCTATTTTCACCCTTGCCCTTGCAATGCTTTGCACCTTTGAGAGCACAGGGCAGCAAAGCCCTGTTTAAAAGAGATTTTTTTTTTACTTCCTTTTGAGTTGTACTGCTAGCTGCTGAGTTTTCAGAAGACAACCTTTGGAAGGTATAATTCAACTGATCCTGCTGAAGTGGCAATAATTAGTACCAGGGTGGGGAGTTTTGCAATATCTGAGTAAGTGAACTACAAAAACATACCCCAAAGGAAACTGAGAGTGTTACTCAAAAATTTGGTCCTGGAGGTCAGCCTTCTAAAACTTTCCCCTTGCAGAAGTGTAGAGTCAGTCATGGTGCAGTTCAGAAATCAAAGTGACAATGGGAAGAACTGACAACTGAATATTATATGTGATCCATTTCCTAAGAGTTGGTTTATTATTCAGATTTTGTTTCTATCCCACTAGATGTTTGAACATTCAGTGTGTTTTCTGAATAGTGCTTTTGGTGAAAATAGTTTGTAGTATTTCTGAATAATCAGGTCATTTTTCTCTAAAGAAGAAAACAGAAGTGGTGAACTTCTATTTATGACATAACTAAAAATTAATAACTGGAATAGGAAATTTCTATATTAGTGCTTATTATAGTCCAGAATATATTCCTGAAGAGCGACATTAGAATTTTGAAAATCCATAGTAGCTGGATGTGGCTTTAACCCTTGACAATGATATTTACTACTAGTGTCTTTTCAGTTGACAGTTTCTGGATGTGGTTAAGTCTTAACTTTGGTGGCATTACGGGATGGAAACCTACACCTAGGAGCAGAGGCAGAGTGTGAGGAGTCCTCCCCCTGAGGAGAAAGAAGTGGCAGAAACAAAGTGTGATGAACTGACCATAACCCCCATTCCCCATCCCCCTGTGCTGCTGGGGGGGACGGAGGTTGAAGCCAGGAGTGAAGTTGAGCCCAGGAAGATGGGAGGGCTGGGGGGAGGTGTTTTAAGATTTGCTTTTATTTCTCATTGCTCTACTCTGTTTTGCCTAGTAATAAATTAGATGAATTTCCTCTCTAAGTTCAGACTGTTTTGCTCATGACGATAATCAGTGAGTGATCTCTCCCTGTCCTTATCTCGACCCACAAGCTTTTCGTTATACCCTTTCTCCCATCTAGTGAACAAGGGGAGCGACAGAGCGGCTCTGGTGGGCACCTGGCCTCCAGGCAGGGTCAACCCACCACAGGATGGTGTATTTCTCCTTGAAGAGTTGCATCAAGTGAACTGATTTGTTGTGCAAGGAGCAATCTAGCAAGAGTATCAGTCTCCACATGTGGTCCATGACTGGTAAGCTTGCTAGCTAAGGGGTAACTCACTGCTGTGGCCCAGTCTTGTGAAGGGGACAGGTGGTGCTGGTCCGGGATATTACGAAGTGGGGATAAACTGTGCCCTGTCTGTTGCTGATCGGCAGAGGGTGGGGGGAATACATCAGACAGATGTCACTTTTGCTCTGGTAACCTCACACACACACTGCATTTCTTTGAACAAGTGATGAGAACAGAGCAAGGAACCGGTGGCACATGTACAGTTTGTGCTGCAGACTGCAATGCACAAAACAGCTGGCAGCAGGCACTTTTGCAAGGCGTGTTTCAGCCCACTGCGGCTCATGCAAAAGGTACTTGCCTGGATGGGGAAAAATGACAGAAAGGTGCACGTCGGAGTTCTGCACATGAAAGTCACTCCTGATGTCGGGCTTCGAAGATGTGAAACCCTTTGGTTCTCTAGCTGTTCACAGATTATTTTTCTTTTCCTACCTCTCTATTACTTACCTAGTGCTTTGCCAAGGAATTTACTGGGTACCATTTCTGCACGGCATAGTCATATAGTCAGTGGGGATTTTGTAAGATACAATTTTCAAAAGCAGTTGCTGTTGGACTGTTCTTGTCCTCACTGATATCACTGAGAGTTTTACCTTTGATTTCCAAATAGGAAGGAGTGTGGCTACTTGAATTTTGCCTGTTGCCATTTCTTTTAAAATCATCAATGCCTCTATGGATATGTATCATTTGATCATGAAAATTATTTTAAGGTCTCTCTGAAACTTTTAATTATAAGGGTGTGCTGTAGTTTGCGTAACACTAAATAATTTTCCTCTTCTGTGTCTTAGTGTGGAGAAAAAAAAACAAGCTCATCCCTCAGGTGTAGCATTGCTAAGTGCTCAGGTGTCTTTTTTACAGATGTCCTCAAGCTGACAATTCACAGGCATGAGGCTGTGGCAAAAAGATACCCATTACTAGCAAAATTACAACCTTCAGAAAGAGAGATTTCCTCTATTTATTTTAAAGCTTCTCTCAGATTTCAAAGTTGGAGGAGTTGAAACATTTTGGTTAAAAGGAAATGCAAGGCTCCTGTTCAAAAGACAAGCACTTCTGAGCCTTAAAGGTGTTCCCTTGCCCTGTATTCCTGTGCTTTTGTTTGTGATTCTGTCCTCTGAGTCCAGCTTGTTGACTCAGGAGATGTTAGCCCTGTGATCAGAAATACTAAACCCAGGTGTGGATCCTGGCTTCCTGTATGGTTAATCTTGCTTAAGCTAGGAAATACGAGTAACATTTACAAGAGCTCTGTAAGTGTCCATGCTGTCCAAACCTGCCTATTCTGTTTAAAACAGAAACTTAATTGTTTGATTCTTGAGATTTAAGGTTCCAGAAAAAAGATGTCTTCCTGTATTGACAATCAAATTAGACCCAAGGCAATTGTCCAAATTAGGTAAGTGTACTAATTTCTGGATACCTTTCTAGTGGATAAACTTGAAGTTTGAGAGCCTCCAACATTACATGGTCTACAAAGGCCTTAATTATAACTATTCAGTGCAAAATGTCTACTCTCAAGATATGGTTAGCCAAAAAGGGTTTTCCTAGTCCCCTATATCTTTCCACAGGTTTCTCAAATTCCTTTATTCAGAGGAAAGATACAAGACTGATGAGTGAATCTGCAATTCTGTGACTATGATCTTCTATTATTGTCCAGCCAAACATATATCTAAATTATGGGTGTTTCTGAGAATTAAATTAATTTGTAATGATTTAAATATGGGAAAGAATCACTAATTAGCAGACTTCAGGGATCCTCTGGTCATCTCCTCGCTTTTTTCTTTCTTGCTTAAATATAGCATTTTATTAATTCAAAGATTTGCAAGACTGGTTCTCATGGAGAATTAACCTTTCACATGCTTGTTTTAGTTGGCTATTAAATATCTTTGCTATATGCAGATATGTATATCTCCTGTTCTCTCAGGAGAGAACCAAAAACAACAGGGAGATATTGAACAGTCACAGTAAAATATTATAGATGGCAACAAGACTTCTGAAAAGCAGTTGTATGGGAGGCTGTATAAATTACCTAACAATCGGTGGGTCTCTGCAGCAAGTTTGTTGCCAGATCTAGTCCAGAATATTTTAAAAGAAAAAGTGGAGGTGTTCAGTAGTTATACTCAGCACTATACAGAAGTGGTCTCAGATGAAGCCTTTGGGGTGTACTATAAAACAGAATGTTGCTATTGCATATCCAGCCCACACTTAAAACAGCTTAGTTCTTCCAATGTAAATCCTGACTGGTCTCCTTCTGTGCAAAATGAGATAAGTTTGGAAAACATCTCATTACTTTGGATCCAAGGAAATTTTCCTTCTGGGAAGTCCAACTAAACAGTGTGAACTGGAAAAGAAAATAAAGTCAAATTGCTTTATGAAGCAGGAGACATATTTGTTTGCCAGATGGTAATGTATGGATGGTATACACATAGTTCCTCCATCACCAATCCCAGAATCATCCCTATGCTTTAAAATGCTTTACTTTCATGTCTGAAACAGCAAGTTGTCCAAGGGAATATCAGTGGGAAGGGAGGAGGAATGTTAGAAAAAGCTGTAAAGCTGTCCTTTACTAAATCAAAGTTTGGCTTGAGCAAGACTGAGGACAGCTGGTGTTTCCAGCTCTGGCAAGAGTTGCAGCAGGATCTTCACACAAACTGAGACCGAATGTCTCATTCTCATTAGTAATTTCCCCACTTTTCAAGCTTTTTCAAGAAATCAAAACCTAGCTCAGTGGTTGCTGGAAGACCTCCATATCCTCATTCCAAAGTGTCTTATAGAATTTGTGCTGTGCCATTTTAATTGTGCCAATGAAAATTATAGTGATCCTGTAATCAAATTTTAAATAACTATACAACATAATTAATGGTTTGTGTACATATCATAAAGCCTTTTTTTTTCATTACAATATTCCTGTTTAGCACAGCTGAAGGAGATTTGCTATAAAAAATTTTAAAAGGACATGTTGTTTTGTAAAACATACATTTTAAACACTGAGTTTATAATTTCTTTTGAACAACATGAGCCTCAGCTTCCTGCTCAGAACAAGAATTCTCCATTTCAAGATAATAACATGGTGTTTTGTGATCAACACAACAAAAACTGAAAATATATTTTCAAGTGATGAGCACAAGCTGAGAATTTTTCTTGATGTAAAAAGTTTAGGTCATGCACTTTTCCCTCAAGTAAATGGATCCTTCTCTTGCCCCAACAATGATATTGTTCTATTAGTTTTCACTTACATTTCACTTACTTACATATTATTTATTGAGGAGGAGTTTGACTTTTAGGGCCCTATTCATCCAGATGAGTAAATTCCATCCATAGAGATTTCAGTTTTTCATGATATAGCAACCCAGTACTCCAGTTTTGATTCAGTAATGTTAAAGTATACCTGAGGCTGGTCTTTAGTGCTAACCTTAATAGGTATCCCATTGTTTATATAAAAATTAAAATTAAATTGCCTTTTTTTCTGCCTATACATAATAAGCTGTCATGGAAAGATTTGTATTTGTTGTAGTATTATAGAGGTGGTAGCCTTTCAGGATTTAAAAGCATGACTGAAAGCAAGATGTAGAATTTCCCTTGGGAAGCTCTCCCATAGTCGCTAGTTAAGATATGAAATTATGCACTAAGTTGAGTAGTTGAGCATATGTGGAGTCAGACTCCAAAGACTTGCTCCCCAAAATTCCTACACAACTGTATTTTCATTTCATTTCTTAAAAATCTATTAAGAGAAGTGTAAAAATTCTCTATTTCTTGATCAGGAAAGTTTTCTACACCTGCATGTAGTGAAAAAACAGATAATATTATTTTATCTTATTTTTTAAAGGGTAATATCCCTGACATTTTGGTAAGAAAACAATTAGGTTGAGAGTACAGCAGATATAGTTTAAACTGCCTTTCTTGTTAAATTGTTTGTATAAGGCTAACATAAATTATGTTCAGATTTAAGCACTGATGAAGAAAGGTCATCAGTTTGTAAGCACATTGTCCAAACATTGCAGTAGAATTACATTCTCAGACTGTGATACAATTAAAGAGACTGATGGAGGTCTTCTAGCAATATGTAATTTTTTGAGCAGATCCCCACTCACTCAGCTCAGTCAAGAGGCTTATTCTGCTTTTGTTCAAGGGAACAAGACACTTGTATGTCCTGTAATCACTTCCTTTTAGAGAGAAGGAAAACTGGATGATTTACAAACAAGCCAATAAGTCTGAATGACTCCGAACTGTGGAGAATAGAGCTACCACAATAAATTAAGTTCATGTTGCAGAAACATTGCTACTGCTCCTGTGATGCCAGCTGTGACAGTGCTTCAACATCAGAAACTTGCAGTAAACTATTTGCAAGTATCATTATGCATCATAGCCATGGTCTCTTCCTCCTTTTTTTTCCCCTTTTCCTTTTCCCCTTTTTCCCTTTCCCCCTTTTCCCCTTTTCCTTTTCCTTTTTTTCCTTTCCATATCCATTCCCCTTGCTTTGTTTTGCTTTGCCTTCCCTCCCCTCCCCTCCTCTCCCCTCCCCTTCCTTCCCCTGCCCTCCCTTTCCTTTCTCTCCCCTCCCCTTCCCTCCCCTTCCCTCCCCTTTCCTCCTCTTTCCCCTTTCCTTTTCCTTTTCCCCTAAATATGTATGTTCCAGTAACAGCCAAGGTCACATTAACTGAGCATGTGTGCTCCCACCAAAAGTGGATGTACAGTTCTCCCTCCAGTGATTTGTTCTCACATTCTGCTTTAAGATGGACACTAGTGTTCACCCTACAATTTTTTCCACGCTATTTTTCATTAAATCAGTTCCTCAGCTTGCTCAGCACACAGCTGTTTTAACACTAGTGCAGATCTAATGCAGAGAATAGACAAAGATGGAGTAGCCGAATGTGGAAAAAGCCTGTAGAACCTCCTGTTTTGTCAAACCTGTGGATGCAGACCATATTGCAGCATAACCACAATTCAGCAGTGCTTGTGTTTCAGAATTCACTTGTCTTTCAACCTGCTGTGAGTCAGGTTTGAGATTTCACGGAAATTTCCCCTTGGTTTCTTGTGCTGCTTTCTGAATTAACATGCTCGTCCATGGCTTGTTGGTGTCTGTTATTCAAGCTGCAATGGATTCAGTGTGAACTGTTGTAGCTACAGTCAGAAATATGGTCAGTTCCTCAAATATGAACATCTGGGATTTCCTGATTTGTAACAATTCAGAAATAGTTCTGCTGACAGTTTGACACTGGTATATTTGGTTGGTGAGTAAGAAAACTTCTCTTGGACAATAACAGCAAATAACTTGTGAGGATGCAGAAAGCAGAATATTGGTTGACAGTGTTACTTTTTTAATGGTGAATAGAAGTGTTTGTCAGCCATTAGACCACCCAGCCAGGACAACGCCACTGATGAATTATTCTTTAAGGAACTAAGAGAGGCCTCTAGATCAATTGCCCTTGTCCTTATGGGGGACTTCAACTTGCCAGAGGCCAACTGGGAACACCACACAGCTGATACCAGCAGGTCCAGGAGTTTCCTGAAACACCTCAATGACAACTTCCTGGTACAGGTATTACAAGAGCCAAAAAGGAAAGGTGCCCTCCTAGATCTGTTACTCATGAACAGAGAAAGTCTTGTGGGGGAAGTGGCGATTGGTGGCTGTCTTGGCCATAGTGACCATGAAGTGGCAGAATTTAAAATCTTTGTCAATAGGAGGAAAACAGCCACCAAAGCTTCAACCCTGGATATGGGGAGAGCAGACTTCAGGCTGCTCAGGGAACTAGTCAGTCAGGTCCCCTGGGAAACTGTTCTTGAAGGCATCGGACTCCATCAGTGCTGGTCACTTTTTAAGGGCCACCTCCTAAGAGCTCAGGAACAGGCAATTCCAAAATGCCACAAGTTAAGCAGGCAGGGCAGAAGGCTGGCTTGGCTGAATAGGGATCTTCTTCTAGAGCTTAGGCAGAAAAAGAAAGTGTAGGCCTGCTGGAAGCAGGGTCAGGCAATGTGGGAGGACTACAGGGATGCTGCTCACCTTTGTAGGGAGAAAATTTGTGTGACCAAAGCTCAGTTAGAGTTGAAGTTGGCCAGTACTGTGGGGGACAATAAAAAGGGCTTTTGTAAGTACATTAATAACAAAAGGAGGACCAGAGAGAATATTGGCTCGTTACTGGATGAGAATGGTCACCTTACAAACAGGGTCATAGTTTGTAAGTTTCTCTCATAAAGCAGAGACATTTAATGCCTTCTTCACCTCTGTCTTCAACATTGATGACGGGCTCTGGGACCCCGATGCCCCGAGTTGGAGGACCATGACTGCGGTAACGATAAACTCCCAGCTGACCCCAAACTTGTGTGGGACTTGCTGGTCCACCTGGATCCATACAAGTCCATGGGGCCAGATGGGAGTCATCCCAGGGTGCTCAGAGAGCTGGCTGATGTTATTGTGAGACCTCTCTAATTATTTTTCAGCCGTCTTGGGAATCTGGAGAGGTCCCAATTGACTGAAAGCTGGCAAATGTTGTTCCAATCTTCAAGAAGGGCAAGAAAGAAGACCCTAGTAATTACAGGCCTGTCAGTCTCACTTCAGTGCCTGGTAAAATTATGGAGAAAATTATGCTGGGAGTTACTGAAAAACACCTGAAGGACAACACAGTCATTGGCCACAGCCCACATGCGTTTGTGAGAGGAAAGGCCTGTTTAACAAACTTAGTTTCTTTTTATGACAAGCTCACCCATCTAGGTGACCAAGGGAAGCCAGTTGATGTCATTTTTTAAGATTTCAGTAAAGCTTTCGGTACTGTCTCTCACAGTGTCCTTCTGGACAAAATGTCCAGCATACAGTTTGACAAAAACATAGTGAGATGGGTGAGCAACTGGCTGATGGGTGGGGCCCAAAGAGTTATGGTAAATGGAGTTACATCAGGCTGGCAGCCAGTCACTAGTGGGGTTCCCCAGGGCTCCATTTTAGGGGCAGTTCTTTTTAATGTTTTCATAAACAACTTGGATGTAGGACTAGAAGACACTGTGAGCAAGTTTGCAGATGACACCAAATTGGGAGGAGCTGCTGATTCCATCGAGAGTGAAGAGGCTTTGCAGAGAGATCTGGACAGGTTGGAGAACTGGGCAATCACCAACCGCATGAGGTTTAACAATGGCAAGTGCCAGATTCTGCACCTGGGAAGGGGCAACCCTGGCTATACATACAGACTGGGCAATGAGACGCTGGAGACCAGCCATGCTGAAAGGGACTTGGGGGTCTTGGTCAACAGCAAGTTGAACATGAGTCAGCAGTGTGCCCAGGCTGCCCGGAAGCCAGCTGTATCCTGGGGTGCATCAAGCACGGCATTGCCAGCCGTTCTAGGGAAGTGATTGTCCCACTCTACACTGCACTGGTGCGGCCTCACCTTGAGTACTACGTGCAGTTTTGGGCACCACGGTACAAAAAGGACATAAAACTATTGGAGGGCAACAAAGATGGTGAAGGATCTAGAGGGGAAGATGTATGAGAAGAAGCTGAAGACCCTTGGTTTGTTCAGCCTAGAGAAGAGGAGACTGAGGGGAGACCTCATCACGGCCTACAGCTTCCTCACGAGGGGGAGCGAAGGGGCAGGTGCTGATCCCCTCCCTCTGGTGACCAGTGATAGAACCTGAGGCAACAGCATGAAGCTGCAACAGGGGAGGTTTAGGTTGGATATCAGGAAAAGGTTCTTCACCAAGAGGGTGGTCGGGCACTGGAACAGGCTCCCCAGGGAAGTGGTCAGAGCACTGAGCTTGACTGAGTTCAGAAGTGCCTGGACAATGCTCTCAGTCATATGCTCTGATTCAGCTGGTCCTGTGTGGAGCCAGGAGTTGGACTCGATGATCCTTATGGGTCCCTTCCAACTCAGGATATTCTATGATTCTATGATTCTATGATTCATTGATATGGTATACACAGGGTCAGATGTTTTTATTCATAACATAGCATTCTCCTTATGCTACTAGCTAGAATTCAGTGTTGTAAGGTAGATCTCAAAATTAGCTGTCTTCTTGTGTAGATGGTATGATTACAAAAGCTTCTGGCGTTTATTCTGACACTGTTTATCATAGGAGCTCAGTCTGTGATTATTTCCTGTTACAGCAAAATCAGGGCTTGCTTATGGAAGGCATTTACCATAAATGCTGGTATCTTTGACAACACTAGAATCCAATAAAGAGCACTGTAATGAGCTGCTTTTTAAAAATGGTATTCCTTAACTTGTTTGATAATATGCTAATGACATGGCGCTGGAACCATTTTCAGAAAATATTTCAGGTGTTACTTTATGACAAATTTGGCATGTCATGGTAAAATGTAGTATCACAATTTCAGAATCACACAATGATAGGGGTTGGAAGGGACCTCTGGAGATCATCTGGTCCAACCCCCCTGCTAAAGCAGGATCATCTAGAGCAGGTTGCTCCAGAATTGCATCCAGGCAGGTTTTGAATATCTCCAGAGAAGGAGACTCCACAACCTCTCTGGGCAGCCTGTTCCAGTGCTCAGTCACCCTCAAAGTGAAGTTTTTCCTCATGTTCAAATGGAAGTTCCTGTGTTCCAGTGTGTGCCCATTGCCCCTTGTTCTGTCACTGGGCACCACTGAAAAGACTCTGGCCCCATCCTCTTGACATCCACCCTTTAGATATTTATAAGCATTGATCAGATCTTCTCCAGGCTAAAGAGACCTAGCTCTCTCAGCCTTTCCTCATACAAGAGATGCTCCAGTCCCCTCATCATCTTTGTAGCCCTCTGCTGTACTCTCTCCACTAATTCATGTCTGTTTTGAACTGTGGAGCCCAGAGCTGGACACAGAACTCCAGATGTGGCCTCACCAAGGCAGAGTAGAGGGGGAGGATAACCTCCCTTGACCTGTTGGCCACACACTTCTTAATGCACCCCAGGATACCATTTGCCTTCTTGGCCATGAGGGCACATTGCTGGCTCATGAATACCTTCTTGTCCACCAGGACTCCCAGGTCCTTCTCCACAGCGCTGCTTCCCAGCAGATCAACCTCTAACCTGTACTGGTGCCTGGGGTTATTCCTCCCCAGGTGCAGGACACTACACTTGCCCTTATTGAGTTTCATTAGGTTCCTTTTTACCCAACTCTCTAGTCTGTCCAGATCTCACTGAATGGCAGCGCAGCCTTCTGGTGTGTCGGCCACTCCTCCCAGTTTAGTATCTTCGGCAAATTTGCTGAGGGTACGCTCTGTTCCCTCGTCGAGATCATTAATGAATAAGTTGAATAAGACCAAACCCAGTACTGACCCTTGGGGCACACCGCTAGCTACAGGCCTCCAACTTGACTCTGTGATGCTTATCACAACCCTCTGAGCTCTGCCATTCAGCCAGTTCTCAACCCACCTCACTGTCCACTCATCCAACCCACACTTCCTAAGCTTGCTTATGAGGATGTTATGAGAAATGGTGTCAAAAGCCTTGCTGAAGTCAAGGTAGACAACATCCACTGCTCTCCCTTCATTCACCCAGCTGGTCATGCCATCATAGAAGGCTATCACATTGGTCAGGCATGATTTCCCCTTGGTGAATCCGTGTTGACCACTCCCAATAACCTTCTTTTCCTTTCAATGCTTATTGAAGACCCCCAGAATGAGCTGTTCCATCACCTTTCCAGGGATGGAGGTGAGGCTGACTAGACTATAATTTCCTGGGTCCTCCTTCCTGCCCTTTTTGAAGACTGGAGTGACATTGGCTTTCCTCCAGTCCTCAGGCACCTCTCCTCTTTTCCATGACCTTTCAAAGATGACTGAGAGTGGCTTAGCAATAACATCTGCCAGCTCCCCAAGCACTCATGGGGACATCTCATCAGGGCTCATGGATTTGTGGATGTTGAGATTGCCTAGATGTTCTCCATCCTGATCCTCCTCAACCAAGGGAAGATCTTCCTTTCTGCAGACTTTCTTTCCTACCTCCAGGGTCTGGGATTCCTAAGGGCTGGCCTTAGCAGTAAAGACTGAAGCAAAGAAGGCATTCAGTAACTCTGTCTTTTCTGTATACTTTGCCACCAGGGCACCCACCTCATTCAGCAGAGGGCCCACATTTTCCCTAGTCTACCTTTTGCTGCTGATGTATTTGAAAAAGACCTCCTTGTTGTCCTTGACATCCCTTGCCAGATTTAATTCCAAGTGGGCTTTAGCCTTCCTTGTTGCATCCCTACATTCTCTGACTACGTCCCTATATTCCTCCTAAGTGGCCAGTCCCTTTTTCCACATTTGGTAAACTTTCTTCTTCCCTTTGAGGTTTTTCAGGATCTCCTTGCACATCCATGCAGGTCTCCTTTCTCCTTTGCTTGATTTCCTACTTTTCGGGATGCACCCATCTTTAGCTAGGACAAAGTACAGCCTGAATATTGACCAGCTCTTTTGCACCCCCTTACTTTCTAGAGCCCTAACCCATAGGATTCTCCCAAGCAGGTCTTTGAAAAGGCCAAAGTTAGGTCTCCTGAAGTCTAGGGTTGTAATCCTACTTATAGCCCTGCTCCTTCCACACAGGATCCTGAACTCACCATCTCATGGTCACTGCAGCCAAGGCTGCCCCCAACCTTCACATCCTCAACCAATCCTTTTTTGTTTGGTAGTGTAAATTCCAGCAGCACCCTTCTCGTGGGCTCCTCCACCACCTGTGTCAAAAAGTTATCATCAGTGCTCTGCAGGAGCCTCCTGGACTGTGTGTGCCTGGCTGTGTTGTCTTTCCAGAAAATATCATGGTAGTTGAAGTCCCCCATGAGGACCAGGGCCTCTGATCTTGAGGCTACTTCCAGCTGTCAGTGGAAGGGCTCATTGACCTCCTCATTCTGATCAGGTGGCCTGTAGTAAACACCCATATTAGCCTGGCCCTTAATCCTTACCCGTAAGCTCTCAACTCGTTCTTCATCCACCCCTATGCAGAACTCGATATATTCCAGTTTTTCTCTCACATAAAGAGCAACTCCACCACCTCGCCTTGCTGGCCCATCTTTCCTAAAAAGTACGTAGCCATCCATGACAGCATTCCAGTCATGTGAGCTATCCCACCATGTATCTGTAATTGAAATGAGATCATGGCCCTGCAACCGCACACAGACCTCTAGTTCTTCCTGTTTATTCCCCATGCTGTGTGCGTTGGTGTACAGGCATTTCAGAGAGGTAATTGAGCATGGAGGTATTACAAGACATTAAAATGTCTTCATTCACTGCCAGGTATACAGCACGAAATAGCTAAGCTGGTGTAAAATTTCCTTTGCTTTTTTCCCCCTGTGTTTCATTAACTTTTCTGTAATATAATCAAAATGATGTCTTTTCAGTCGTGACATTAATTAGAACAATGGACATTAACCTAACATGTATCCGTGCCCAGCTTTCCAAGTGTATTTTTATTCCAAGCACATCTCCATTTAGATATCAAGAAAGCAGAACTACTCATTCAGTGTTGACACGACATATATGTAAATACAACCTCTGTGATATGGTTTAATTGATACGTCATTATTTTAATTTTCTTTAATGTCAGCATTTCCAGTCTCAAGAAATAAATAACACTGAATGAGAGAAGCTGATCTTGATTTTCCTATCTGAAGGCCCATGGAAGGGAAGTTGACAAAAGCACTCCAGGTTCAGGTCACTGATGACAGCTGCAATTTGAGTTGTAGCCACCAGTTATTCTATTCCTGTGCCTGTATTTATCTGGAGGGTGGAACAAAAGGTCAGCCTTCATCATTTTTCAGTTTCAGACTATTGTGTGGGTTACCTTCCAAGCATTTTGAGCTTATGTCTAATGAAAAGCTGGCTATCTCCTGGCAACCTTGGACTCACTCTGTAAAAGCAATGCATCACAGAATGCTGAGGTACTTTCTGATGACGTATTCAGTGCAATATTCCGGTCTCCACAAAAAATGTTGGGAATAAACAAGGGTAACTTGCAGGTTAAAAAAAAGCCCTTCCAGCCCTTTCACCAGCTTTGTTGCCATCCTCCAGGCACATTCAGGGACCTTCATATCCTTCTTAAATTGCAGGGCCCAGCACTGCACACAGCACTCCAGATGAGGCCACACCAAGGCTGAATACAGTGGGATAATCCCCCCTTTTGACTGGTGGGTCATGCTGTGTTTGATGAACCTCAAGACGTGGTTTGTCCTCTTGGCTGCCAAGGCACACTGCTGACTTACATTGAGCTGCTGTCGACTAGTACCCCCAGATGCCTTTCCGCAGGGCTGGTGCTCAGCCACTCCTTCTTGTGCCTGGCGTTACTCCATCCTAGGTGCAGAATCTGGCATTTGGACTTGTTAATTTTCACCCTATTAATCATTGCCCAATGATCCAATCTATCTACATCCCTCTGCAAGGCTTCTTGTCCCTCAGGAGAGTCAACAGCACCTCCCAGTTTGGGATCATCAGCAAACTTGCTAATGGTGCATTCAATTCCTGCATCCAGATCATTGATAAAAACATTGAACAGAACCAGCCTAGAATTGAACCCTGAGGAACACTGTTGGTGACTGGTCACCAGCCAGATGTAGCCCCATTCACTACAACCCTTTGCGCTCTGCCCTTCAGCCAGTTCTTCACCATGTACCTCTTCATCCCACAGCTGCACAACTTGTCCAGAAGGATGCTGTGAGGGACAGTTTCAAAATCCTTACTAAAATCCAGAAAGACTCAGATATCACCTTCCCTTTATGCACGAGGTGGGTGACCTCATCGTAGAAGGATATCAAATGAGTTAAACAGGACTTTCCCTTTGCGGCTCTTTGGCTGTTTGGCATACTATCCTTGACTATTTAAATACTCTTAAAACTGTATTTGTCCACAAAGCGAAAATAAATGAAGATTTCAGTCTGACACTCAACACACGAATCTCTACAGCTACAAAATATTACACTCCTGATTGCTGTACCTGGATTCATCAAGATGCAGACAGAAGGATTTCTTCCTACTGAGTGATTAAATCAAGACCTTGGAGACATTGCTCACTTCTTCGGTTTTCCACAGATATTCTCTGTGACCCTGGGAAATATTTTTGTGCTACTGTAATAGTTCTGGCCTTTTGCTGAAAGCACCGGTGTTCTGTCATTTTACATAAAGTACAGACAGGCAGGGGGCTGAAACTGTCACCCTGTCTCCTGACTGTGCTTCTTAGGTCTGCCAGAATCCCTATCCTCACTCAAGTGAGGTGAGGTAAGGAAAATGTACCAGGGACATTCGAGGGCCCAGGCACCTCAAGCGTAAGAAATTCTTACCATCTATGATCATTTAGGCTGCACTTTATCTCTTCCAAGGGGAAACAGCATTTGTTGCCTGAGTAGCTCTAGTGAGGACTAAAATTCATCTCTAGTGAGGACTGTGGCAAAAGAACAAAACTGGGATTAAGGGAAGATTAAGGGAAGACTACTGTCACTTGCCTAAGGTAGTTCAGATAGGATTCTGGAGTACCACTCCTGGGCTTTAAATGGTATGGACTTTCTGCCCCACATTGTATTGTGCTTTGTCTATTATTGCTTGGACTTGAGCAACAAATTGTAAAAGGAAGGGCTAAAAGATGCAGACTATCAATAGCAGTGTATTGGGTTTGCGTGGCAAGGTTTTGGTAGCGGGGATGCTACAGGGTTGGCTTCTGTGAGAAGCTGCTAGAAGCTTCTCGCATGTCCGACAAACCCAATGCCAGCCGGCTCCAAGACAAACCTGCTGCTGGTCAAGGCCAAGCCCATCAGCAGCGATGGTAGTGCCTTTGGGATAATATATTTAAGATGGGGGAATAAAACAATAGAAAATGCAGCCAGAGAGAGGAGTAAGAAGATGTGAGAGAAGCAACTCTGCAGACACCAAGGTGAGTGAAGAAGGAGGGGGAGGAGGTGCTCCAGGCACTAGAGCAGAGATTCCACCTGCAGCCCGTGGTGAAGACCATGGTGAGGCAGGCTGTCCCCCTGCAGCCCATGCAGGTCCATGGTGGAGCAGATATCCACCTGCAGCCTATGGAGGACCCCACATCGAAGCAGGTGGATGTCCCCAAAGGAGGCAGTGACCCCATGGGAAGCCCACATTGGAGCAGGCTCCTGGCAGGACCTGTGGCCCCATGGAGAGAGGAGCCCACGCCGGAGCAGGTTTGCTGGCAGGACTTGTGACCGTGTGGGGGACCCACGCTGGAGCAGTCTGTTCCTGAAGGACTGCACCCCATGGGAGGGACCCACGCTGGAGCAGTTGGTGAAGGACTGTCTCCCGGGGGAGGGCCCCCAGGCTGGAGCAGGGGCAGCGTGTGAGGAGCCCTCCCCTGAGGAGGTCTGAGAATTGCACATAAGAAGTTAAAAACACTAGTGTCTGCTTATCTCTTGTGCAAACATTGCAGATGGAGATCCACAAGGTTGGCACAAGAAGCAGCTGAAGGAAGGAGTCTTAAGGCAGCAAGACAGTCCTGTTTTGGCTAAAGAATGCAGAATAAACAGATAAACATTTTTTATACAGAATCTTGAAGGCCACAATGCCTGGAGTGAGAACTTTCACTTAATTATCTGTGAAATTAATATTAAAGTTGACACCCCTAAGTATGACAATGAGCTTAAAGAAGTACATGCTAAACATATATGACTCTAGTACTCAACTCTCCACTCAAATCATGTTAAACACCACCCTAGGGAGGGTAATAGCTAAGGGTGGGGTATAAAGGATATTGAGGAAAGTACCCCTGGGGAGAAGAGAAGAGATTGAAGACCCAGAAGAGGCAGTTGACAGGCTGTGCTCCTTCTCCTCCACCCAAGATAGGAATGGCTTCCTGGTAAGCATTGTGCCTTCACCTTTTGGTGAAGAATACCCAGGATAGCATTTTGCTGTCATTATAATCATATATTAGCACTATTGCAATAAGTGTATGTATCACTAGCAATTCTGAACTCTTATATCTGTTGCTTTAAAAAATTACCTGTTTCAACTTTGTGAAACTGTCTCAGTGAAAGTCCTTTAGGCAAATGTTGACAGTGATAAGCGGCTACACACATAATCCTTTAGACATAAACCATTGACCAAGTCTGGGACTAAGACTGGACCTAGCCACACCTAGGCTCCTCTCTGAGAGGGAATTTAGAAAGCAAGAGGGTCCTTTCTGAACCTCGTGACTGAACAGGAGGGCCTCCCTTAGCCACACATCAGATTCACACCCTTTATGTGACAGGAGAAACGGCAGAGACAACGTGTGATGAACTGACCACAACCTCCATTCCCTGTCCCCCTGTGCCGCTGGCGGGGAGGAGGGAGAGACATCAGGAGTGAAGTTGAGCTCAGGTAGAAGAGAGGGGTGGGAGGAGGGGTTTTAAGATTTGAGTTTATTTTTCATTATCCTACTTTGATTTGTTTGGTGATATTTTTTTTTTTTTTCCCCCAAGTCAAGTCTGTTTTGCCCATGATGGTAACTGGTGAGTGATCTCTCCCTGTCCTTATCTCAACCCACCAGCCTCTTGTTATATTTTCTCCCCCCTGCCCAGCTGAGGAGGGCAGTGACAGAGCGGCTTTGGTGGGCACCTGGCTTCCAGCCTGGGTCAAGCCACCACAAACAGATAGGAAGACTTTCTTGAAAAAGACCACATACAGCCACTTAACCATCATTGTACAATTTCTCAGAGATAGTGCTGATAGGATTCAGCTTAGAAGATGACACTTCCCTACCAAAGCCCTCCTGGTGCTGTAACTGTGGGATTTTAGGAGAACATGAGTGCACAGGGTGCATGCAAGAAGGTAACACTTGAGCATATGCTTCAACATCTGCACCTTCCCAAGCTCATGGTCCTTATCTCTTCTCCTCTGGTGATATTTCTAAATTTCTTCTCTCATTCCCCCATTGCTCTGGAGTAGAGGTGTTGTACAAAATGCCTGAAATATCTCTGGTCCCACCACCCCTATGCAAAGAAAACCTTTTGCTTCCCTATTCAGGAGCTCTTATCAGCCATATGATTCACTTTACCCAGGACCAGGAGCCGGGAGCTTTCAACAGTTGAGTGTCAACTTTAGCAAGGAGTTGTTTTGTGATCTGGGATGACCCCACCTTCCTTCATCACTTTCTCTGTTGGACAAAGGAGAAGTAAAATGCCAACCTGCGTGAGCTGAAAGTTGAAAGACTTGTTTTTCTTGGTAAAGGCCCGAGCTGGTAGAAATCGCTCTGTAGCGGCCAAATACTGTTAGCCCAAGGCTTGTCTCTGTTTCGGATGGCCCCGCCTGTTGTCCATTCCTCCTTGACAGCCCTCCCCATAGCGAGGTTGCCTTGGCTGATGTCAGACAGAGACAGACAAACCAGAGCAGAGCAGAAGTGTCAGTAGCTGGGGAGATAGAGGCACACAGCAGGCTGGTGCCACCCGTGGTGGGGTGTGAGGGGCAGGGAAAGGCACCTAGAGAAGGAGAAAGCAGCAGCCAGAGACGGTGTCAGGGAAACAGGAATTTATTTCCTTTTTTTGCAATTAAATGTGGAGGGAGCCCTGCTAGTGGTGCGGGCGGGGCGGCCTCTTGCAGGGCTGGGGAGAGTCCTGGGGGCCGTGGGCCCTCCTCTTTGGGGGGCGCCGGGGCCCCCCAGGTGAGCGGTCCCTGCTCCGGCCAGGAGCGGGGGGGCTGTGGCTGCAGGCCTGGTCAGAGGGACCTGCTGCCAGCGCCACCTCCCCCGGCTGCTCCTGGGGCTGCTCCTGCACTACAGGGACAGGCGCAGATGGGGGGCGGCTGGGACCCCTGAGGGGGGTGGCCTCTGATGTGCTGGGTTGGTTCTCCCTGTCAGAGCTTGCAGGGCTGCTGGAGGAGTCCAGGTGGAGGCTGAGAGTTCCCCCCCGGGAGCTGGTGGGGCTGGAGCTGCCTGCAGGGCTGTCGCCTTCCTCCCCGGCAGCGTAGGAGCGCAGCAGCCTCTGGGCCTCCTCACTGCACCGGTCCACGATGACATTGATGAGGCCGCGGACCAGTGGTGCTGTATGTTCCTCAAGGCCGAACTCCATCTGCTGGACCACGGCCTCCTCGTCCAGCCCACAGCAGCACAGGGCATGCAGGATCAGCTTTTCTGTTCCCATTACCAGCCACCACTGTTCCTCATATATTTCCTCCAGCTCCCAGCGCAGCCAGGGCAGCACAGGGTCGAGGAGATGTTGGTGTCGCTGGAAAAGTGCCGCCCAGACCTCAGGCTGCAGGCCACCCATGCTAGCCCCAGCCTCTGTCCCCGCAGCCTCTTGCTCTTCCAGGAATGGCACCCCCAGTAGAGAGGATGGAGGGGATGCCAGAGGGCTTTGGGGGCTGCTGTTGTCCAGATGGCCGGGAGCTTGGCCTGCCTGGCTGCTGGCAACTGATGGCTGTGCAGGGGGCACGACGACATGCTCTAGGTAATCATCTTCTCCCCGCATAGAAAACTTTATCTTTGCCATCAGTGTTCTGCAGAGTGGGCAATTTGGTGTTTTTGCGCACCGCATGATGCAGCCCAGGCAGAACTGGTGGAGACAAGGGATCACACAGGCAACATCACTTCGAGCCTCGTGGCAGATGGGGCAGCTCCACTCTGCCTCCATGGCCATGTTTGTGCTCCGCAGCAGGTTGGGGAGAACTGAAGATGAGGAGCTGCTCCCCCTTGCTGACACCGATGCTGCCAAAGGGTGTTGTGTGCTGCAAAAGGGAGAGAGGCTGCGGTCACTCGCTGTCCCAGGGAGGAGAGGAAGGGAGGAAGAGATGCCCAGGCCCCTCGAGAAGGACACCCTCCCGGCTCCCCGAGCCCCATCGCCCGCCCCACGGCCACCCCGGGAGGACGTTTCCCCGCACGGCTCACCTCCGCTGCTGCAAGCACCCCACACGGTGCCCGGCTGCCTGATCCAGGCAGGGCCGGGGAAACACAGGGGACAGCTCCGGGACAGGCACCGAGAGCTGCCGACGGCAGCCCCCAAAGCACCACCCAGCACTGGGAGAAGCCTCACTCAACCCTCCAGACCTCGCACGCGTGCTCGGCAGGAGTCCAGGCACGAGCCAGGCTGGGCCGGCCTCTGCTGGCGCCCCAAGATAAGCAGCAAGGGATGCGAGGTCACAGTCCATTGCTCGCTGACATCACCATCCACCACATGGTGACATCACAGTGGGCCATCTGCCCCCACAGGCACATGGCATCAGCTGAAACCAGGCAGTTGAGGCTGGAGATCAGGGGCACCTTTCCCCATAAGGACAGTCAGGCAGTGGGGCAGGTTTCCTGTTGTGGTTTTTTCCACCTCTGTGCACGAGGGTTTCAAGCCACAGCTGGACAAAGCCCTGAGCACCTGGGCTGACCCCAGGGCTGACCCTGCTTTGGGCAGGAGGTTGGTCCAGAGTCCTCCCAAGGTCCCCTCATCCACATTCTTTCTGTGATCTCACCCTCATCCTGTGAGCAGTACCAAGTTTAAGGCAGTCATTGGCAGAGTCCGTGTCAGCAACTTTACAGGAAAAAAAGAAAATATTGTTTGTTTTCATTCTATATTTCTGTGGCACTCACCAGTTTAGTATCTGCTTACTTTGCAAAGTGTAATGTTTTTTTCCTCATACAGCCTCACCGGGATGCAGCAGTGCAGTGACACATCCCAGTGGTGCAGAGGAACAGATAGGCTGAAACTCAGATTGTCAAAAGTACTTCTCTCTGGATCAATGGATAAACTACAATTGTGAGGGATGTTTGCAGGACGGATCTTGATCCAAGTCTTTCTAATAGTCTGGACAGTGAATTCTGTCCATTTAACCATTTTGGTAAGAACAGCTTAAAGAAGCTTTGTGTGTCTCACACCACCCTGACAGCAAGTAGGGCTGGCGATGGGCAAGAATTTGGGAGGGGACACAGCTGGTACAGCTGACCCAAACTGACCAAAGGATATCCCACACCACATGATGTTGTGCTCAGCAATAAAAGCTGGGGGAAAGAGGAAGGAAGAGGGGATGTTCAGAGTTAGAGTTGTCTTCCCAAGGAACTGTTACACATGATGGAGAGACAGGCCTGGCATTTGACAATAGCTGGAGTCACAAATTCACCCTGTCCTGGTGCAGGCATATCTGGGCTGTGATACACAGTACAACCTAATTTATATAAGAGGTTTCTTTTAGAATGTTAACAGGGGCAGCAGGACTTAAAGGGAAAGCATGGTATTCAGGAATGGGGTTGATAATTGTAGGTGAAGGAGGTGTTACCAGATGAAATATGTGTTGTCCTGAAATACCAACAGCATTTACTGCTTCTGATGACAAAAAAACTGCAGGAAAACCAGAGGCTTATGAAGTCCATTGGAAAGTGCCGGTATCAAGTAGGCAAGAAACAATCTCGCCCTTAATAGATGAATGTGGATAGTGCGGTCTAAAGAAAGTAAAGGAGTGGTGATGTCGATGTCCTTTGGGCTGCCTTAATCACATTTCTGAGAATGCGGGCTGAAGAAAGAGTTAGGTGAACAGTGCCTGTCTGGCATGAGGGCTTACGGTCAGGTCTGTAAGGACACTCTGACTTCCAGTGTCCTTATTGTTTGCAATAATGACGTGCGTTGTCAGGAGCATTTCAGTATTTCCAGGCGCAAAATGTTGAATTGGTGCTGCAATGAGTTCAGTTTTGCCCAGTGTCTTTTCCCTCTCCTGACCTGCACTGCAGTGATGGGCAACAGTAGCTAGTTCAGCAGGCGGCTTGGTCTGCCACTGGATGGGAACAGACTGTAATTGCTCCTGAAAGTTAGTTTGCAAGCCTTGAGCAAAGGCAGCCACCACAGTCTCTGGAGCGTTTTCATTATCACCTGTGCCAGTGTCTGTGTAAAGACCTCATCTGTGCAGGCTGCCTCTGAGAAACCACCTGGAAGAGGAAGGTTCTGGACTGACCTGCGTTTAAAAGCTGGGATCCCACAGCCCCCAACATGGCGGGAGCCTGCAAATGATTTTGGTTGGGTCAGAGCAGAGCAGTGTGTGCCTACAGCTCCCGGAGAGGACATGGAGGCAGCCAGACTGCCCAAGAGGGGCAGGTACAGAGTTTACGTGCCTTTGGGTCACGGCACTTGTTTCACGGAACTGCAGTACATGGCAAATGAGCAGAACACAATAAATTACAGCAGAGTGCTTTTGCGTGGGCTGCTTCACAGGAGGGAGCTCCAGACAGTGGGATAAAAGAGCTTTGGGCAGGTTGTCCTTTTACAAAGAGCTCACTCCTTCAGTAACTGGATGATGCTGACTTAGCGAGGCCATTGGGTCATGCTGCAGGTATTTTCCAGCTAGTGGGGCTTACGAAGGAAGGTCCGCAAGGCATTAGCGATTTTCCTTCCACACTACTGAAGGGCCAGCTGGGGCTTGGGGGATCCTCGCTCAATTTTTAGTGTGATTCAGTCACGTAAGGCAAAAGTTCTTTTATCAGTAGCATTTTTCAGCTATTGTATGAAAGCCTTTTATGCACAATGAATACATGCCACCTTGCTGTTGCAGATGTTTTTGTTGAATCAGAAGATAAAACACATTAGAAAACCCCAGAAGTTTGTCCTTCCACAAGTCTTGATCTGGTTTAGAATATGGTATTGCTGCATCTGACTACTGTTTCTCTTTTGGCTCCCAGTTTTCACAGGTCTGTAATTCTGTGAACAAAACTCACCCTTCCCCACCCCAGGAGGAGCCAGCTGTCTGAGCGGGAGCTGGGTTACACCGCTGGCAGCCCGACTCCAGCCCAGCGCCCGCAGAGGCCACTCTGGAGATGAACGTGGAATGCGGGCAAACAGCTGTCTCCGAACCACAGGCAATTCAAAGTGCCCAAAACTGCTGTGGGCACCGTGTCCCCAGCCAGAGGCCAGGCCCAGACTGTGCTCCTGTGACGCAGCCGTGTCCCCAGCCCCCCCGGGCAGCCGCCTGCTCCACAGCTCCCGGGTGCTGGAGAGACCTCAGGGGATGGAGACGGACGTCCAGAAACGCTGGACTCCCCGTCACATCCAGGACACTGGTGGCTGCGGGGCAAGCGGCAGCAATGTGCATATATTGAATTTGTTGGCATGCCGGTGCGTAAAGTCCCACGCATCAGTCTGGCATCCATGGCCTTTGTACGTGTGCGTTTATTTAGGAGCCACTCTTCGGTTTGTGTACTTTCTTTTTGCACAGACAGTGATTTGTTTAGTATACCCTGTTGAATTAATCACAGTTTAGACTTTCCTGCAGGAATACAAATGTACACATTTATATTCCATAAAAAGAAAAGAACACTATGTTTTTCTTTCCAACACATTAACAAATACATGGTTTTGGGAAGAAACAAAATTTTTACTGGGAAAGAGGAAAGATATCATATATCCTTTGCTGCTTTCCCTGTTGGCTCGGAGAAATCCTTTTATTGCGGGTGAAAAGGGGCCAGGGGTCTTCTGCTGCTTTTAAATATACGCTTAGTTTCTTTCAAGCCATAAGACTATGAGATTGTTGTGTTCAGGATCTCCTGATCCTTCTAGCGCAGGATCCGTATCAATGAGAGTGTAAAATAACAAAAGTTTCTTTCAGAAGCACTCACCATCACTCTCATTTTTGTTGGTTTGTTACTGATGTCAGAGTAAGTAGAATTAGACCCACGGTGGAAGTTGGACTTTCCCCCTAAAACATCACAGCTCAGCATTCACCTGCAACTGCTTATGCACATTGGTTTATGCATATGGAAGAAAGGAGTTAAGGGGCATCAAGAGCCAAAAGCATTTTGACTTTGCTGTAATGAGTATAGCTGTAACAGAATTTAAGAATTTCCCTCTTCAAAATTAAACAGCTGTAACGACTACATCTGTCCCTTGAGAGAGAACAAATCTGGACACTTTAATAGCAGCATTAATTCCACAATTATCATGGATAAATATGTATTTTCTTCTACTAAACTTTGGATGTAAGCAATACAGAAACGCAAACACATATTACACATTCAAAGTTGGTTGGTTTGAGTTTTTTTCCTATTGCTATGCTATCACTAACCACAGCAATGTACTAGATTGATTTGCATGGCCCAATTTCAGTTACAGAGAAACAGCGAAGTATTAAATGGTCTATCCAATCACAACACACTTCTCACATGTCAGTTGCCAAACCCAGGATTATCTCTCCCCCCAGCACAACTGCAAGTTAAGGAGAAAAACTGCATACTACACCATTAACTTCCTACAAAATATAAAGAACGAGAAGGACTTATGCTTGATTGTTACATTTTACCCTGCATAAGTTATGAAAATATCTTTCAAAAAGGAATCCAAAGTAGTCTGTTGTCAACACATGTTCAATTTCCAAACACATAAAAATCTGTGGCAGAATACAAAACAGTATTAATACAGTAGTTTTATTTACATCAACAGTATGGGATATCAAACTTTTTACACATACACTTCAATCTCTTCTTTCAGTAGGGCCAAGCTTACAAACAGCAATTTTTTTTGAAGGTAAAAATTTTAATAAAACCTTCAAATGCTGACAACTTATCAAATGTGTACTCAGGAAACATACTGTACAGTTGCAAAGTAAATTAAAATGTGTAAAAAATAAAAATAACTTAAGAGTGACACTACTTATCTACAGTCTCTTTCAAACTAATTTCAGTCATTTATTATACTCTTTTTATCAATATAGATGATTTCATGGCTCAGGAGAGGCAGGGAAGAGCTTGTCATTTATTATTCAGCCAGGTCTGATCCCGCAAAGTTAAGAGGAAGCTGAGGAGAGCTGTCTCAATGCTGACATGGCAGGTTTAGACGTGGCCCCCTAGCTTCAACTAATAGTTAAAGCAGTACTTTTGTGCAGACTACTCTCTTTAGCAAAGCCCTTTGTAGCATATTAACCTACTCAGGCAAGTCACTGGTTGATATTTTGTTGTACTCAGTCACTATCATATTCCTCTATTTTTAATTCATCTTCCTCCATGATTGCTTGAGCTGCAACAGGCTGAGGCTGACTGCAAGGTAGTTCAGTTCCACTGCATTGGCTAGAAGAGAGAGGGAATCCGTCCAGTTCATTCTCATTCATCCTGGTTTTCTCCATCTGTACAGCTATCTCCACAGCATGCACATCAGTACAGTCCTCCTCAGAGCTAACAAATATGGCTGGTATCCCAGGATCTTTGTCAGTGAGTGTTTCAAGCTTTAACCTGTAAAATTATCACTGCAACAGTAAGTTACTACAAAAGAGAGAGAGGGAAAAAGAGAGAGAGAGGGAAAAAGAGAGAGAGAGGGAAAAAGAGAGAGAAAAAGATAAAAAGAGGAAAAAAACCCACCCCAACAAGCAACAGAACATTTCCTGCTCTCTCACAGAGATGCTGCAATAGGAAAGACTACCCATGTACCACACGGGTCACTCACCCTTCTTCGCTGGTGCTTAAGGATTTCACATTTTCTGATAGTAATAGTCTCCATTGATCACAGTTAATTCAAGCTACTCACATTCTGTGCTTACATCACTACCTTCTGTATTATGTTTTTACAGTTCTGCACACGTCTTCCAGGTAGAGATACTTGTGCCCAGAACTCAACCCCATCTAGCTTACACGATAGCCTACAGAAGACACTGGAGTTCCTCTCGGGGAAAAGACTGTGCTACATACCCTCAAACCAACAGCAACAGCAAAACACCAGATCGTGTTTGTACTCCATCACTTTCCAGTACCCACCATTGTTTGAAGTTTCTTCCTTATGGCAACAGTAGTTTTGCTTTGTTTTCCTCAGGTACATGAACTGCTAACAACTTACAAACAACAGCCCATGATACACTAGACCCTTTCCAAGTAAAACTTAAATCCTTTAGAACAGGGAGCAACTGAACTTGAAACAGGCAAATAAAGAGTGGAAAGGAAATCTTTCTATATTTTATAATTTCTTTTACTATTTGCACTTCTCAAACTTTCTAGTATCTCTATATCAGTAGGTTACTAATGTTCCTTTATTATTTTTCCCACTTTACATGGGAATAATGAAAACTTACACAGATACTAACAAAAACTCATCCTGACACCAATTCCAGCTGATCAAATACCATGCACTCTCCTTGATGACAGTTTTCTTACTACAGTACCATTCCCATTCCATTAATAAATATAACAGGAAACAAATAAAATAGTCTTATTCCCATTGCAACAGCTGCACAGAGGTTATTTTAAGGACTGCTTAATAACACAAATTAAATTATTTTCAATTAGGATTCCTGAAGGAAGCAAATGCTTACTAAAATATCTGTTCCTCAAACTTCCTTTCCAAAATGGTGAAAAAATGAAGGATTACCATGTTTTCAGGAGAAAGCTACCCCTCAGATAAAACTCTAAATGACACACACTTATTCCTGCAGATTCAAAACCTTTATCAATATTTAAAGGTATGCTGCAGACAAAAGTAATGGCATAACAAAGTCTACAATTAATTTGTAAACTTACAAACATTTTGGCTTAGAGTAGGGAGATTGCAAAGAAATATACTAGTTAGGGACACTTTCCTTTCTTCATGACTAGCAAGCAAAATGGCTTTTAATACCACTGTTGGGGAACAGGGTGGTTCTTGGGTAATACAGCCTTTACCTTACACACCAGTATTTCATAAACTCAGACAGCAACACCACAGTGATAAATATGATATACTTTGTCAGACGCCCTAACAAACTCTCTCTCTTGGTTAAGAGATGGAAGAGTTGGTCTTATTCCAGCTAACTTTGATCTCGATCCCTTACGAGAAAAAGATGCAATTACAACTTTTTTTTATTTCAGAGATTACTAAAGTTATAGAAATGTAACTGAGGCCCTAGTATAAATTATGCCTATGATTCAGAAGGCTCATTAGAGTCACAATATAACATGTCATGCCACGTCACCCCACGAGCACTACACAATCTGTAAGTAGAGCACTACAGTCTTGCAGTTGCAATCAAAAGTATTTTTTTCAGTATTTAATATCTAAGACAGAGGAACTTCAGTGGCTATAGTTTTATTTAAAAAATGCATTCTAAACAAAGGTTTACTCTAAGGCAAAAATTCCACAAAATAAAAAGCAGTACTGCTATCTAATTTCAGAGGAGGCACTCATTAAAGTATCTTATAGTTCCATAGATATACACTGTTTCAAAGGAAATAAGGGTAATTCTCCATTATACTTTCTTTCTTATACCTCTAACCAACACACATGTGAACAAGAGAATGTTCTATTAAAAAGTATTTTATGTCATGATAAACAACAGGCAAAACACACTATACTCTTTAAATCAATTCAGTCTTACTCTCATGTAAATGTTTCTGTTGTGAAAAAAATTATTCAGATCATGCACTGGAGAAATACAGATAATGTCTAGGACAGAGCTAATATTTGGTACAATGGAAAAGAAAGCTTAACAAGGATTAAAAGCAAGACTATAGTAAAAATGTTACTTCCTAACACTGCAATGATAAATAGCCTTGAAATGGAAAAAGTTTTAACAGGCAAAATATAAAATTATCATGCTGCAGGTGAGGGAAAATGTCACATCATAGATGAACATTCAAGATGTTTCTCTATGAGAGGATTCTTTTCCTCAATATATTCAGAAAGAAAGAAAGTCTTACTTTCTTTAAGAAAAGACAGAAGTCAAGTTTACCTCCCAAAATGTCTTTTCAGCGGTAGCCTCCCAACGTCTTGGATAAAAGCAATCTGAGCTAAGAACAAAGAATCAACAGAATCATATTGGGTAGATCATAAGGAACATACAATTAAACATTCTGATAAGTAAATAATTCATAAGTTTAGTCAAGTATTCCTGTATATATTTGGATATTTTGGATACCAAAACACTGTGCATGTGTATTTTTTTCCAAACTGTTTACCACATTACCATATTTACAGATTGCCTACACATGAAAGAACCCCTGACATTCATCAACTGTGTATTTATGACGTACAATTATTATTCCATAGCCTACAAAATTAATTGATCCTGATGGCAAGGCCTTAGTTAAGACATGATGCCTTTTATTAGAAGTAATTAACATACCATAAGCGACCCAGCTGTCTAAACAGTAACTTTGTATGGTACGTCATCCAAAAATTAATTTTTCTGCATGAACTGTCCGTTCTTGGATTACCTCAGGTGACACAGTTTTTTTAATACACCACAAACTTGGATTTTGTTTACTTTATCTGGGAAAGGTTTTTTAAAGCCTTTTGAGTCTGTTGATGTTACTGGAAAGGGATCAGTAAGCAATGAAGATCGAGTTCATATTGCCTACTAGGTTTCCAAAAGTCTTCTCACCAGATCCTCTACTAAAGTATTTTAAAAGAAGCCTTAAGCTTAAGAAAACATTGTAAAGTCTGATAAATAATTAATGAATAGGAAACGTGGAGAGGGCTATGAGATAACGGTTAACTCTTGCAATGGAAAAACATTGCCAATACAGTTCTGCAAAGATCTGTGCTAGGACCTGGGCTATCCAGTACATGCTTAAATGTAACCCTGTGAAAAAAGGGAGTGAAGAGTGAGATGAGCAAGTTTGCCGATGCCACCCAGTTAGACCAGCTAGTAAGGATGTGGGCAGACACAAAAAACGTGCAAGGACCTTAAGAGACCAAGTGAGAGGGCAACCTGATGAACTTCAAAAGTACACAGATACCAGAAATCCACGCAGTAAAAAAAAAAAGGGAAGAATGACTTCAAATACTCCAACATGAAGACCCCATCTTACGCATTTATAAAGCATTGTATACACCTCACTTCTGCCAAGAGAGATACTTATTTTAATTCTTTCAGTTACATAAGTTTTAAAAATGTTCTTGGTGTTGTTTCAAACATAACAGGACAGTTTTAATTTTGGCTATGTTACTAGAAACATTTTTAGATACCAGCTATGTGCATTTACCATAAGTATTTTTTTAACTGAGGCAAAAGCACAGATAGCATTGACGTTTTGGGTTACAAAATTTGTCAGTATGCTTTAATTAAAAAAAGAGTCCAAGATCAAGAGTTACACCCATCTTACCTTGGTTTCTCATTGGATTTGCTAACATAGCAAGATAAGGCAATAGCTCTGTCTGAAGACACTCAGGTGGTAAACAGAAGCTCGAAAAGAGAGATTTTGCAGCATGGCAGTTTTCTTGATACTGTAAGAGTTGGGGGAAAATAAACACAAGTAAAAAACCTGGAAAATCATTATTAACATTGATACTCTGTATAAAAGACAGACTTTCTTCTTGCCTGCTGGATGACTACATGCCAGCTACTGAAAAATGAGACCAGAAAAAAATACAAGCAGTTATAGAGTTAACATATACAGATCATAAAAATGGTCAAGTCCTTCATTTTTGCCTTTTGCTGGGCATTAAAGTTTTCAGAAAATATTATCTCTTGATTATAGAATTGTCCACCCATCCAGGCCAATATTTTTTGCCAGATACAGCAAGGGAAGTATTAGTTCCAATGTAAACAATTGCCAAGACCTTTGGTATCTCATGAACAAGCTAATTTCTGATGAACACATAAAACATAACAGCAGTAATTTGTTAAATTTACACAACAGTTTAATGTGATTTAAACTGCATAGAAACTTAAACTTTTAGGAACACTTCACAGTATTTCAAAACTGATTGTGTCTCCATTAACTTGGGATTAAGACTCTCCCAGCAGTACGCCGACTTGGACACAGGAATCAGACTTTGTCAGAGGTCTCCAATTTACTTTTCCATTAAAAGAATAATACCAATGTAATTCTTCAAGCAACTGCTTTTCAGAAGTAAATTATATCAAAATAGGATATTTGAAAAATTTAGCACTGTGAGCAAGTCTCACCTATAGCACTCAATTGCCATAACTTACCAAAAAACCAACCAACCAAAAAAAAAAAAAAAAATCAAGTATTTACCTTTTTATTGATAAAGAACCACTGGGGTTTATGTAAAGGCCGGAACCCCATCCCTCCTTGTTGGTGGGCAAAGGCTCTGGATGTATTTGAATGTATCACCCCTCGGGTAGCCACTGATGCACTGTATTTTTCCATCACAAGCCGTGTCTAAGAGAGAAGTCAGGCAGTATGTGAACTCAAGGTCTCTGTACAGTGTGTCTCATTTGAACTAAAACGCACTCTGTAATTGCAGTGACATTACATGCCCAGAATATGTTTAGATTAATGTGAAACTTCCTACTCAATGCGGCTGAAAGAAAAAACTAGCTCAATTACTTCAGGGAAAAGGCACACAGTCTCCAACACATTTTTGCATAAATGCGTTCTACTTAAAAATACTTTGTAGAATATTTTACAAACACTACACTCCACTATGATAAAATACTGACAGAAGTTGGACAAAAAGTTGGACTTGCATCTCTTCTATAGTTGATGTACTTTAGCATTTATTAAAAAGTCAGTCACCTATACTGTAAGTTTGAAGTGATAGAGCTTAATTCTCATCAACTTTAAGAAAATTGCTTTCTACCATTCATAAACACTTCAGAGAAAAATTTAGAAGCTCAATGTCAGAGTATTAAAAAAGCATGTGCGTATAAAAAGATGACACTTACACTCCAATCACTACAAAGGACATCAGCGCTGCTCAAATATTCACTGGCTCTCACTACATCATCGATATCAGAAAAAAAGTCTACATAGTTCTGGTGAAGGTATAAATTAAACATGCTTCCAGACATATGCGATTTTTCCACAATATCCTATTAGAGAGGAAAAAAAAAAAAGTTTTACACAGCATTTAAGGAAAAGCATCCTATAAAAGCAATGATACATTTACATGATTAGGAAACTGGCACACATGACCTATGAAGTGATGCTTATATACAAAATGTGAGTTGGTTTGCTCCCAGGAAGGCTAATGGTGGGGATGGAGGGACAGAAGCCATCGCTGTCTTCAACTCTCTTAATAGGAGGTAACGGAAAGATGAACTCAGACTCCTATTTGCAATGCACAGCAAAAGAATGAGCGATAACAATCACAGGCTGCAGCAAGGGAAAGTCCACCTTCCACCACAAGTTGGTCAGTGAAGTGAGAGAATCTCTATCCCTGGAGAGACTCAAAAGTCAACTGATCAGGAGCCTGGGAACCTAATCTATCTTTGAAGTTAGCCTCCAGAGGTCCCTTCCAGATTAATTACTCTGTAACTTAGGCAGACCGAATACATATATATATATCTATATATATCTATATATATATCAAGATCAGTGATAAAAACACTGTGCTTGAGAACTTGCATCAATCACTTTTTGTCTGGTTTTGTTTGGGTTTTTTTTCAAACCACACTGGAATCAAGTAGTTATTGCAGATGTACCTCAGGCTGAATAAGCAAGGTGTCTCGACGGTATTCTGATAAGTGAGCAGGCAGCAGCTGAGGAAATTCTGATTCTGACACTGGTTCTCCTACGAAGAATTTTACAATCTTTAGTTTTAGTATCAGAAATGTTGTTACATTTCTGCGCATAATCAAAAAAGACACACATTTCAGATTAAATAGTCAAAATCAGAATAAAAATTAAATAGGACCAAGAACAGAGATGCGTAACTGCGTGAATAGTAGTTTTCTCATATATTGAGCACCATTTTTAGCAACTGTCAACTCTACCAGCAACTAGATTACACCATTTCCAGTCCCCAGAAAACTCCTGATGCAGGCGTAAGTACTTAATTATATAGTCAATATCATATAGTCAACAACATGCAATTAGTTGCATTACACTTCGTATGACAAATTTCATCTAATTATTTTCATGTTCCCTCATATCACTATTTTCACTTAGTTGATTTTGGAATCAATATTGTGAATTATTACCAAAACGTGGAAATCCAGTGGCATTGTGGATCCTGATTTAGCTAAGTGCAGATAGAACTCATTTAATAAGTACCAAATGCTTATGAAGTACAGTTTTTTTAAGTGTTAAAAATATAGTACTATAACCATACACAGGGAACAGATAGGTTCTATAAATTTACAGAACCTGAGTGTGTAAGAAGTAGAGCTTTCAGTTGTAGTAAGGTGGAAAGTATTTTGGAGGTGGAAAGGGAGACAAGGTATGACAGAAATAGAAGGGGTTTTCAGGTCAGAAAGGAGAGAGCATATGTGTCTGTTAAAGGAAAACAAGGAGTTGACATAAAAAGTAGGGAGGAAAAGATAGCAGACACACAAATAAGGGAGGTAGTAGCTACGAGACTGCAGGGCTGTTCTGTAACCTTTAGGAATAGAGACAAGTACAGAACATAACTGTACAACAATGTATAATTCTGCAAAAAAGCAAAATTTGCGTTTGTGCAAAGTAACAAACGTGCTGGCTATCTATCTAGCTTTATGCACGTGACAGCATGTGGACCTAATGCAACTACAGTTATGTCATTTTATTGCATACATGTAGTACATCTTAATAAAACGTTTATTTACCCATTAGATTCAGACAGCTGCAGTCTCAATTGCCACAAACTGTTATTCCTGGTTTTATACCATTATCAATGACCAAACCTGCGAATTAGAGGTCACCCTAAGCCGTACTTTAGCAAATCTAGCTATTAGCACCTGACAGGCTTTGATCATTGAAAGGAAGAATAAGTCAAAGTTTTCTTACTTTTGGAGTAAATTATTTTCCCCAGAGCATGGAAAAGAAAGATAGAAGCATCTTTGCCACCAATAGCTTGTATTTCCTGGTGTTCTGAAGTATCAGATTTACTTTTCTTTCCTACTTTAGATACTGCTGTTTCACATTTTAGTGCGGAGCTCTTTTTCTTCCTTGACCAAAACTCCTTCTCCAATGAACAGTCTATCAATAAAAGCAAAAATAAAATCAGGATAAAGTACATGAATCCAAAAAAAGTTTTTTATTATATTGCTACTGCTAATGTTCTAAACAAATAAAAAGAACAGAAAAGGTTATATAAATGAGGCGCTAAGAGAAAACTCATTTATTAGGAAGACAACCCAGTCACCTAAACTAGCATGCTTCATTCCACTTCTATCCCTTAAGCCACAGCTAAGGTGCCAAGTACTTTTTGAATAATAAATGTGTCTTTAAAAAAAGCTAGCATTCTTGCTTATTGATTCTAGTTCTAATGCACCTCCAACTTGTCTTTCTTAAAAAATTTTTCTTTATAAAGTGCAAGTACAAATATATGTAAATTATATTTCAGTTACATGCTGTTCACTTATCAATTTATGTTCTATTTGCATTATCTGTATAATACCCTCACTGAAATATAAGGCAGCATTCATTTAAGTGATTCTTCCAACAGCCTACTAATTTCCACAACGTTTTGAGCTCCAGGGAATAAAACCCTTCTTCTGCTCTAATTTAAAACTCAAAAATTTTCATCCACAATTTGATTTAGTGGCAGGTGAATGATCCTTATAGAGCTAAGAAAACTTATCCTTCAAGTAGTTATCCTTCTTTTCTCCCACAATTGCCATGAATCCATTTTACCCATTAATACTACTACAGAATGAATGTATTGCTTGTGTTTCACATATACACAAGTGAAGGAAGAAAATACATAAATCTAAAACCTAATACTGCATTCTCAGGAGATCAATGAGGAGGTGAGGTGTCTCCAAAATCTACAAAATGTCACTTTGTAAATGACAAAGTGTCATTTACCTAACTGAAATACCTGAACAACTAAAAAAAATTATATTCAACATGAAGGCAGCTCTTCTCAATTTGCTAAAGAAAACACGAGAAGAGAATGCTCAGTGTGTTATGACTTGAGTACATGATTCTGAGATGTCATGTACACAAGCTGTCAAGCCATGTGCCTTTGTTTTCTCCCAAGTTCTCTTTATAACTCTCATGTTTTTACATTTCCAAGGTAATTTTTTTCAAAAATACACAAACTGGTCATTTTAAGACTATTAATATTTTCTACAATATGTAGAAGCTACTTAGCATCCAGTAGTGAGCTACTGCAAACTATTCTCAGTTATCCCCAACCTACTAATTATTAACTTCATGGCATTATCATAAAAGCGGTTTTACTGAGAGGAATTTTATTTTTCTGATTAACACAGAACAATACAAACTCAGTATACTAGAAGACAACATCAGAAGAATTTAGTTTCCACGTTTGCAAGTTAAAGCTAGAAACATGACTCCCTCCTTCCTTCTCCCATGTAATTTAACAAACACAGCTAGGTTAATTTCAATACACTCTAAAACTCAAACTACAACATTACCTCTTACAACAAGGACTTGAAACTATGTTTAATCCTGTATTCCATAAGCACATTTTTCTATTTGCAAGGTGAATGGGAGAGAAAATGAGTAAAAGCAACAAGAGCATTGCTGGCTTTACAACATACAATAGACAACTGTTGAATTCACTTCCTTATTTCTAGGTTGAATATAAATGCTGGCACCATCTGACAGTTCTTAGAATGAACTATGCATGCCAGAGTATTACTTTTAAAAACAATAGATTCTGTAACTCACATACATTGGTATCTTAACAATTATTGACTTCCAATGCTTATTAAAGACATAACAGCGAGTCTCTTGTTTTATGTTGTTAAACATTTAAAATTATGTTGTTAAACATTTAAAATAATTCTAAACTAGGTCTGATTTGAGCATTGTCCAAGCAAGTATTTTGAAGACTACTAAAACACTGAACTTCAAAGTTATTCTATAATACACTCAATAAATTCACAGTAGGTCATGCAACCTCATAGCTTTTCAATTTACGAACAGCTGTAGGAACTCCCAGGCAAAATCAATCATTACAGAAATGCTGTATACAAAGTCAATGAGCTATTTGAGAAATGCTTTAAGGGTAGAGATAAGGACATACAGAAGTATAAAGAACCAAGCAATGAAAATATCCCTTTCCAATTAAGGGATGCATCATAAAAGCTTTGATCAGTTAACACACACCAGTAGCAAAGATACCAAGAAATGAGGGCATTTCATTAAATTACATCAACATACATGTAGATACTACTCAGTTTTAAGACTACATATAACCCATGAAATTAAACACTTTCAGCTTTAAAAAAACCAAAAACCTCACAAATACACAAAACTTTGTGTCTTTAATCCCTGCTCCAGAGCAGCATGTCAAAAATATTTTGCACACCTCACCTAGCCGTGCTGCAACAATGAACAGAATACCTTCAGAGCAGAAATGGTCAAAATGTCATTCACTTAACAAAACCATAGTTATTTACCTTTCATAAAAGAAAACTGAAGACTGTTTATTGCACTTCTTATATCACCTGAACAACCTTTGCAGAGCAACTCCAGAGAAGTTCTGTCAAGAGCATAATTCTTTTCTCTGTTCTACAAGGAAAAGCAACATTCAAAGTAATAAGAAAAAGAAGGAAAAAGGAGTATTTTAATATCATTCTGGCAGTGGGGACCCACCTCTGATACACACCATCAAGAGACTACATGAGCACCCACCATGTGCTAAAACCATGTAATACACCTAACTTTAAAACATTTAATCCATTTAAGCATGTTGCCACCTTTTATATAGCAATATTAAAGACAATAATGCACATAATTCTTTGCAAGGTGTCACTCAATATTAGACTTGGTTCTAATCAAACCAGTTCAGGAATAACACAGGATTTACATTCATGACCTCTTCTGGCCTTGCTGGAATGAAAATTACTTTTATTCCTATTATTTGTTTCATTTTATATATATATCTTCTGTAATAGGCAGAAGAATTTTCAGAAGTAACTTTGAAGACTTAGAACAAGGATCAAGTAGAACTGATTTTAAAAACAAGACATCTTTCCAGTTTGTTCCTTGTTTTCTGTTGGAGAAGACTGGTGGGGTTTTTTGGGACGTGCAGGGGTCTGCTATTAAAGATCAAACAAATACAATAACAAATATAAATAACATATTTCAGATACAAAAGTCTGAAATCTTTTCATCCTAGCACTGCACAGAAGTTACCAGTTTTGACAACTTACCATACTAGCTTCTGTTGCAGCTATTCGATTAAGAACTTTCATCATATTTGTTGGTGCAACAGGCTTGAAACTGTTGAATTTCATTTAAAAAAAATTAATTAGTTTCTGACTTCTCATTCATTTCAATCAAGTTTTAATGAGATAAAAGGATCTTACCTAATATTGGATATACACAACTCCTCTAGAACTTCCATTGGGAATAGTAACCTCTGGTTGCTGTCTCCACTGAAGTTATCTGAGATTATAAATATAATGGGACATCTACTTGTACGAACAAATCTCCTAAATTGAAAAATAAGCAAATATAACAAGAATCAAACTCCAGTTAACTGCAAGTGGCTAAAGCTAATAACTAAAATCTTATTTGCAACTCACCTGAGAATTTCATGCAGACTGCTGGGGTCTCGATAGAATTGGTTAGGTATGTCCTATTCAAAACAAATGAACTGCTGTCATGATATTCAGATTTAAATACTCTCTCCTACAGACAGTTATAGCACACCACATTGCTACACATTTTTTCTTCCTAGTTAGTTAGCCACATTCAAATTTAATTTAAAGCTAACACTGAAGATAATCGGGGGGGGGGGGGGTGTCAAAGGAAAAAAAACCCCAAAGCATAGCATTTCTTTATTATGGGAAAAAAAAAATCTCTAAAAAGAAACATTTTTCTTTCTGTCATTGTTTCCTAAGAAACAGCTTTGGGTGATTACACTGCCTACAATCATGAGTTTTACTCAGAAGATAAACACTCAAGGTAGCAGCTTCACTGAGGAAGAGGGCAGGATGTACTACTTGAGATATGAGAGGAACTACACAAGGAAGTGACTTCATGAAGAGAAAGTAAACTATGCTCTTCTCAATTCTACAATACATCACATAACTCAGCTACAGTTTTTATCTCATCTATTCTTTTTCTTGAAAGTTTACAGATAACTCAACTATCACAAAATTCCTCTGTCAGGAAAAAAAACCTGAAAAGCTTAGAAATAAAATGCTACTGAAATACACTCCTGAATAAGTAAAAATAAAGTCTTCTCCTGTACCTCCCGTTACGGCTTACAAACCCTCAGAGTTCACATCTCTGCCCTAAACAACCCCCTCCTGCCCACGTAACACCAGGGAATGCTAAATTTCAAATCCTTTCTGATTGTACTAATTCTCACATTATCTTCTACGCTCTCCTGTGTCCTTAAGTAACAAGAATAGTGTGTGGGGGGGTCCTTCTTCCTGTTTATACACATATATATTGCTAGAAAGCTAATCAGATAGAAACATGGGTATGACTTTTCAATATTGCTTTGATCTACTTTTTGATTTTCTGTTACTTGTTTCTGTACTCAAACAAGTCTCCAAATTCTGACTATTATCTTATATAGTTTAACTACAGGTAGAGTTTGGTTCTAGCCTGCTGTAGAGACTCAAAAAGTAATAAAGAACTCATCTGCAGTAAAGCAGACTAACTTCTGGCAACACCAGTCCACCAACCGAAGCTAGTTAGCATGTCAATGTTATTATAAAAGGTATTGTTTTCAAAACAAGATTTCACAAGTTTTCACTTACCTCAACAAGAACAAGCTTTTTATCATTTTCTGAGGACTCCCCAAGCATCTGAAGTTTGTTATACTTATTTGCTCTTAGTAGAAAATCTTGAAAGAGAGCTGCTTGGGCCTGACTCGGAAATGTATGAAAATTTGAGTCTGAAAAAGAAAACTAATTAAAAATGTGTTCTATATTATACCAAGTAGAATACAAATACCCACAAGAACTAATACCCATCCATGCTATTTTCTGACAGTAGCCATTGAAAACCAGCCAAGCCCTTTCCCAAACACATTACAAATAGAATTTTTAACGGGTAGAATTCAATTGAGGACACAGACAAATACAGACTTACCTATTTTTATTTAATTGGCTCAAATGATATCCAGGCTATTACGTAGCTCTTTATACTGATTCAAACTGCAAATTATTTTGCAGTAAACACTGTAAAAAAACCTAAATCCCTTTTCAGATAAAAGCAAAAGAGATTCTTAGTAACACTAAGGATCTAGCTTATATGGATGTGGATCTGACTTCATATGTGACAGAGACACAAAAGAAAAAAAATACAGAATACAAAAATCACAAAAGCAACGGGAAGAAAAAAAAAAGAAAAGAAAAAAAATCAAAATACTTACCATGGCCAAACATATTTCTTAAGTCTTCTTTTGTAAAATCTAAAGATATTGGATTGGTCCATTCTTGCACCTGAATGCCAAGTTCTTTTGCTAATATTTGTATAGTTGCAGTCTTTCCACAACCAGGAGGACCAGTTAGCAGTAAAACAGAGCCACCCTGTCACAAGAAAAAAAAAAAATGAAAAGTCCCAAACATGAAGATGAATATTGGCTGAATTTCTTCTATGGTTTCTCTGGTAATGATTCTCTCCTCCCAGTAAAAACTGAGTTAACAAGTATATCAGAATACTTAAATATTTTGTGTAATTGATAGAGCTAGACCAGAACTCCAAAAGACTTGCGCTCAGTTTTTAATGTATCTGTTAACTGCACACCATGTAGACTACCAACATAATACATACTGAACTGGAGAATCAGGTCTGAAAAATAGTAGACAAGGCTGGTAAATGATGCATGTGTATAAGAATGCCTCTTATCAAGCAAGAGGTTAAAAATGTCCTAGTACCTCAAGTCAGTGCAACTGGAAATCTGCCAAAATACTTAAAATTAATCTGTGAGAGATAAAATGCTGTACAGGCACACACTAAGGAGGTATGAACTGAATGGATGCTAGAAAATAGTATTTCTGAGCAAAACCAGAATCCACCTTTAGCAGCATAAGCCTTAAACAAACGTACAAGCTCTAATCTGTGTTCTTAATGGATTTCTAATAATGCAACAGATGTATAGTTACTACCTGTAAGTTAAGGTTTTTCTCTGAAATTAAAATAAAACTGCATCCAGCTCATTTGTACGGTTTTATATCTCTAGCAGCAAATTTTAGCAAGATTACCTGCTTTGGCTGCCTCTGAAATATGTGTGTTTTTAACCAGGTTTCAACTTCTTCAATTTTCTTCTTTTGCACAGCAAGATCACTCTAAAACAAGATTAAAATATATGAAATGCATATATACACCTCTTGGTTTCTAAGACTGTAATGATGAGATTCAAGAACAGAAAATATGCTAAAACATCAACAGACATGTACATGCATATTCCAGTTATGTATGTTTATGACATTTCAGCCTGTTTCCTTAAACAACCATTTTGGGGTTGGGTTTTTTTTTTTTTTATCAGATGCATAAAGCAAGCAAGAGATAGCACAAACTGCAATTAGTCAAGTACTGTGAACATGCTAACAGACCAGCTAACTGCAAGATAATTTCTTTTATCTTTCCCATAATGAGTGCACTAACTCAGTTCTCTCTCCTTTAGCTCTGGATTTTCCTAGTACTTGTAGCTGTCAGATCTGGCTGAAATTCAGTAACAGGTTCAAAAGTTTAGGAGTGGATGGACAGGAAACAACATCTCATCAGTAGCTTTATCTCGTCAGGAAGCCTGGGGAAAAATGCATCTCCTACAGATAAATACCTTGTTAAAATTTTAAATACAGGCAGTACATAAACGGAACTAGTACTTCACTGCTCTAATAAAAGAGAATATACTTAGAACCTGATCAATACAGATTATGAACATAAGAACGACATGTTATACCACAATGTTACAACTACATTAGCACTTAGAATAATTCTCATACCTGAGTTTCAGGTTTGTATCTATCTACCCATGGCTCATCTTGAGACTGGCTCCAGTTTTGTCTGGACTTGTTACAAGGCACATCCACTGAAGACAACTTTGCTCTTTTTCTGGGCAGAACTTTGGTTTTGCTACTTTCTGGCACAGAAGACAGGTCTTTCTTCTTCTGCTGCCGGTTTCTTCCAGACTTGCCTTCTAGTGGCTTCACAGGAACGGCACTAGAAGAAATATTTGTGTTTCCAAAGAAGTCATCAAATGAACGTGCCAACCAATCTGTTACCTGGTAAAATATAAATGTTTCGCTATTAATGTAGCACTGTCCTCCCCTTAATTTGGTACCATTGTCTCTAGAAAATTCAAGATTTTTATCAAGTGTATACAAGAATATCTCATAGATGTAAAGAACTTCATTAGCATTTAAAGGCATACTAGGGCATTTATGGTTTTTTAATGTGCCGATTACATGCTTCTTCGGCATTAAAAAAGCTACATCTTACACAGTGTGACAGAGTATTTTGCAGCAAACTGGCAAAGCAGAAGAAGTTGAAAATTCTACAAACACACATTCAAACTAAAGAAGTAAAATTAAAACAGAGATAAGAATGCTAAAATAGCATAAGTTTAATTATATCATTTTTAGATTAAGGTCATGTTCATGTTATCTCTGTATAGTTTTCAGTATGTGTTGCTTTTTTTCTTTTTTTTTTTAACATTTACAATGCAGCCATTTGCGTTGAAGAGTTAGAAACAGAAGACAGAAAAAATTATTTAGGCAGCAGAATAAAATCAAGTATTATTATTTGTTTGCTGTGTGAGGAAACTTGGACTGATCTAGAATCAGACAGATGTACCAGAAATCTGTCTGACAGTGACAAGCAGTGAAACTGCTAATAGCATTAATGTTTAATTTTGGATTTGAGAACTATCCTACTAGGACAGGTGGACAAACTTAGAGTCCAGAGCCACTTTTCAGCCTACCTACGGTTCCAAAATAATTTCACAGTGGTCACACACTGTCTGTGTGTGACAAGCACACGATAACCTTTTAGCATTGCAATTCTAACAGGCTGCATGCCAAAACACACTTCTATGAAAATGGGAGCAAGAGAATAGACACGTCATCTCCAAAAAGGTCTGTGTATACTCCACAGTTTACACATCTTACAAATTAACACAACAGGCCATTAGCAAGCATGAGACTATATGAGAAAGGCATTAGCAACCGGGAAATAGGCTTTGTTCTGCATGGTATCTTTTAACGTTATTCTGACAAAAGCTATTTTCAGTTGAATTTGCATATTTACCAGTGGGTCGGATAGGACGGCGTGAGGGGTTTCCTTTTTTACACACTGATCATCAATAAGTAAGAAAATAAACACTTTACACATATTAAAAAATGCAACTGAAGAGGAACTGCCAAGTGAAAGATCAAGGAGTAATTATCACGCCTAAAAACACTGCTAATCGGAGCCGCCGAACTCTTCCCGGAAGCTGCAAAAAGCCCGCTCAGGGCAGACTTTGGGCCGCAGCCCGCCCCGAGCCCCTGTCCCCCCGCTCCGCGGCCTACCTCCGCCGGCGCCGCCTGCCTTCCCGAGGAGCTTCCGGACATCCTCAGCCCGGGCGGGGCCCATCCGCCGGGCGGCCCCACTGCAACCGCGGGGCCTGAGGGAAGAACCCCGCTCCCGGGGCGGCCGGCGCCGAGGCAGCACCCGGGCGGACTGAGGTGGCAGCGGAACCCCGTGAGCCGGGCCGGGCCGGGCCGAGCCCCCTCACACCGCACCGCCGAGCTCCCGAGGGGTCCTTCTGCTCCGGCGGCTCTTAGCTGCCCATCGCGCGCCTGCCCGCCCGTCCGCCCGCGGGCAAGGCGGGTGACGCCATCGGCGTGCGGCGGCGGTGTCGGAGGCCCCCGCGCACGTGTCTCCTAGGCGACCAGCGGCCGCCGTCGCGGAGCGGCAGCATGAGGCGGCCGAACGTTTTGCTTACCGGTGCGGGGCGGTGGTAGCGGCGGGACGGGTCCCGGGACGGCTCGAAGCGGGAGGATGCCAGTGGTATTCCGTCCGCTTGGCCCGGTCGAAGCTGGGAGTGGCGGGGCTGCCGGGCGTGCGGGCAGGGAGCGTGGCGGTGCTCGGGCCGGGCCCGCGGGGAGAGGCCACAGCCCCGTTCACTGCCTGGAGTCATTTGGGGCGTGAGGTCCCTGCGGAGCCGGTGCCGGGCTGCTCTGCGTGGAAACTTGGGGGGTTTTCATATTAATTAGGGGTTTTAAATGAGGTTTGGGTTTGCATCATCCCGGTTAGAATAACACTTCTACACAAAGTGAGATAATTATTTGTAGTTGTGTGGGGTTTTTTTTAATCTCTAGACATTGTTCATATTTGATTTTTTTTCTCATCGTGCATCTTTTGCCCCTTTTTCTTATATGAACTTGTCAACATTGACTGACAAAAGCTTCCTTTTTGACTCCTTAGAAGGTTAATTGAAGAGGACTTGCATATTGTTTTCTTACCGGTATACATGGGTTTTTCTCTTTAGGTACTCCGGGTGTTGGGAAAACCACACTCGGAAAAGAACTTGCATCAAGAGCGGGAATGACCTATATTAATGTGGGTGACATGGCAAAAGAAGGTAGGCCATATTAACAAAGTAGTCCGTCAGAGTACTTGAGATATTTTTGCTTTGTGTAACTCTGTGCTGGTAGTGCATGTATTATATATTAAAGTAAAAGGTAATGAATTTCTTTTAACAGAAATGTTTTTGGTGGCATGAGTTAAAAAAGCATTTATGTAACAGTAGCGTACTTTGTGTCAGGTAAAAATAACAAACTTGTCCTCGTACAGATTTGTAGACAAAGTGTTCCTTGCTGCAAACACTGTCCTTTGTTTGCATCCACCTGAAATAAACATAACAATACAACTAATTTTAATAACTGCTCTTACTTCACAAAGTTCCACAAACTATTTTTGCTGCAGGAGAACTGTACGAAGGTTTTGATGAGGAATATGATTGTCCGATTTTGGATGAAGACAGGGTAAGTCCAACTTCAAACCCTACCATTTTTGTATTTTGACTTTCTGTAATGTCAGATAAACTTGCCTATCTTTGTTTCTTTTGGAGGTAATTGATGAACTAGAAGATAAAATGAGTGAGGGTGGAGTTATTGTCGATTATCATGGCTGTGATTTTTTCCCTGAACGATGGTTTCATATAGTATTTGTACTTCGTACGGAAAATTCATTTCTGTATGACAGACTTGAAAGCAGGTATGTCAGTGGAATAAATAAGGAGTAAAGTACTGTTTTGTGATTTCATCAAAGATTTTTTTAGGGTATAAATTACTGATTCCCTGTAGAATACTTTATAGTTCTCTGCATATCTAAGCCTGTTTCTTGGTATTGTTCTTCTTTTCTAGGGGCTACAAAGGGAAAAAGCTGCAAGACAACATTCAGTGTGAAATTTTTCAGACGCTTTATGAGGAAGCTATGTTGTCATATAGAGAGGAAATTGTACACCAGTTACCCAGCAACACCCCAGAAGACCTAGAGAGAAATTTGGATCAGATTATGCAATGGATTGAGCAATGGATGAAGGACAACAATTGATATTTGGTGCAAAAGTAACTCTGCTGGTTCTCTTCCTGACAGGGTTTAATAAATGACATTCATAATTCTTGTATGATAAATTAAAATTAATTTGATTGTGATTTGATACAGTTGGGGACTAGAAGAAGGTTCAGAATAGCCAGGTTGTAAGGCTTTGGAACAGCCTCTGAAGCACTCTGGGAGAGGCGCACAGGAGAAATGACCCAAGTGAAAATTCAACAGTGCCTGAAACAATGAAAATGACACGATTGCAGCAACTAGGTTCAATAATTGAGGATTTTTTTTGAGCTTACAATTCAAACCAAACCGTTCCCACTGTCCCCCCCCCCAAAAAAGCTGTAAAATCCTGATAACTGATGGCAGTTGAGGAGCTTTTGATTTCTAAAGGATAAAACAGTGTCCTGAAAAGGAGTTAGTCTGCTCCTGAATTGTTAGACTAAACCCTGCTATACTCCACTGTATTCTTGAATGTGTGGAGGTGAAGGTAGAGCGAGAGGAGTACGATACGGTGTAAGGAGGGTGCTTCATTTTGGAAGGAAGAGAAGTGACTTGGTAAGAGAATTTTTTAAAATGATTACACAGAACTTCTGGAATTACTTACAGTATAAGGAAACTGGCTACATCTGCACTGATGTGGAATATTAAACAGTAAGTTTTCCTTCTCCTTTTTCTCTCTGTATTCTCCATCAACCATCCCAATCATGGAACATATTTAACACTGTAAGTTTATCAAGGAACTGTATCATTTGGCAGGATAACCAACCCGCAGTGATACAAAACATGGTTACACTGAAAATACTGGCAGCCATCTGTTCTAATTGCTTGTGAAGCCTGGGTCCCGTGAGAGCATGGCTGTGCACAGTGGAAATAACCTTCACTGAAAAGGTGGCTTGTAAGCCTTGTGAAAGATCCTGTAGAAAGTGCTTGCTAATAAACTTCTTGTATACGTGAGTTGGAATAGTAAAACATTGCTTGAAAATTTCTCTTGTAAAGAGTATTATGGTTACATATTTATGATTCTATTTTTTATTCCATATTTTGTATCAATTTTTTGTGAGACTTGCAGAGGAATACTGCGTCAGCAATTTGACCCTTGCATAAACTGAAATGGTGAAAAAAATGGACTTTCCTTACAGAATCAGGACCAAACATTGTGGAAACACACACATACGTGTGCTGCTTTTGAACAGCCCCTTTCAGTGTTACTGCTTGCATGGGAAACCAGGTGGATGGTGATCTCTGGTGTGTGTGCCTGGACAACACCAATTTTTGGGAATTAAGAGAATCAGAATGGTTTGGGTTGGAGGGGACCTCAAAAACTATGTAGTTCCAACCCCCCTGCCATGGGCAGGGACACCCTCCACTAGCCCAGGTTGCCCAAAGCCCCGTCCAACCTGGCCTTGAACACTGCCAGGGAGCCAGGGGCAGCCACAACCTCTCTGGGCAACCTGTGCCAGGGCCTCACCACCCTCACAGTAAAGAGTGTGAATTTATTCCTAATATCTAATCTAAATCTACCCACCTTCATCTTAAGGCCATTACCCCTTGTCCTATCACTGAGTGCCCTTGTAAACAGTCCCTCTCCAGCTTTCCTGTAGGCTCCCTTCAGGTACTGAAATGCTACTATATGGTCTCCCTGGAGCCTTCTCTTCTCCAGGCTGAACAAGCCCAACTCTCTCAGCCTGTCCTCATAGGAGAGGTGCTCCAGCCCTCTGATCAGCTTCGTGGCCTCCTCTGGACTCTCTCCAACAGCTCCATGTCTCTCCTGTCCTGGGGCCCCCAGAGCTGGACGCAGTACTGCAGGTGGGGTCTCACCAGAGCAGAGCAGAGGGGCAGGATCACATCAGTGCTTTGAATGACTACGTTTTGTAAAGTAAAAACACGTTTCTAAAAGTTGCTTGGGATTTTTGTAAATGCTGCTGTGGTTGGGGAGCGGGGCGGGGTGTACTTTAGGCAGACAACCTGCGCTCCGAGCAGCCTCCCGGGGAGCTGTTGGCTCGCTTTCCGGTGCCGGGCGTGGGACGTGGTGCTCCAGGGGCGGGACCGGCAGCGCCGAGGCCGGGCGGGCAGGTGGGCCGGGGGCTCCGGGCGGGGGGGCCGGGACCGTGAGGGGCGGCAGGGGGTGGGGGTCCGCTGGCGGGCAGGAGCGTGGGGATATCGCGGGTGGGCGGCGGGTGGTGACCGAGGCGCTGCCACCCTTGCCCGTCCACCGCCACCCCCTTGACCGCCGGCAGACCCGTCCGCAGCCGGAGGTTTCACTGCTTTAATGTGTTACCGAGGGACGGGAGCGATGTCGTGTGGGCAGCCCGAACCTGGAAGCGGCCGTGCACCAAGACCTCCGGATTTTTCACTTTAATGCTGTTTTGTTGCTTTAATTACGGAGTTTTTCTGGTTTTTTCTAGCTAAAATACGGGTTGCTTTGGGGGAGGCACTGCTCATATTATCACTAAGTGAAGTGCCCTCAATCACAACCCCCACCCCTTAAACCTAAAACCCGAGCCCAGGAGGAGAAGATGGACGAAGCAGAAGAGGATGACATGACATGTGGAGACTTGGGAAATGGACTTGGGAGAAGACCTGGAGGTGTTTATGAAGGGGAAAATTTACAAAACTCCTCTTCATTTAGATGTAGGAAGGGGTCTGGAAAGGTCTGCAGTTCTCTCTTTTCAGTAAGGAGAGTGGAAGAAAGTGATGCTGCAGCTCTTCCCATTTCAAAAAGAAACAGTTTCTACAATGGATCATCCAAAAAGCCTGTTGCTAGTCCCACACGACAAAATAGCTGTGGTAAGAGTAATTTAGAAGTTAATTATTCAGTATGAGAAAAATCTCTGTTGACAAAACCGAGCAGTTCAGCTGCTTTACAAGGTGTCATCAAGTTTAATTGAAATCGTTTGCCAAAGCACTTCAAAATCTCTTAAGGATTACACAAAGCGTGTGTGCATTGCATGCCTGCTGGGATCCAGCCGGCCTCACGGATTAGTTGGCACAGCAGATAAATCCGCTGTCACAAGAGGAGATGCTCAAAGCCATCGAGCCAGCAGAGCAGTCTCTGTTCCTAGATCTTCCTCCCAAAACATTTAACAGCAGAATTGCTTTTCAGTGAATGATGCTGTGGCCCTTCTTAGTGTAGAATGGCCATTTTTAAAGTGTCTAGTTTCGCATTTGAAAGTGACATTTCCCCAGGAGCATCCTGCAGTGGGGACAGCATTGTTTTTCTCTCAGTACACCTGTGAAATTGAATTGCTTGGGTTCCTGGTTTGTTTAAGTGTGTCTTCCCAGAGATTCTGTCTAAAGCTTATGGCTAAATCTTCAAAATCTTGTTTGCTATTTATTTGAAATTTGTAAATTTGCCTAGTTCTGAGGTTAAGCAGTTGTTTTTAGAACCTGCACATCTCTGTTCTCCCGGTGTTTGCATTCATTTTTTTGTGAAGACAACACTGCGGTAAACAAAATCAAATACAGGCAGTGCTGTTCATTACACTTTAGCTGCTCTGCCTTACATTTGTAGCCATTTTTAGTATTTTGACTGAAGTATTTCAGTATAACTTGCTTATTTCTTTCCTTTAGAACAAGTTGCCACTATTACCTACACACACCACAGTAAGCTAAGCCATGTATTTTAAAAAAAACAGTACCAATAGTAACCACTTGCTTAGAGGAATATTGGACCTTGTGGGATACTCCACCGCTGTACTTCCATCTTTGTCTCTTGAAAATTGCCCCTACTTCTAAATAGTGCTAGGTATTCCTGTGTTGAGTTTGATTGTTGAAAAGTTACAATCTGAAAAGAATCTAAAAAATGAAATTATTTTTTTCATCAAGATGGAAATTTTATTGTGTTGAGTTTTCTTTAAAGGAAAATATAAAATAATTGTCCTTATTTTAGGCCTTTTTTTCCCATTTCACTTCTTTAGCTGTGAAACAATGTGTTTGAGCTTAGTATTTATGTATTTCTTAAATCTGTTTATTAGCTCCAGAAGAAAAAAACGCCACAAAGATGAAAATTCACCTCTGCATGTTACCTGTTTTCAGGGTAAAACAAATTCTCACGTTTTATTTTGTAAATGTTATAGTAACTTACCATTTATTATCTCTTATCAATCCTACAGAGTCTAATGCTGAAATGTCAAATGAAGAACTAAAGCAACGACTTCAGGAAGCTCTAGAGGTTAGTAACTGTGCTGAGTGTTGCTGCTCTTGAAATCTGCATTTCCTTTTAATGTAGCAAACTAAAGCACAGTGTTAGTTTAGCGGGAAATCTTGGCGTGTCCAGAGTCTTGGGTGGATTCAGGTTCCTGAAATTAGAGTGGTAGTTGGAGGCCTCATTAAATTTTATGCCAGGAAATCAGAGTGTGAGGTGCAGTTTATACTCTGGATTTTTTAATTTTTTTGCAGGGGACAAGTTTGTTTAAAGATGTAGAGAATATTCTAAGGATTGTACTCCTTTTTCAGCAGGAAAAGCTTCTTTTTTAATTAAGCTTCAGGGCCTGAAAACCTGCAGTTCTCACAGAATCATCTTTGGGTTTTTAATCTGCATTTTTGTTGAGAGGTAGTTAACTCCTACATTTTAATTTTACTGTGGTTAAATGGATTGATGTGTTGGCATCAGTCCAGGCAGAAAGAGCAGGGTGTTCTCAGCTGTAAAAATATGCACTTCACCTGCACTGTGTTCTTTAACTTCTCGATAGCCTAATGATATGTCATTTTCAAGTTGTCTTAGCATGAAGAACCTTCAGTGCACAGGAAGTTAACCTGTCACGGAACCTTACTCATTTTTCATTAGATAAAACTGGTAAATTGCCACTGCTCCCAAATACAAATTCATTATCAATTGCTGAAGTAATAGAACTGGAAGAACTAGGAAAAAAAAGTTTTGTATGACCACAGGTGAACCAGAATGACCTACACAGGGGTTAAGAAGAGATAAGTATACAAAGCAGTAAATTCTCTTTTAAATCTTGGAAATTGAAAAACTGCTTTCTTCTGAAGGGGGGAATGTTGCTTAAAGATATGACTGGCGTGTACGTGGAGCAGGAATCTGTTTTGTTGTTGTTTTCTTCTGGACAAGTAGTGGTTTTGATCTAACAGTCCTAACATGATATTCACACTATAAAGTATGGATATTTTGTATGAAATATTTACAGTACATCATATTAATAGACCATTTATATTTTAGTATGTATTTTACCACTGCATATATAAGAAAACTGTATTCTGTTCTGCTTACTTATCTTAAAGGTCCAGACCTATATTGATAGATATAACTTCTTTAGCAAGGCAGAACTGCAGTGGTTTATTTTCCAAATACATTGGAAGAGAAAAATAATTACAAGTGTTCTTCTTTAAGGATTTTGTGCTAGCATGCACTGTTAATGTTTCTTCATCACAAGCAAGCCATTAGTCAGAAAAGAATCATATAGGGTAGAAATAGGAGAAGATTGTTTTTTTGAAGAGAGCAAATTAACATTGCTGTTACAGTCGAGTTTTAACAGGATTACCTTGGCTTTTACTCAGTGTACCTATTTTATTTTGCTTCAGGAAGTTGAAATTTTGAAAGTTGAGCTTGAAGCATCTCAAAGACAGCTTGAAGGAAAAGATGAAGCCCTAAGAATTCTGCAGAGCATGGTAGGAGTTGTTCAGAAATAATTTGGGTACTTAGCAGTAAAGGAAGGAGAACAGAAGAAATCTTCCTGCCACTCCTCATCAAAATCCCCCAAACCTTAAGTTCTTCTCAGGGCTATAATTTAAAGCATTGAGTCTGCAAGTGTCTACAGAGTTGGCTTCTACGATTTATTACTTTTTCTGCATGGAATTATTTTCGTTATTTAAGAAGACTCTACTGTTGTAGCAAATTCTCATAATTTTATCTTTGAGGATATCTTATCATATCCATTTAACTTACAGAATGTGGCCTTTTTTTGAGTCCTTTAAATTACAGATTTTGCCAGTGCTTGAAATCTGCTACAAAGCACAGACACTTTCAGTTGACTGCTCCATCTGTTGTCTTACAAGGCAGTATGCGTTAAATGCTAGGTCAGTCTTTTGTTCACAGTTTTTAATATTTTTATTTGCTATCACAATTATGTTAAAATCACTTTCCTAGTTTTTAGCCTACTTGCATAACACGTTTATAGTTCTGCAGTTTCTACCCGCAGACTTTCGTAGTAAGTTACACCTGGATCAAAGTATAAGTATGTTGTAACCAAGTTTTTTAAGAGCTGATTTTGTGGACAAGCCCTGAAGAAGACATGATCTCATTTTAATTGACGCTACATTTTTCAACAGAAAAGATTATAGGGTTGAAACACAAGTTGTTATGCAACGTAGCTTTATAGTGCCTTGAAATTAGAACCCACTGGGACTTACAAGCAAGTTGCTAGTGTTTGTAATTCTGCACATTACTGTTTAACTAAGAATGTGAACTTCTCTTGATGTAAAACTGAAAATTTTGCTGAAGACAAATTAAGCAAACTTAATTACAGCTTTTGACAGAGTTGTGCTTTTTTTTTGCAGGCAGTATTTAATAAAGCCACTAGTCATACAAAAGCAATGCTTCAAAAAACTGAGGAAGAGAAGAGAACTTTAGAAAAGGTAAGGGTGCATGTTTCCTTCACACGTGTGCAAAAACACAGAAGTTCATTGCTATTAATAAGGGGTTATCAGATGGTTTATTTAAATCAGTACTAATCTGCCATTAGTTCCAGGTGTTTTTTTTTAAAGTATTCTGATTCCTTTTTCGTAGTAAGGGAAAATGTTAACATATCACTCTTTTGATCTAGATGTTTTATGCTATAGTGCCTACAAATAATGCCTGAAAGTTACTAGAGTTCTTTCTGTACTTTCCATTGGTCTTTGTTGTAACTTTCACATTCATTCATAGTAAGTTGCATTATTTCTTAGTTATGAAGCTGGAACTTCCCAACGAGTTTAAGAAATGGGTGCCAAATTTTCATAGGGAAGATGAGGAGGAGGAAGGTGGCATTGACCTACCTTGTTAAAGTCAGTTTTATGCTTTGTTTCTCTTCCTGTGTGACTTTTCCACACAACAGTAAATGTGACAGCACAGGTTTGTTTTTGTCACAAGCCACTACAAGCATTAGTTCATGCAACATGGTCTGGAATCCATAGATCAGCGATGCAGAAACTTTTTTGTGTCTGGCAGCAAATGTATTTTTAACAGTATCATAGATTGTTATCATCATTGGTCTGCCAGTGCCAAAATCGGCACCAGCAGTTCCTCTTCTTCCTTTCAGTGGGAGGCTTGTAATGAACTGCTGCAGGTTTGTTTTGTTTCCACAGGAAATCAATACTTTGCAATGGGAAATTGAATTTGATCAGGATAGATTTAAAAACATAGAAGACACATGGACAGAAAAATATGACAGGTATTTGACTTACACTGTGTATCTTTGAGGGTTTTTTTTAATTGCATTGAATGCTATATGTCATCTTTCTTGTGTTCCAAGTTTGCTTCATCAGGTTTTCTGGGGTTTTCATGTTTTCCTAATTTCCTTCCAGATTTGGAAAGTTTTATTTAATTTTCATGCTAGTCACATTTGTATTTTTCAATTCAAACTACTAAAATTACTAAGTCTTAATTCTTTAGTGTGTTTATAGGCTAGCTTTGCTAGGCTGAGTTTTTGTTTTCACCCTATTACGTTATTATGTTAGCCAGCTGGAGCCAGACTGTCCTTATTTACTTTAAATGTAAATGAGGCATAGAAAATAATGGTATGTGCATGCATGTAGAAATATCATTTGCTGGTTAATCATTGCTTTATTTTCTTGCATTGTAGGTATAAGCATACATACAGGTAAAATGGAATGCTTTGGAGAGAGGCTGATCAACTGGTTCTTTGTTTAAATAAGAGTTACTCTGGATGGACAGCAGATGTGGTTAGGCAAGCAGAAGATGCCAGAGGCACTAAACTAATAATGCAATAACAGACCTTGAAAAATGTGACCAGCAGGCTCACTTAAATGTAGAAATGATATCTCTGCAGTCTACCCATAACAGTTATACAATTATTTCAGCAGAGATTTTTACTTAACATTTTCAAACTTTGACTCAAAGAATAAGCCAAAAGTTTACAGGCTATTAATTTGTAAGAAGAGTTTTGTTAAGATATTGCGTCTTGTTCACCTGTTGACTTAGTTACACTTGTCAAGGGATATCTCTTGAAAAACTCTTTGGCTTTCCTGACTTTGATTGGAAGTGCAGCCGGGTAGTTAGAAGCATCAAAAGTAGTGTTAACTGTTGAAAGCTAGAGACATGGCTTCAGAAAACTGTGAGCCAGGAGCTCAGTCTGCTTTGCAAAAAAGTTTTCTGATACCTAAGACAGCAGGATGAGAAGAATATGTATTTCCATTTGTTTGTTCAAGTGAAATAATTCACGCTACTATTTAATTTTTAACAAAACTGTGAATTTACAGCATGCTGCATTTACTGATAGCTGAAGGGATCCACCAAATAAATTGTATTACTTTAACATTTAGGACTTTAGATTGCCACTTTTCTATTCAAGAAGGAAATACTTCAATACTGCAAGGAAAAAGGCATTATAAATGCATATTGTATGTTCTCAGGTTGCAATGCTTGAAAGTACAGCTGTTCTTGAGAACAGCATTAAGACTACAGGAAGTTTACGTTCTGAAATTCAGACCAGAGCCGTTTTGTCACATGTCCAATAACAATTTTGTTCTTTCAAGGAAGTAAGAGATTTCTAGCAAGTGTTTCAGAGGTTCATAATTACAAATTTCTTTGAGTTTCTAATGGTAATGTGGTACTTAAACTCACCTCTCCTTAAACTCTGAAGTTGTTGGCACCATCTACTTGTAGATGAATTATTTATTTTTTTTAACATTCACTTGAGCATACTTGGGCGCCTTCAAATTGGTTGTGTGAGGGTGTGGTTTCATGAACAAGGTGAGCCTGTTTGAACAGCACATGCTATCTGGGTTGCAGATAAACCTCTGTACGAGTGCAGAGATTCTGGTTTTGCTCCCTGCGGAGCCACCTGCAGCCCGGATAACGAGGAGTGACTCCACAGAAGGCAGCCTGGCATCGCCTGCTTTCTTAGGCTTGGTTCAGTACCAGTCAGACCAAGCCTACACAGGTTGTTAGGAGTAACAGAAGTTAGTTAGGAGTAGTGTTAGGTTGCCTATTGGCCCCTAGCTAGCAGATTTGGATCTAACAATCTACTACATATTATTGGTACAGATAGTTATTTACATAGTGAGGAAATTGCTTGTATAATGCTGCATGGATAATACTTTGTCAAACTCAGCTCTTTCCAGTTTTGATTTTTTTCTTCAAACTTTTCAGTAATCCTAATTTTAATTTGTGGACATATTAGGTACAGTGTTTTAACCTGCTAATTTTGTTTTTCATTTTAAAATATTTTTTTAAAGATAATACAGCCTTTTTCTATCCTCTGCAGGATATATTGTGAAAATGCAGCTCTTAAGGAAGCATTGAAACTGCGAACAGAAGAAGTTAAAACTCTTAAAGCTGAAAATGCAAGTAAGCCACCAACAGCTATTCCTCTTAATATACTGTTTCTCAGGAGTAACTCAGGATTTAGCAATGAAGGAAGCTTTCTGACAGGATAAGTCTCATTTTACTGGTAGCTGATATTAGTGGATATGCAGAAACCCTCTTCAAACAGATAAACTGTGTTTGTTTTCTTCTCACATTGTCACTTGAACTGAAAAAAAACCCATGAAATGATAGGAAAAGTCAGGTATGCATAGCTTAAAGAGTAGGTTGGGTGTGAAAGAAGTACACCTATCTTATCTCACTGGCCTGGTGACACCCTGGGTGTGGAGGGGAACAACCGGTCCATGCTCCAAGTTACGTCCTGGAAGAAGGGAACCGCATCCAGGAGCACCAACTGATCCTGCTACAATGGGAATCCATCAGAGACACTCACTTGTAACGTAGCACTTAAAGATTCCCGTAGCACAAACTTGGAGGTATTCAGCTTGTCAGCTTTCTAGTGGAGCTTTTCAAACTGCAGGTTCTGCAGGTGTCTCAAGCAAGATGGCTCAAGCCTCCTTCCCTTACTTTTGGTTTCGAAAAAGCTTTAAAATAGCTGACATACATCATTATTTTCCCAATATTGTGCTATTCTAAAAGAACAGCTGCATTAGTTGTAAGTGTACAAAGAAATGAGCCCTTAGTACTGAGGCAGTGTAATACAGGAGATGGTATCTCTGTGTCGTGGTTTTGCCCCAGCCAGCAGCTCAACCCCATGCAGCCGCTTATTCACTCCCTCCCTGGGGCGATGGAGGAGAAGATCAGAAGGGTAAAAGTGAGAAAACCCATGGGTTGAGATAAAGACATTTTAATAAGTAAAGCAAAAGCCGCACACACAAGCAAAGCAAAGCAAGGAATTCATTCCCCACTGCCCATGGGCAGGCAGGTGTTCAGCCATCCCCAGGAAAGCAGGGCTCCATCACAGGTAATGGTGACTTGGGGAGACAAACACCATCACTCCGAATGTTCCCCCCCTTCCTTCCTTCTTCCCCTAGTCCTTTATATGCTGAGCATGACATCACATGGTGTGGAATATCCCTGTGGTCATTGGGGTCAGCTGTCCCGGCTGTGTCCCCTCCCAACTCCTTGTGCACCCCCAGCCCACTCGCTGGTGGGGTGGTGTGAGGAGCAGAAAAGGCCTTGGCTCTGTGTGAGCACTGCTCAGCAGGAACGGAAACATCCCGGTGTTACCAACGCTGTGTCCAGCACAGATCCAAAACACAGCCCTGTACAGCTACTATGAAGAAAAGTAACTCTATTCCAGCCAAAACCAGCACGGTCTGTAAGTGGATCATCACCTTAGGAAACCACAGAAGGAAAGCCAACTGGGATCTTAGTTTCTAGATCTACATAGTCTCATCACATTCCCAAACTGATGCTTAAACTACAGAACCGTTTAATTTGGGTGTAATTAAACCCAGAAATTGAGAAGTCAGAGCAGCAGACTTTTTAATCACTTTCTTTGTTTTTATTTCATAGTCCTGAATCAGCAGTGCTTGGAATTTCTTGCAATGCTAGATGTGAAACAACAGAAAATTGTTCAGGAAAACATGTCCTTGAATAAAAGTGACATTACAGATTTTACAGGTCTTGAAGTAAGTATGATTGTATGTTTTTCAAAATGGCTGGTTCAAAGGTATGCTTATATTCAAAATACATAGATAAATTTTGCTTACTGATTAACTGTTTCTTTGGACCCATTTTTAGCTAATGACAATATGCCCTTGCATGCCTGTTAATTAGATTTCTAATGTGTGGTGCACCATGATTCCTATCTTGCAAAGAAAGAGTAGACAGAAGGAGCATCGGGCTTTTACAAGCCAGCATGCTTATTTTTTTGTTCCTAGCATCTTAATTCTTATCTCCTATGCCTACTGCTTTACTTTATTGAGTGAAAAAACATTCTAATGAGGTCTGCAGGGAGTAGCATATGCATGCTGACAATTTTTGCCTTTAGGTTATCTTGTAGAAAAAAATACATTTCACACATGTAGTTGTGAGTCAAAAGAAATCGTGCCTAAATCTTTTGCACCTTGCTTCCCCTGACCCTTATACTTATACTCTCTTTGTAGTTTCAGGATGGGGTTTTTTTGCTAGTCACCCAGCATCTCTTGGATCGTATCGTGTATGCAGATAGATATTTAACTGGTGGTTTGTTTTGGACTTTAAGCTGGCAGTTCTTGGAGCCTGCATCTGCAACACTTCTGGAGGGCAACCTTGTCCCTGTGCTAAAATGGCAGCTGTAACTCGAAAGCAACTCCTTCATCTCAAGCAAGAGGTAACGCTGCTTGGCTTAAATACGAACAAGCAGAGGGGTCCTTGTGTTCAAAGGCAAATAAAGCCAGAAACACTTTACTGCAGCTTACACAAACAAATGTGTCTTAAAACAAGAATGCTTCTCAGAAGTAATGTTTGTTTGTTTGTTTGTTTGTAATACTTGTAATGCTCTAACTTTTGCTGATACGAAACTGTAATTATAATGCCAGATTTACTAGTAAGAAAAAAATCTCTCATTCTTTTTATTTCCATGCATATTTTTTAATCTACAAATATGTATACGCTCAAAGTGTATACAGTCTGTAAATATATACGCAGTGTGAGTGTGGACTACCACTGACAGGGATGACTCCCCTTTCCCTTCCTCCATGGCAGTGCGTTGCACACCTCCCTCACATTGACATCAGCACTCACAAGCCCACTCACCCAGCTAGGTCAGCAAGCTGATCTTGCTGAAAACTCTGTATTTACATCACAGTTAAATTGATAACATAATTTTCAAGCTCTTACGGTTTTAATTTAGTGAAATCCTATAGTTTTAATAAAGTATTTTTTCTTCTAATTTGTACTTGACTCTGCAAATGTGGTAACCATCCTCGTGGTCCCACTGCAGAAGTTCCATCTGACTTACTGGTTTTGAAAGTAAGTACTGTCATGTCCCTTTAGTACCAAAGTTACTATCCCTGGCATAGATACCATTCTTTTGCTCCTGTTGGTCCTGGCCCAACTGGCATGGGACGTTGATGCTGTCCTCAAGCTCTTCTCATGCAGAGATACATAGGCACTGCTGCCAACGTGTCTGTGTAGATGGGTGGTGGTGTGTGCACGTGTAGAAGAGGAAGGGTAAGAACCTCAATACATGTTTCAAAAATTATTTCTGAATGTGGCAAGAAGGCACTTAGTTTGGTTTCTCCTACCTCCTTGATTGCATTTATTTAAAAGTTGTCTGTGTTAATGGCTTCTTTCTGTCTCTTAACATACATTTTAAATCTGCTACTGCTTCCAAATTGCTTAATATTCAAAATATTCAAATTTTCTTTGAATTAAAACCAGATGGAAAATCTGAAGAAGAGTAAAGATGAAGCTTATGTAATGGCAGATGCCTTCAGAATTGCATTTGAGCAGCAGCTAATGCAGAGGAAGGACCAAGCCCTGAGGCTTGCAGAAGTGATAAAGATTAAGAAGGAAACGAAATTTATAAACTGGAGACGTCTGAAAGACGATGGTAAATTGGCACGCTATACCTCTGTAATGGTTGACTAGAAAAGAAGTTAGCTGACGAGCGGCGCGGGCAGACCTTATTGTATTAAATATATGGTTGTGGTTTAACTGCTAACTGAAGCTTCTGAAGAGTCAAGAAAAAAGGAACAAAGTTATGTCAAAACTGTAAATACGTTAGTGTTTCATGTAGTTGAAGAATTTCTACTGGAAGTTTTGCATGTGTAGGGTAGAGTGTCTGTGTATAAGTGGAATATTTAAGTACTACTGTAGGACATCAGAGCCACCAGTCTAGGCTTTTAATGTAGGCCTTTTTTACTGCACGTTCATGAACTGTATTATCTGAGTAAAAACATGCTCGAATAAATAAGCTGTTATCCAGGACGACAATAACATTCTGGATATTACAGATGTTTATTATGAAAACACCACAAAAAAGCTAACATCTGGCAAGTTTAACCTGGCCATTTTAGATGCTATCAGCAATTTAATATGCTGTAGGTATTTTTTTCAAATGATCTCTTATATAAGAGTTAGGGATGGAGGAGAAATGCAAAAAATATATACCGAGCTTTCACTGAAATACTGAATTTTATTTTCTATGTGTATCTACATCAGTATTTATTACTCTTCTTCATGTGGTCATCCGTGAGTTACAAAGCACTATGTAAAAGAGGAAAAATTCTTATTATCCTTTTCTTCCTTAAGAGAAAGGATAAGGAGAAATATTTAAGTGCTTATATCATGGTCAAAACCATAGCAGAATTTAGGAATGGCTCTTCAACATACATTTGTGTTAGTCATTGACCTGAATGTGCCAGGCTTAGAAGTTTGGTGGGTCTTTTAAATTCCTTGAGTGCCCTCACGATGTAATGCTGAAACAGCATAGACCTTGAATATCTGTTTCCCCTATACCGACATCATTGTTTCCAATCCTGATACGTACGTTTTGTGATTTTAATGTATTTTAATCTTTTTAGAAATCTTAGAAACTTTTAAACAGCTTATGTCAAAGAATCTTTTTTTCAGGCTACCTACTGTTTAAAAACAAATTACCATGAATTATTTTTTAAGTAGAGTGTCAAAGTGTTTTCCATACAGCAAAAAGAACTTTATGTTCAGTCTGCTCATATATATGATGAAAAGTCTATTTGGCCTTTAAGCGATGTAAGGGTGGTGCTGCATGCAGGTAGCCTGCCATGTTATGTGCAATGGGAGAAGCTGTAGCTCGCATTGCCCTTTTAGAGGAGGTGCTTCAGAATCCAGTTTTACATATGCCCGTTTTATTCCAGAGTAGTTTTCTCCTCCTAAGCAATTCCACAGTTCTTGTACTTATGTTTTCCTTAGGACGTGTCAAGTTACAAGGGAACAAGAACAGTCTGGGGCAAAAACTATCAGGCCTGCTCTCATCCCATGTGGACTGTAGGAAGGTTGAAGAGCTAGACAATCCTCATGAAATCCTGAAGATGTTAATAGATTTGGTTAGTATTTTTGCTGAACTATTCATCGTGAGTCCTTAGGGGAGCAAATATAACTGCTGATTTACACAGAATGCCTTGTTCTTATCTCATAAACTAGTTTCTTTTCTTTCTCTTTTAAATAAATATACAGGTAAATGACAAAGAGGAGGCTCTGGCTCATCAGAGAAAGGTTAGTTACATGCTAGCTCGTGCAATGGAGATGAAAGAGGATGTTTTGGAACAGGATAGGGGAAATGGCATGCTGGGGAGTCATCAGTACAAAGCCCAAGGGTCATGGGGCCCCATACACGCCTGCTGCCAAAACCTCTGTTCAAACAGCGTTTCTCCGGTTCCTAGTGCAAAACCAGTTGAAAATACAGTAAAAGTGCTTCGAAAATCACACTCCTGGCCACCTCAGGCTACACACTATGAAGAAAGTAATCCACGAGTCAAACCAGACAAAACTGTAGTCATCTCTATATAGCCACGCGCTGGAATAAATTTATTTTTGAAAAAAGCTGTTTGTGGAAATGCCTAAAAACGTCCTGTGATTACGCCACTGGGGGCCAGACTAGGACAATGCATTAGCTGATATTGTCCTTAATGATATGTAATAGCACAGTAACTATTGCTTTGGTGAAACGGCCCGATTTAATTAAGTTAACAGTAATTTCCAAACAAGATGAAGTGGCACTCACTGTTGCCTACCCCGACTCCATATTGCCTGGTGGCAAGACTGACGGAGTAAGAGTCACGTCACTGCGGCGGGTGATGTCAAGAGAAAAGGCGAGGCCCAGGGCGCGAGCTGCCCACGCCGACATCCCCGCGGGAGGAGGGCGGGACGTGGCGGCGCCCTCTGCCGGCGGGGCGCGAAAGGCCGCGTGGAGGGACTGCATCCGTCACACCGCTGGCTACACACACACACACACGCACGCGCACGCACACACACCCCACCCCCCCGCCCCCGGCGGAGCGCGGCCTCTGCGCAGACGCGGGACCGGGAGTCAGCGAAGCCGGGAATCATCGGGGCCGTGGCGGCGGGGAGGGCGGGGCCTCGCCGCGCATGCGCGGAGCGGCGGCTGAGCGCACAAACAAGGGGCGCTGTCGTCGCTGCTCGCAGCCGCCGGCGGGGGGAGGGGCTGCCTCTGAGGTGAACCGCCGCCGGCGGCGGGGGTGTCGCCGTCTGCCCCCCCCCCCCCCCCCCATCCTACAGCAGGAGCGCGGCCTCCTCTGGGTCGTCCGCGTCCCCCTCGCCCGGCGGCCCGGGAGGGGTGAGGATGTGGGTGCGGGGCTGGCGGGAGCCGCGGTAGGACCGGGGCGCCGGGCGAGGCGCGGAGAGGGACTGGCGGCCTGACGGCGGTCACGGGTGTCGTGTCGCCGGACGGCGTCCTCCCGCCGGCAACCGCGGCCTCCCGGGCCGCCCTCCCTGGCGGGGGAGCCCGGGGCTGCCCGGAGAACTGCGAGGCGGGTGGCGGCCGGCGCCTCCCGAGCCTCCTGGCCGGGGCTGCGCGGCGGGGTCGGGGAGGCTGAGCCGGGGCAGAGGCAAGAGCCCCTGGGGCCTGGGGCGCCCGTGGGGCACGGAGCGCTTCACGGGGATTTCTACGGAGGCGCTCGGCGCGGTCCTAACTTGTGTCTCCTGCTAACAAGGCTAACGGCCTTGTCTTGGCGCTCCCCTTGCCGCGGTCAGCTCTGTTTTGTGGGTGCTAACTACCTTTGTCATATATGATCTGGCATAGATGCATATCTGGGTTGAGCAAACCGTCCAAAGCTGGCATTCGGCGCTGAAGCTTATTCCAGGCCTGAAGAAGAGCTTGTATACTTCAGAACTAGTAAGGCTGCTGTTAGAGAAACTTTGTGCAGTAAGGATTGTACAGTCTCAGTAGCATCAGCGAATGCATGCTTTGGAAGTGGAAGATGGTGGTGAAACAAGAACAAATTGTTGTGGTTTTTTTGCATACAGTTTGCTATTTGCACACTGTAGCAGCTAACTGCGTAGTACTGTTACAACGTTTCATGCTGTGTTGCACATATTAGATTGCTTAGGTGGATTAATTGCCCCTAGAGATTTAGAGATATTAGTGATGTTTTTCCTTACTTTTGTTCTATTTATTTTGAAATAGGGTACAGAGTACAATGGACATGCTTACACCATACACTTACAGGTATTTAAAGTTTTAAGACATGCTTCTGGATAAACTAGGAAACATTCTCAGCCCGTATTCAAATGCAGGCTCTAATGGCAGAAAACTAGTTATTAGTACATTTGGGAGAAATGAGTAGAGCACAGAAGACGATCCAGTTGACTGCTAGTAGTTGATGTTGTTGGTGTCTAGTGCTGTATTGCTGAGTTGTCTAATACAAATATCTGGTTGTTAATAATGCCAATTGGAGAAGGTGAGAATATTGAGAGAACACTGATTTCTGCTGAGGAGTGATCTTTCAGACCTGGTGTAATAGTCATATTCCCATGACTCATTTTCTAATGCTGAGTAATAAGTGCTGATACAATTAATGGTGATGGCACTGTGGGCGGTATGAGAGAGATGTGTTTGTTCAATTGAGGAAGTGGATTCTTCAGCTGTGGGCCTGGCTGCTGACAGTACTGCTGATGTGTTGGAGCACTGTGGAAAATCAGTAATTGTTGACAGACAGTTTTTTTCTGTGTAGTGTGAATGATACTATCCTCTGCAGTGGATAAGTTAAAGGAAAATCTCCAGGGGCTTAAGTTGAAGTCTAGGATAAAATTGTCTGGTGTTGGTCATGGTATCATAATGCTGTTGATAAATAAGAGTTTTGTTCTTCTGAAGAAATGGTGTTCAACTAACAATGTTGCTCTTTAAGCAAGGCAGTTTGGTTGGTTTTGGGTTTGTTTTTTTTTGCGGTGCACCATGTAAGCTTTTCCTTATGTGTCTGAAACCTTCTGTAACTTCTATGTTCAACCCCTGATGCATCTACTAAATTTGCAGTGGCAGCAGCCACTGCAGTTTTGGGATTGGATAATACGTTGTCTTGCTCAGCAAGAATGATTTTAGCTTTTATTTGACAACATGTAAGTTTTTCACAAAGCATTTTCTCAGTTGTAATGAACTTCCCTGTTAAGTTCATTGCTGATGAACTCCATGGGCAGCTGTATCCTTAATTTTGTTCTTGTCTGTAGGCCCTCAAGCCTATGGGTAGGTGTATGGTTTAGGGATATTGGTGGGAGGACGGGGGATGCAAGAGGGAGAAAGCTGGTAATTAAATACCGTTAAGGTGAGGTAAGCAGCATACTGGCTTCATGTAGTAGTTTCCTTCTATAGCACTGTGAGCTTAGATAATTCTCAATGGTTGTGTTTCTCTCAGGGGCTTTGTTCTAGTTATGGTAGTTGCTGGGTGGTAAGCTGGAAAAAAAACCTACTTAAATCCTTTTGTGAGAATAAAAGTTCAGTGTAGCTTTCTGCTCAGACTAAAGATAATGATTAAACACAATGATGGAGTTCAAGTAATGTACCTTTGCAGTGAGCAAAAAGACTTTCATGATAACCTAAAATTAAGGGCAATTTTGTGTGTGTCTTTATCTTAAGCCTGATCTTCTGTTGGTTTAGCATGCTCCATCTAATAGCAAGCCTAGATTCTGCAGTGGTAATTAGCTGTGATTAGCTGCAGATCTGGTAATGCCTATATATATTAGCACTACAGAGAGTGCCTTTCAGGGATTCTTAAACATCAAAAGGCTGCTTGAGATTAAACTGCTTAGTTGTTAGTAATTAACTTATCCATTTTATTTTACAGGTTATCACCACTGAAAACTACTAACTACCTCCATTTGGAGAGACTGTATTTGAAATAAAATTGACAGTCTGTGCTGTAATTTGGCCGTTCTCTATCCTAGCAGACTCGTGTTATCTTCTCCTTTAAATAAGAGTGTGTTGAGAAGTCCCTAGTAGAATGTTGGTTTCAAACCCTGGAATATATGCCTGTTAAATTAGAAGTGATTTATAAAGGGTATAAAAGAAGTGGCCTATAAAGTGTTTTTTAATGCACTGACAAGCTTGCACTCATTGCACAGGCATCCAGATCACATTATTCGCTTTCCTTAGGTAGCAGTTTTTATGTAGAAGAGTTACAGCCTCTGTTTCTTAAGATACTGTCTTTATGCAGTATTAGGAGTTTGCCAGAGACAAAGCCTTGTCTGACTGGGCAAATAACATAAGAAAAGCTTTGAAGCCTCTTGGAGGCCTCAGAAGGTAAAGAAGGGCATTTCACCAGGTGTTGACATGACCTAAATTTTAATAGTTCCCAATCCTTCCAGAGATTGCCACAGAATAGCTCGCTTCAATCCTGTTCACGTCAGCTGTTCTAGGTATTGGGTTCCCGAGTTCACCATGGTGACTGCTGCCTGACATGGTAGTTGAGTGGCGTTAGTTTTCCACTAAATAAACTTGAGTGAGATAATAAAGAATGCTGGTCTTGAAATCAGGGCACAAGTAAAAGCTTAGAAAGATAAGAGGCTTAAGGTGAGCTTGCTTAGAAACATACCAAATGTTTACCTAGAGAAGTGTGCTTTTTTTGTAGTACATCAACAAAAAGTATTATTCTGTCTTGAAGCTGAAGGATATTCACTTGACAAAATGAAGAGTTGACTGTTAACCTGAAAAAAATTGATCTTTGCCAACCCATGTGCTTGGAAACCCTTGTGTTCTGTTCTTCAAGTGAGATTAGCTGCCAGTTAAGGAAGTGAGATGTACATAAGGACACATGGTGTGATGAGAATTGATGACCTGTAACAATGTAAAATGTTCGGAATGTGACCTGTTTCTATCCATTAATGTGTCATCTTCCGTGTTTTTCTGGCTGAAGTAGTAGTAAGTGAGCACCCAAGCACTTCTCTTGACGTCAAGCCTTGTAGTTTACTGGTACACTACAGTCAAATGTCTTAAGGAAATAACAGACCTAAGTAGCTCAATTCAGCACAGTAATCTGTGAAAGTAAATGTCTAAAACTAAGTTACCTGAGTTAACCATAACTGTGTCACCTGATGTAAACTTGACTTTTTGAAATAAAACTTTATTGGATCTTGCTCTTTAAACTGAGTTTTACAATATTAGATACTAGCTGTTATCATTGTACGGTAGTCATTTTATGCTTTGATTATTTTTCTCCCTCTTTGAGAAGGACTGGTATTTTATCTTGAAGTCTCCTCACACATAAATATTTAGCTTAATATGAAAGCATATGGTCTTTGACAGTGATTGAACCATTTTTTTAAAATTTAAAACTTTCTGTTTTGAAAAAAAATCAAATGGAGCAGGTAAGAGCCTCAAGTTGTATGTCTCACTGCACTAACTGCAGAGAACTAATGCCTCAGATACAGTTATGAACATTGTAGTTTAATAGTTTAATTAAAAAATATATTCATCTGAGAACCAACTTGAAGAGAGTCTAGTGAGTGTATTTGAAGCTCTGGGAAACGTGTTCAGAAGACAGCAGTTGATGCTGTTTAGTCAACAAAGGTCCATGCCTTTAAATGTGTAAGAGGTGACAGCAGCAAGGAGGGCACTGACTCATATCCTGAAGGTGTCTGCTAGCATGCAGATTAAGCTTCCTTGTGCTTTTCTTTCTGGTGGTGATTCCTTCCTGGTCATGCATTGCCCTTTCTGGTCTGCTGGCATACTTTTTTCCTTACATCTATGTGAGGATCTTGTCTGGATGAAAAATAACTAAGGAAAAGTTCTATTTTACCTTGGTGAGTTCCTGCTCTGTTCACAGTGTCACTGAACAGATGTTAAATTGGCACGATTGAAGGAGTGGTAAAGGGACAAGCTGTTTACACAACAGTTCCTCTAAAACCTGCAGTAGAAAGATCTTCGTGCATAAGCAGCTGTAGTCTGCTGTACCACACCCAGCACTCTTCCTATGTGTGCACGTGCTTTCCTTGCCCATACAAAACAATTATTTCCATCTCAGTTGTTTTTTCTTAATGGTTTTGTAAGACTAGAGTTGGGGAGATGGTGGCTGTTTCTTCTACTGAGACTTCTACCCACTTAAAAAAATATAGTGGTGGTGCTGCTGTTTTCAGATTGTTAGAAGTACAGTTGTTAAAAGAATATGTTCAGAACAAATGCAGTTGGCTAAAACAAATGAGTCCTACATAGTTCTTTTGCTCAGGGAAACAAGTAGCCATTTAATAAAAACATGTCACTACAGCTTTTTCTTAGCTTCTAATCCACTCTTTGTTTAATGTAAACATTGGGATTGGCTGTAGGCAAGTCTAGGGAGCAAAACATACAACTTGGTCTTGTTGCTGAAAGATGATGAAATGTAAGAAAACGTAAAGATTTTACAATTCTTTAATAATGCAAATACATGGATTCAGGACAGAGAGGTGGGAGAGAGATAAGATAAGGAGTTATTGCTTGTTTACTGTGGTAGGGTTTTTTGTTTCCCTTGGAGGCCTCTTTTAGAAAAGCTGAAAGTGTGAAACACTTCGGAAAGAGTAGTAAAATGACAGGAATGATATGCTAGTTATTCAAAGTCACGTTGTTAAAAATGCTTTACTAAACTCAAATGGGACCATTTTATTTCAAAACTGTATAGATTTAACTAAATGTGACAACATTATTGGCTTCATAGACTGAGGTATCATAGTTTTCTGAGCTCTCTGTAGAAATGATTTAATCTGTATTAAATAGATGTAAATATTTGCCTATGATTTCGGGTCTACAGTTCTTTGCATTGAGTTGTTTCCTTTTTCAGAGAGGTCAACAGGCCAACAGTGTACAGTGCAAATGCATCCTTCTAATCTACCTATCTAGCATTATAATCTAATAACTCATACATGCTTAATTCAGAACTTGTCTTGTGCCACTTAAGAGTGTAAAATAATAGGTAATCTCTAGGTCTTTTTAAGTATAAGATAAAGATAGCTGAAAAGATTACTTGCCTCTCTTCGATATATTTTTTGAAATATGCAAAATTTTTTTTATAAGAGATTCTAGGGGCATTGAGATACCTGAACAAAACTAATTTCAGAGGATATCTTTAAGTCTAATTTGATCATGATAGATGTTTGTTTGCTTCATTAACATTTGGGTTTTTAAAAAAATATTGCTGATTTTAAAAATACTCAAAATTTTAATTGCAGTAAATTGGGAGCTTAACTTGCAGGGCTACAACTGCAAACAGTATTTTGTGTAGATAATTAAGAGCGAAGCAGGCAGATTAACAGATCCTTGCACTTGCCAGGACGTTGTGGTAGGTTAGTGTTTCTTTCACTTTGGAGAGCTGTTTTGGTGGAGAAACAAGCAAAAAACCTAACTTTGTTCTCCTTCTAAAGTACTTGACTTTCTGTCTTTTTAGTTCTTTGACCTGTTTTTTTGTGGGATGAGATGAGATTTGGTGCCAGTACAAACGAAGACTTGGCAAATGTGTGGCTGCAGAGTAGTGAAAGGCCTTGGACCACCATTCCTTTTGGTCACAGCTGTTAGTGTGCCCATGAGTTGTAACTGAAGTGGTATCTGAGTGGTAAGGTTGTATAATAAATCCCTACAGAGAATAAAAATCAGCATTATGTATTTCTTGATCCCCAGTTTTCTCATAATCCTTCAATATTTCTAGTTTATATGATCAGCTTGACTAATTTTTCACCATCAGTTTTGTTGCTGTCCATAAATGCACACTGTAAGGATGGGATCTCTACTTTAATATCTCTTAATGAATTGACAAAAGCTGCTAATCTTGTAAGGTTCTTAACTGAAATAATGTCCATTTCAAGTTGTAATCTCCCACTTGCTAGGAGGTTGGGAAATGAGATGATTGTTCCAGGCAAGAACTGTATTCAAATGAATGTAAGAGAAACAGCAGTAAGTATGCACTTGTTGTTATTTGATGCTCATTAGATAGCTGTGTGAGACTTGAAGTACGGTTCAGCATGTTAAGACCGTAGCAGTGACAAATTCATGGCCATGGATATCAATACAGTGCTATGTTCAGATGGTTTATTTTTTGCTTATATATGGATATAAAGTACTAAACGATGTGATGTATCCTGTTTGTTTCACTTTTTTTATGCAAGTCTCTATTTACACTACAAATCTTAAAAAAGTTGTCATATGCATGTTAATGTGGTAGTAAGTGAATGCACCTGATCTGAGTAATTCGGTGACAGGAAACCTTACACTTCAGTGAAGTAAGGCAAGCAATAGTGAATGTGATTAATAAATTGCTTTCTGGAGAGTTGGTAAGTCTCTGAAAAAGAGATTATTTTTTAATAATTTTGTTTGTGTCTCAGAGAAAGTTAATGGGTTTTGTGCTTTGAGTAGAATAGAGATGATGAGCTAAATTACCATGATGGATTTTCTTCTTTTTCTGCTGGCCTTGGAAGAAGCTGAAGAGGGGGATTTAAAGGCAGCTTGTTGATTATCATGGGGGAGGAATACTGACCTCAACCTGCTTAAATGCATTGCAGCTCTGTGTTAAGATGACTGTCTTGTACTTCAGTGCTTCAGCTGGTTATCTGCTTTATAGTTCCTGATGTATTTTAGGGTTTAGCCTGTGTTCAGTCTTATGTGAAACATTTGGTCATGGCTGAAAAAACTAAATTCAGGTTGATTGGTTGTGTAGCTGGGGAACTAAGAGAATCTGTTTAAGTCTCATACTCACATGCTCAGTATTGAACTGGTTGTCAGAGTTGAACTCTTAAACTTTTTTTTTCTGCTGGCACTTCTATCAACAGAAGGGTACTTTTTATGCTTCCTGCTGAAGTTTAAAGCATGAAGTGTCTGGGATTATGTAGGCATCATTTATTTAAACGGTTCACTTGTGTTGCAAGGATAATGATGACCTATTTTGTTTTTTTGCCTGTGAACTGTGTAGCATAAACTGCATAGGGAGTCAGACTAGAAGATCTTAGTATGCTTTCTGGTTTTAAACTTCTGATACTATAATGACATAGTACATGCTTTCAAATGCATTTGGTTTTAATAAGGCAGCTTCAATTTCCTGATTTTTAGGTGAATTTTTGAGTGTATTGTGCATGTACTGAGTATGCTGTAGAGCACGTTCACAGTACATGGAGGCTGACAGTCTGCAGCCCTCATACTTTTATTTACATGGAGGGAGAAGAAAGTGTTATCAAAAATATACTTCATAGAAGTTTTCTTCTACTAATAACACTTTGACTTTGTAAACAGCAAAATGCTGTGAATGAAATGCTGTATTTTTCTTTTTAGGTTTAAGAAGGCTAAAGCTTCACTGGAACTGTAATTAGAATGGACAGTTACTTTAAAGCTGCACTCTGTGACTTGGACAAACTACTTGATGAATTTGAACAGAATACAGGTTAGTTCCTGTGCTGCCTTGTTCTCCAGCATAATAATATTGGTCAAATTATTTACTGTGGAATTTGAAAGTAACATATGCCAAGTTAAAGCTTGTATTAATAAATAAATCAGATTTAGAGGGAGTAAACTGTGGAAAGAGAGGAGTTTTATAAACTTTGCTTCTGATCTCTTTTTGCTTAAAATAGATGAATATGACTGCTACAGAACACCTCAAAATCCATATGACTCAAAACACCATTCACTTTCTTCAGTTCTGGATTGCTTACAACATGTATACCCAACACCAAAACTGCAAGAGGATGCTAACAATCATACTTCATCAGAAGAAATCTCTCTAGCTACCCACACTGGAACAAGTGAAGTGCTTCAGAGTTATTCACCACAAAATGAGAAGAACGTTGCTGGACCTGATCTTTTGTCCACTGTGGACAGTGGTTCCTTAAATGAAATTCAGGTTTCAAACCTGGGAAGGTGTAGTATACCTGTGTGTGATCTTGTTAATGACACAGGTAACATAATCCACTCGGTGACTACTCATGAAAATACTCAAAATTTGCAACCAGATGACTTCCAGTACAGTGAAGGTTTGATTGGCTTTGGTGTATCTTGCATACCTGTTGCCGCTTATGTGTCATCAGCAGGTTGCAGTGGTACAGAGCAGACTGATGGGGACTCAATGCTACAAGATTCAGGACACCTTAAAACAGAGGAGGTTAATCATCTAGCTTTAAAATCACACAGTAATGCTACAGCAAAGATCTTGGATCCACGTGATTATCAACGCAGAACGGAATCTTTGAAGTGCAGTGAAGTACTTGATCAGCTTGAACAAAGTGCTTGCCTTAATACTGCCTCTGTCCCTGTAACATCACAGAATTTGAATGTGTACAGTCCCAAAGATGAGAAAGCATATGAAAAATTGCCTTGTGAACCACAAGATGAAAGTGGATGCTCTGCAGTAAACAAAGAGATTTATAGAACGAATGACACAGAAAAGGCAGATTCAAAAGATGAGAGTAATGTTGAATCCATGCCTTCAGATCTGCCAAAGAGGCCTCAATTTCACAAAAGCCATGAAACATTACCTGGAAATTGTGTTTTAGCAGACTCCTCATATCAATCAACTAAAGTAGAATTGGAAAAAAAAATCACAGAGTACAATGTGGGTAGTGAAGTAATTAAGAGCAGTGAAATACTCAACAGTGTTTCAACTTCGTGTATTTCAGTTGAGGATGTCCAGACCTCGCTGTCATGTCTTCCGCTTCCTCTATCTATCAGTGGTTCAGTAGTTCTAACAGAAGAAAAAGTTAATCCTCTACCTCGAAATGAAATGACAGAGGTTAATAGTGATATTTTAACTGTTCATGATGGAAAGTCTAAAACTGATCACTCTGGTAGTGAATCCTGTGAAAATATTGACTTGCATGAACAGGAAGGATATATAGCTAAAATTAATGAAAGTATTGTGGAAAAAAGTACAGATGGAGAGGAGTATGATACTGAGAATGTAATTGATGACAGCGATTCTCAGCAAATCAAAACTTTTCCTTCTGCTTTTCTGGAATATGAAGCTGAGCCATATGGTGTTGGTATAGACCCTTACTACAATGAAAATATGAGCCCTGTTATGGCTGACTTTACTGTTGAGGAGAATATTATTAAAAGTGATACTCTGATAAGTGATGCTGAGCTTGATGATTTCTTGTATGGACAAAGTCTTCAGTCCAATGTGTTGAGCTCTTCAGACAATGATAGTAACGTAATGGAAGCTGATGCAGTTGCAGGGAATTCAACAAATGTGAATGACCTGGATCCCACAGAGGTCACTGAAGAACATACGCAAGCAAAACTGGAGGAGATAACTAGCATTAATAGTAGTCTTAAAGTATCTCTTACTGCCGGTGAGTCAGTATCTGTAACAAAAGAGAATGCATCTCGTATTCAGGATCTGACTGAGACTGGTAATGAAGCGCTAGTTTCTAATGTTTGTACTGAAGGTGCGAGACCAAAGCAGTTGCTTGGCCTTTCCCAAGGAGCTGTTGGTCAGAGACAACTGAATAAAACTGATGTACTTGAGAGACAAAACCAAGAAGCCAGTTCAGTTGCCCCAGAAGCTCTACTTTCAGGCACCAGCATAAATGTTTGTAAAAATTCTGAACCTGTACACTCTGGGGAAAGCAGCTCTGAAGCTGGAGGAAATCAAACACCTGAAAACATAGAATCACTTAAAATACCTGCAGCTTTCTCATGGAAACAACCGTTGTGGGTTCCTGATTCAGAGGCACCCAACTGCATGAAATGCCAAGTCAAGTTCACGTTTACAAAAAGACGACATCACTGTCGTGCATGCGGAAAGGTGAGTTACTGGAGAGGGGTTCCATGTTGCTGAAACCAAATGAATTCTGATTTAGGGATAACCAAACTACAGAAGAGAGACAATATTGTTCCTGCTCTTTGAGTACACATTGTGTGGCTTGTCTATTATCTGAAAGTTTTTTCATGAGAGATGAAGATAACAGGCTTGAATATTAGGCTGAAGAGGGTTTAGAATCAAACAAGTGTATTTCTTGGAAGAGTTTTGCAATTGCTGTGCAATTGTATACCAGCTGCTTCCAGCTATGATCTTAAAAAAAAAATTCAGTCCAATTTTAGCGATTTTGTGGGCACCTGGCCTTGTGTAATTAGATCCACTCACAGCAAAAAAATTTAGGTGCTGCTCTGTTTGATACCTGAATCTGAGACAATATTGGCAAGAGCTGAGTGTGTAGCTGTGTAATGTGGACATTCCTGGCCACGTGTGGAAGGTTGGTTTGTAGAAATCTAAGGATTGCTTTGGTCCAACAGAAATACCTGCCAAATTTCAAAAGCTTATGGTATGGGTAGATTGTGGTGTAGTTCTGGGGAACAGGATAGGAAGAACCCCTGATCAAAAGCAGACTTGAGAGACTTTGTAGTCTGACCCAAATTGTGGCGCTCTTGAGATTCATAATCATAGCATTGTAGAATGGTTTGGGTTGGAAGGGACCTTTATCATCTAGTTCCAGCTTCCCCTGCCATGAGCAGGGACACTCTCTGCAAGACTAGGTTGCCCAAAGCCCCATCCAACCTGGCCTTGAACACTTCCAGGGAGGGGGCATCCAAAGCTTCTCTGGGCAACCTGTGCCAGTGCCTCACCACTCAAACAGGGAAGAATTTCTTCCCTATATCTGTTTGAAATCTGCCTTCTTTCAGTTTAAAACTACTGTCCCCTGTCCTGTCACTGCGGGGCCTGGTAGAAAGTCTCTCTCCATCTGTCTTACAAGCCCCCTTTATATATTGAAAGGTTGCAATAACTTGTCCCCAGAGGCTTTTCTTCTCCAGGCTGAACAATCCCAACTCTCTCAGCCCATCTCCATAGGAGAGGTGGTCCAGCCCTTTGATATCTTTGTGGCCTCCTCTGGACTCAACTCCAACAGCTCCATGTCTGTCTTATGCTGGGGACCCCAGAGCTGGACACAGTAAAAGCCTTTTTAGTCTAGTACTTTCCCTTCTCCCCGAACAAATGTATTGTAAGATACGTAAGCTAAAGCTCCTTTTCTCCTTCCCTACTTCCAAAAATTGGTATGTGTACTTTATATGATACAAACTGTCTTAGTAAAATGAGTAAATGATAGGAACTTAATTCAGGAAATACTGGAATTTTGCCTGTAATATTCAATCTTTTTCTGGTTCAGGTTTTTTGTGGTGGCTGTTGCAAACGAAAGTGCAAACTACAGTACATGGAGAAGGAAGCAAGAGTCTGTACTGGCTGTTATGATGATATTAATAAAGGTAAAAAGGTTTTTTTGAGTATGTGGTGGGTTGACCCTGGCTGGAGGCTAGGTGCCTGCCAAATCCGCTCAATTGCTCCCCTCAACTGGACAGGGGAGAGAGAATATGACAAAAAGCTCATGGATTGAGATAAGGACAGGGAGAGATCACTACCAACTACCATCACGGGCAAAACAGACTCAACTTGGAAAATAACTGCTCCCCATCATCCTCCGTGGGTTGCAGGTATACAGCCTGCCTCACCATGGTCTTGTCTAGGAGCTGCAGGGGAATCTCTGCTCCAGTGCCTGGAGCACTTCCTCCTTCTGCACTGACCTTGGTGTCTGCAGAGTTGTTCCTCACATCTTGTCACTCCTCTCTCTGGCTGCAAAAGCTGCCGCTAGTTTTTTTTTCCTTAACTCTGTTACCCCAGAGGCACTACCACTATGGCTGATGGGCTTGGCTGTGGCCACTGGTGGGTCCATCTTGGAGCCGGCTGGCATTGGCTCTGTCAGACGTGGGGGAAGCTTCTAGCAGCTCCTTGCAGAAGCTGTCCCTGTAGCCCCCCCACTACCAAAACTTTGCCATGCAAACCTAATACAGAGTAAGTGCAGTAATCATTAAAGAGTAATAGGTACAGCTAGTGTCCCTTTAAGCTTTGCTTTTTTGGGGGGAGCTTCACTACTTTGGTGCATGTTTTCCTATTTCTGAGATGTAGGGAAGAATCTAATCTCTTAGTTGGACTTCGTTTCTCATTTCAAACTTTGTGTAGCAAGCTGGTTATTTTTTATTAAAAAAAAAAGTGTGAACTCTGTAGGACTAAATATAAAGTTATGCTACTGGGTCGTTTGTGGCAGGAGTCTAGCAAAAGTTATTCTCCCTCCACAGCAGCCTGCTACATGTTTAAAGGCCATATGACCACTTGTTCTCACATTATTTGCCCATTTTATGTAGCTTTCTATCCTGATGTTTTTACAAGTCATTTAACAGTATTACAGTAAATCAATCATAAGATAACTTTTTCTTAACTGAAAGCTAAGCATTGGTGCTTATGGAAACATCAGGAGATAACTGAGGTCCTGGTTATTAATATTTAAATAACAAGTTGAAAACGTAGATTTTTAATATGCCACCTGAATGGAATTTGACTTGATTAAATGATATATGTATTTTCACCAAGGTATAGGGATCATACGGTTCAATGTAGTCACTGCAAAGTAGCAAGATGTACAAGGAGGTCTCTTCCCATGTTAAGAATGAATTAGGCAAATGTGCAGGTAGAAAATCAAGAAATCTAAATTTTCTTCTGTACAATAGCTTGAGTATTCATTTTTCATAACTAGGTTACAAATTGTGCACTGGTCTTGCAAAAATACCCATAAGACTGCACTGCAAACGAAATATAATCAATTGTGAGATCTTAAAAACTAACCACATTTTTTTAGCACAGGCATTTGAAAGGATGATGAGTCCAACTGGTCCTGTCCCCAATTCCAGTAACTGCTCTGAGTTTTCTGCTGCTCCATCTTTGGAGGAAGTCCAGATATCTGGTAGTGCTAGCTCTCCTTCACCTTCTGCATTGTTGCCTGTCTCAGTACTTAAACAACCTGGTATTGAAGGTATGCTAAATATAATATAATAAATGTCTAACACTGTCAGGATCTCTTTGGAGAGTGTTGTTTATTGCATCATGGATACATACTTGGTATACTGATATTTTCTGTGGGAAAGGGAAACTCTGGGACACTGGAAAGTTACTTTTAGTTCTCAGTTTTGATGCCATGTATGAGTTTGACCAAGTCCGTCTTAAGTCTGCATTTATGAAACATAGATGCTACAGGTTTTTTCATTGTCCTCTATTTATATTGTAATTTTTTTGTGTGCAGATACTACTTTAATTTTTATATAGCTTGGGAGATCTCTGGCTTGTGTTGTGACTGCCAGTCTTACAGTAAAAGCAAAAAGTAATTGTTTAGGGAAAGTTGCTAGGGAGCAGTAGAGGTTCCATCTCTGTGTAAATAGGAATGATTAGTGGCCAGGTAGTGTCTTTGTTCCACTTTTATTGAACACCTGACCTTCGTTCGTGAAACTAAGTTTTTTAAAAAGTGATAAACTAACTTTTTTTAGAGTGTATTTAATCGTATAGTTGTGATTTGTATTTCGTTCTTATCTTACTGCAGAGAGATGATTGAGGAAGTAGCCTTCCTTATTGTAGGAACTGATAGATTTAACTAAGCATGGCGATTCCTGTGCACCTATGAGATTTTCTTTTGCATGTATTAGCCTGATTGGAGACTGGCTTGGTCTATCTGTCTACCTGTGCTTGGTTCCAGTAAACAAATTATATATTTGGAAGGAGAAGGGGCTTAATTTTTATCCTTTTCAGCTATTAGAACAGTACAATAATATGAAGTCAGTGGTGTTTTCTTAACTTGTCCTAGGGCTGTGCCCCAAAGAGCAGAGGCGAGTTTGGTTTGCAGATGGTATTTTGCCCAATGGCGAAGTGGCAGATACAACAAAACTTTCATCTGGAGCAAAGAGGTCATCGCAGGACTTCAGTTCAGTAAACCCTGACTTGCCAGAGATGCATATGGTATGAATTAAGACATATCTGTAGGTGCATTAATATACCTTTGCTTGCTATTGATGGGGCCCCTTACATACCTTAATATGACTTCTGCTTCACAGCTTTTTGGAATCTGAGCCAATTACTTGATTATTTTTTTGTGGGTGGCTGTGAAGTCCTTGGATTGAAATATTCTGCAGACTTTACTTCAAAGGAAACCATGTTTGTTTTGGGGTGTATCTGAACTTAAAAATGGTACGGCAGAAAATTTTCCAAAACAAGGGGTTTTTTTTCTATATAGGCTTTAATTAACTACTATTATCACGGTAACTTCAGCCATAGTTCTGAAACCTGTCGTTAACATATATAGAAGTTATAATATATGATTATTATAATCATATATTATAATATATATGAGAGAGATATATATAATATTATAATAGAAGTTTGTGATTTTTTCCAGTGATTTGCTATAGTTTGGATTAGACTAACCAGAAGTTGTTTAATGCCCTGGAAGAGTGCATTATAGGGTGCAGCAAAATCTACTTATCGCTTCTAATGTGAACTAATATTGAATGAGAGAGGGGTTGGCTTTTTAAGATAGATCATATTCATGGTGTTGAACTAGTTGCACTAGAGAAGAAAAGTCTAAAGTAGTAGATCCAAGTTTGTGGAAAGGTTTGGAGAGATTCGTCAGCTGGAGCCTTAAAATAGAGCTCTCAAGTGCTGTATCAAGTGATAACATAAATTCTGTGATTCTAACAGTGCTTAAGAGTTTTTAAAACAAATCAGTAAAGCTAATAACCAGACAAGATAAATATTTGTACAGGGTAGATCTGAACAGTTACAAAGTGTATAGCATGTAAATCAGCATTAATTCATGAAGAGTAGATAATAGTAAATGTGACTTCATTTGAACAAGGAAAAACTCCAGGAAGTTGCAGGTGAATCTGGCTTTCCTAGAAACTTTAGACCTAAGGATCCAATCAGAGTAACAGCAAGAAAGTGCTAAGAATTTTTTATAGGGATGATTGTGCTTCTCACTTTCATTAGTCTGTATTAGTTGGCAATGGTAGGAGTAGTGCTGATATTATTGATGAACCTGTATATCTAGAAAAGCTCATAAAAAGAGCTCTTGAAAAAAAATTAGACATCAATAAGACAAATGAAAAAAATCCCCTTCTAATTCATAAAGATAGAACTGAATAGCCAACTTAAATGATAAAGGGATGAAGATTTGAGACCCACAGTTATTGTCTGTCCTGGACTCTGTTATTCAGTATACTCACAGATAATAAAAAAGGTAAAGTTAAAGTTATTCAGATAGTGAAGGCAGATAGATTCCTAATATTAATGAACGAGATGCTAAAATGACAAATGCCTTTATGTCCTTAAACGTATAATAAGGAATGCGTGGTTTCAGCTGGACTTTTTGAGATTGCATTTATTACTCTATCACTTACCAGAAAAGGAGAATTTACGATCAGTGATCAACCTGAAGAAAATATTTAAGCAGTTATTAAAAAGGGAAAGTGAATGGTGGTATAGAATTATAGAATGGTTTGGGTTGGAAGGGACTTTTAAAGGTCGTGTAGTCCAACCCCCCCTGCTGTGAGCAGGGACATCTTCAGCTACATCACATTGCTCAGAGCCCTGTCCAGCCTGACCTTGAATGTTTCCAGGGATGGAGCAAAGAGGGGTGGTAACAGAGAGTGAACTGGAAAATCACTATGACACTAAATGCATCAGCGCTTCTCCCAGAGGCTGAATATACTTAGGAGCTCTTGCTCTACCCATTTTAGTAATCAAAAGGTATAGCCTGTCTTCCATTTTGGGGAAATAGTAGAATATTGACACTTGCCAAAGATGAGCAATGTCTAAAATTAAAAGCAGCATGACAAAGTGAGTGGGAGGCAATTAGTTGATGGTTCTTGTATGCAGCTTCAGAAGCTCAAACAAAACCACCATACTGCAGCTTTAAAGTGAAGGTTGTACTTTGAGGTAACAAAGCATCCTGAACATGCTGCCACAGGATTCTGTGAAAGTCAAAACCGTAAACTTAAATGAAACACCAGCAGGCAAATTCCTGGGGAAGAAGTCTATTAGAGGTTACTTTAGTCATGTTTTTGTCTGTTTGTGGGGTTGGTGACTTTTAATTATTTTCTGGCACAAAAAAATTTTTCTCTTTAAAACAGAGGATTTGCTGGAAGCTGATGGCCTATCAGGAGAACTATTACAGGGCAAGTGTAGAGTTGTTAGGGTTTTTTCTTATTGCAGTGTAAAGTCTTCCCTATTGAGATAGGACACAAGCCAGACATACTTGAAAGATGATAGTGCACCTCTTGATTTATGAGTTTGGTTTTTTTAGTGACAGTTCATATCCTAATGTGCCTATGCTCATAGCTTATATCTGTTTCACTGGGGGAGCAGTATAGGTTTAACCCCAAACTGGAAATTAATCAGACTGCAAATATGCTAGACTCAACTACTAGTACATAGTGTAGAAATACACTTGCTGTATTGAACTGCTGATCCAAATAATGGCAAATTACAATGATGGCAATGTTCAGTAGCTATGAGTGGGGAAACAGTAATATTGAACAGATTCCTGGAGGGGTATTTGTTTTATTGTTGATTGTGTTACATCTGACTGTTGTATGCTAAAATTACTAATCTGCAGTGCTTTGATATGAATTTTGTGTTATCAAACAAATAAATTAATGATATGTCTACACCTAATGTAACTCCTAAAGATATGGGGGGGGCGGGCGGGCAGCGGAACGTCCAGAAGAGATTTGGTGGCTTTCTTCTTGTTTAGATGAAATGTGTTCTCAGTATTTGTGATAGATTTCTTTCTCATTTTGCTAATAATGAAAGTTTAGTTTGTTGTGAGATAAGTGTGTAGATTCTTTCTTCTTCTTCATAGGCTGCAGACCCAGAGGAGGATGACATATTAACTGATCTAAATCCAAAACCTCAGGAAGAAATTGATATTATTACAAGAATGAAGGAATTATGCTCTTCTGTTTCTTCAGATGATGCGCAGCAGGCCATTCCAGACCAGAGTGAGGTGGTACATAGTTATAAATCTGTAACTCTAGAAACTAAAGAGTGTTCTCCTACTGCAGAAGCTGAGAAGACTTGTTCCAGTTCAGTTGGTCAGACTACAAGTATTATGCCTGTTAGTCCTTCAACTTACAGAGCACTGTGTGGTGTTGAAAATTGCGTTCGTAAAGAGATCAGCCTTGTTCCTGATGGTGATAAGCTGCCACCACTTTTACTTGCAGTGGGTGAAAAAGGAAAAGGTAAAATTTGAGAAAATTATTAATATTTAATCACCTGATGCAAGATTTCTAAACTTGTATATAATTTGTATTTTAATACAGTTCTAATCTCATTTGCTGCATATTGGATAGTTGGATAATTGAACATATTATTATAAGATCAATATGTAATGAAAAGAATACTTCATCACCTAAATGCATTATAGTAGTGACTGTGCTCATTGATGGTAGCTAACATACCAGTAGATGGATGAGGAGACAGCATACACAATTAATCAGTAATTACCAAATTAATTGTAGCCCTAGTTTGCACCTTTGTTAGAACTTACTGCTTTATTCTTATACATTCCTTGAACCTTAGAGTAAGCTATTCATTGGTTGATCTGTAGTTATTCTAAGTTTGAGATAATTACCACCCTGTTAAGATAGAAGGGTGGGACAGTCTTTCATATGCTATAATCTTTAATTTTTGATTAATAGGCTCACATGTTGAACTTAATTGGGTGTTAATTTGTTTAGATCCCCTAGTGGAAGAACATCCATCTTGCCAACAGGTCATCTTGCTCCTTGTGGAAGGAGGTCTTAATCCATTAACTTTTATCCTAAATGCAAACTTTCTTGTGAATGTCAAGCTAATAACGTGTAAGTAGTGCACATTTTCTTTCTCATTAAATCCAGCTTTCTTTTTCTGACTGCAAACAGCATTACTATGGTATCTATATTTTTAATTAAAGATTCTTCAGAAAAGTGCTGGTACTTCTCAACTAATGGACTGCATGGTTTGGGTCAGGCAGAAATTGTCATTCTGTTGCAGTGTTTGCCAGATGAAGAGATTTTTCCTAGTGAAATACTCAAATTATTTATTGACATCTATAAGGATGCAATGAAAGGTATGTAATTTTAATGTCTAACTTTTTACTGATTTCTAAAGCTGGAAGTTTATACATAATTTTTCTTGCAGTATTTTTAAGTATCTAATGATTTTGTTGAAAAACCTTGCAGTGTTAGCCTTGGGTTCTAAAACAACAGGAAGGAAAGAATTTAAGTTTCTTTGTTTCATCTACTTCTGTAAGCATCCTGTTTGCAGGGGTTTTTTTGTTGTTACTTAGTCATACTGTGTTAGAGATTCTGGGTATAAGTCCTTGAGTCCATGGTTCAGAACATCTAGAACTTCACCTGTAGAAGTACAGTACTCATGTATGTATAAATATTTCAGGTCTGTTAATTGCAGTTCATCAGTTAGTGTGTGCTGGAACATTGTACACTTCAGGGTTTTTGGCATTTGTTTAGGAAAAAAACTAGTTTCATATTCGAGTTAGTTTATTTAGTAAATATAGAGCACTTAAGTCTATGGGTTTAGATGTCTGTCAGACTTTCAGGAAGATGTGAAACAGACTGTATGGCTTCCAAGTCTGTAGGAGACCACTGGGTAGAATAGTTTTCTTGACACTAATGTATTACTTCTCCAGATGTGCAAAGACTCTCTGTTTTTTCTACAGGAAAGTTAATAAGAAACATGGAAAACATTACTTTTACTGAAAACTTTCTCGGTAACAAAGAGCATGGAGGATTCCTGTTTGTTTCACCAACTTTTCAGAAACTTGATGATCACATTCTACCAGATAACCCTTTTCTTTGTGGCATTCTCATTCATAAGCTGGAAATACCTTGGGCAAAAGTTTTTCCAATCCGTTTAATGTTGAGATTGGGAGCAGAATATGGGGGTAAGTTTTAACACTTTAAATAGCTGTATAAATGTAAAATTCCCTTTGGAAAATAAACTTTTTTTAGACCGGCAAAATATTTAAAAAATCTCTGCAGTATTTTATATTACACTTGTGTAAGACTGATGTTTCATACATGGGAAACCACCTATTGAGAGTGTTGGGAACTTACATTGTCCTGCTAGACTCCTGTAATATTTTTTTTCTCAGCTAATGAGAAAGCTGAGAAACCAAAACTGACAGTAGTAAAATATCAAAATGTCTGACTTTTGTTGTCATAGGAGAAAGGTTTGAAGAGAAGTTCACAAGCCCAATTTACAACTCTGACAAATCAGGTTTATCAAATTAAATTATTACTGAAATTGAGTATATTGCAAAATATTACTGCTTCATAAAATGAATAAAGGTGTTCATTACTTGTAAGGATAACTAACATATATTTGAAATCTGTAGTCCTGAAAAAATGCAGGAGACATTCTTTCAAAGTGAGGTGGGTGGAGAGCATGTAAATGTGCACCACTAGGGGTTGTGTAGTGACATAACCTCCACGTGGGAATTACCTTCCACAGTCTGTTGCAGGCTGATATGAGCGAGCATTTTCTGCTCTCCCAATGAGATTTACATTGACTCTGCTCCAGGCTCACCAAAGGAAAGTGTGTACGCAGATTCCCATTGCCTTGAAGGACAGACAAAGCTAGCTTGAGCATGATCTGAAAGTAGATGCTATCCTCAATGCCTTCTAGAATTGCTTGTGTATTTGCTTGAATAAGCCAGGCATTTAATTTAGCGATGTAGGTGCTGTTTTGTTTCCTGTTGCATTGCTGCTTATGGTTTAGAGAGGAGGAGTTCAGGTAAGGTGCAGCATGTAGTTGTTGCTTAAGTAGAATGGATTTCAAAAATGTATCATAGGCAACTTTCCTGACCTGAATGCATTTTTGATAAATAAGCCTACCATTGTAGAAGCTGCAAGTCCATAAATATGTTTTACTCACTCATTTATGGATTTCTTGAGTCAGTAGTGGATATCTGCTGGCCAGGCTTCTGTCTGCATGTTGATGAGGGTGGTAGCTTCTTTGTTATTCTTTCTCTTACAAACTACTTGTCTTTTTTTTTTTAACGAATTTTTGTATCTTTGATCTCACAATCCTGACTTTGCTATGCTGCTACTTTTGGTTTTAAATGGCTTCATATTGTGGTCTGTGGTGGTCTTTGCCTTCCGTTATTTCTATCTGCATGTTGCCTGCTGCAACCATAGGACTTCAAAGCATGTTACTTTGTATGAACATATTCACGTTATTCTTCCTCATCAATACTAAGTGGTACTTCACTTTGCTTCTACGTTAAAGCTGTAACACAAATGTTAACCTATATGGTACTCTTATTCAAGCAACTACAAAGCCTTGCAACCCCTCCCGCAGCTGGTGACCCAAAGACTGAACCCAAAATGTTTCTGTCCAGATCACCCATTGTTAGAAACATAGCTGACAAGGCATATGAAAGCAGCAACAAGTCTCTGCCACGTAATTACTGCCACTGAGAGTGACTCCATGTAATGACATCACAGTAGGATTTAACTGTGGGCAGGGAATCCATGCAGTGCTGAAGGACAGGCTGTGGCAAAGAATCAGACAGGGCCTGTAGTTCCTTTGGCTGCTCAGTTACTGAGACTAAGAAACATAGGCTATAGCTGAAAATACAAGTAAATACTTGGATTAGCAAGTCTTACAGTTAAGTAAAAATGACTTTTTTTAACTTTCTTGCCCCACCTTAGCATATCCAACTCCTGTAGTAAGTTTCAGGAACCGGAAGCCACTCTTTGGAGAGATAGGACACACAATTATGAATCTGCTTGTTGTGAGTAAATGTTTTATTCTCTTCCTTTCCTGTTGTAATTTAGAGTGTATAAAATACCCTCAGATCTCTGATTCTTGAAAGCAGAGTTATTTTTGACAAAGGGCTAATATTTTTGCTCTTCATACCTGACTTGAAACTTTCTTACCAACGAGTGTTTATATGTGAGTTAGAAAAGCTGTATCTTTCATGTTATATTATTACACATTAGTTGTGGTAGCAAGAAATGGCTTTAAATGTATGAGAAAAATGTTGACATTTACATTTAAGCTGTTAATAATCACTGTTCAGTTGCATTTTTCTCTTCCAAGCATAGGTGTGGTGCTAGAATTCTAGTCTTAGATCTGACATTTTTTGAATCTGAAGGTAAGACTTAACAGGCAGATGCTGTGTTCAGACTACAACAGTAATTACTGTGTCACACAAACTAAATCTTGGCACAATTAACCAGTCTCTCTTATGTGAAGAACTTTAAGTTTTGGAAGAATCATTGGAGTGAGTCAGGTCTGGAATTCATGCCATTCCGTGCAGAATTTTTTCCTCTGTTACCCAAATAATTTGATTTAAACTTAGTTAAGCCTATATTCCTGACCAGTAACCGTCATCTTCTAATACTTAAAACTTAATGCTGTGATGAAAAGTGCTATATGGTTGTGGAAAGAATTGCACATATTATTTAGGCGATCACTAAGTTTTGTCTTGAGAGCCTAGAGACCATTACAGCTGAGATGAATGAAACTGCAGTCTTTGGCCCCGCTTTCCTTTTTCCAACTGCTGATGTCCATGTTATTACATAGGGAGTCAGAGGAATTGCACCATCTAAAAACTAGTGTAAGATTCCTCCATTATGAAAAAACACATTTTAATTCCATGAGCCAGCTCCCTGCCCGACTGGTGAAGTGGCAGTACCAATGTAGAATTTGCATCCTCAGACTTTGAGGAATCTTAATGTTCAATGTTTGATCTCACAATCCTGACTTTGCTATGCTGCTACTTTTGGTTTTAAATGGCTTCATTTAATGAATTTAATGCATTCAAGCAGCTGCTGAAGGGGGCTTCTATGGAGTTTATTTTCAGCTGAATTAAGAGTTACTCTGATACTCCTTCATCGCTGTATTTGTAGTGTCAGCTTGAAGCAGGCAGTGGGAATACGTGCTCCTTGTCAGGACTACACCTTCTGATGCAGCAGGAGTTTTAATCATTGTAAAATAACTGCAAAATGTTGTCTTGATATTATGTTTTTAACTACCTGTGGTGCAAATCCTCAAGTAAAGATTATATAAAATCTAGTACCACACAAGTGACTGAGGTAGTGGTAAATGATGGAGGCAAAGGACATCTGTGATGTATATCCTTAATATTGCTAAAACAATATGCCAGTTCAATTGAAACTTGTAATGCAGTATGAGATGTATTCATGAATACCCTTCTTGGAACAGCTGTGCTGATTGAGGAAGATACTAATTACCTGGCTCAGCTGGTGACAAGAGCCTCTTCAAATGTTTTTTCAGCTGAGCTAGAAAAATGAGAATTTTCTACCTAATGCTGTTCTTCTGGAATAAAACACAATAGGGAAATTTTGCAGAAGCAGCTGAGATGATGGTAACCTCTGTCAGAGAAAGGTAGGAGAAACAGTGTGGTATTCAAGCTATAACTCAAGGAGTTAGAGCTGTAGGGGACAAGATGTGAGCCAGGAAACAAACTAATCTAGATAGTGGCTTCTATGCTTTGCTCTTCTTTCAGAGAGGGAGGATATGCGTAAAGTAGCCATTGTCTAAATAATCCACTAGTAAGTAGTTAGAGCTACTTTGTCAGTGCTATAAATTTGTTAATGTATTCACTAAGGTATGCTTCACCTACATCACTGTAGGAAAAAAATTACCAGTAAATCTTTAGCCACTCTTAATGTCTTTACTCTTTAGAAGTCTTAGGGACATATGTAAAGTACTTTTTCTAGGTAATATTTGTTATAAAAGGTGAGAAATGACACTTAATTTTCTGCTAACATAAAAACTTTGTCTGTTTTAGGACCTTAGAAATTATCAGTATACTTTGAATACCATAGAAAACCTGTTTGTTCATGTGGAAATGGGTAGAAGCTGTATTAAAATACCCCTAAGAAAGTATAATGAGGTGAGTAAAACCATATTGATTAGCTGTCTAATCCAAAAATCCTTTAGTCTTTATTTTTCATATCATACCAGTAACATCTTTAACATGAGCTCTTAAAAAGGGGGTGGGGGTGGGGGTGGTTCTTAGAGGCTGTAATGATTTTATTCTGTAATCCATTTCCAGGCAGTTCTGCAAGTGAATTCTCCACTTTATAGCAGCTCTTTAGATTAGTTTGCTATTTGCTGTGCAGTAGACTCTTTGAACTTTAAACTGATGCAAGCAGGTGATGGGGGAAGGCATGAATTATCTGAATGCACATTTCCTTCTGCCTGGATATGCTGGCAGGTGGATAATGATGAGTGAAAAGTCAAGCTTTAGGGTAACTATTAAATGCTAAAAAAATCACCAGTTTCTTCAAAATCTTTTAGCATGTATTTTCAAGGATTTTCTCATACACGGCTTCACCAAGGGCAAATCGTGCCTGACAAACTTGGTGGCCTTCTATGATGGGGTTACAGCGTTGGTGGATAAGGGAAGGGCAACTGACATCATCAACCTGGACTTGTGCAAGGCATTTGACACTGTTCTGCACGACATTCTTGTCACTAAATTGGGGAGACATGGATTCGATGGATGGACCACTCGCTGGATAAGGAATTGGCTGGATGGCCGCACTCAAAGAGTTGTGGTCAGCGGCTCAGTGTCCAAGTGGAGAACGGTGACGAGTGGTGTTCCTCAGGGGTTGGTACTGGGACCGGCACTGTTTAACATCTTTGTCAGTGACATGGACAGTGGGATCGAGTGCACCCTCAGCAAGTTTGCCAACGACACCAAGCTGTGTGGTGTGGTCGACACGCTGGAGGGAAGGGATGCCATCCAGAGGGACCTTGACAGGCTGGAGAGGTGGGCCCGTGCGAACCGCATGAAGTTCAACAAGGCCAAGTGCAAGGTCCTGCACATGGGTCAGCACAATCCCAAGCACAACTATAGCCTGGGCGAGGACTGGATTGAAAGCAGCCCTGAGGAGAAGGACTTGGGGTATTGATTGATGAGAAACTCAATATGAGCCGGCAGTGTGCACTTGCAGCCCAGAAAGCCAACTGTGTCCTGGGCTGCATCAAAAGCAGTGTGACCAGCAGGTCGAGGGAGGTGATCCTGCCCCTCCACTCCTGTGAGACCCCACCTGGAGTACTGCGTCCAGCTCTGGGGGCCCCAGGACAGGAGAGACATGGAGCTGTTGGAGCGAGTCCAGAGGAGGCCATGAAGCTGATCAGAGGGCTGGAGCAGCTCTGCTATGAGGACAGGCTGAGAGAGTTGGGGTTGTTCAGCCTGGAGAAAAGGCAGCTCCAGGGAGATCTAATTGCAGCTTACCAGTACCTGAAGGGGCCTACAGGAAAGCTGGAGAGGGACTGTTTATCAGGGGGTGTAGTGACAGGACAAGGGGTAATGGCCTTAAGCTGAAGGAGGGGAGATTTACATTAGATGTTAGAAAGAAATTCTTTACTGTTAGAGTGGTGAGGCCCTGGCACAGGTTGCCCAGAGAAGCTTTGGATGCCCCCTCCCTGGCAGTGTTCAAGGCCAGGGTGGATGGGGCTTTGGGCAACCTGGGCTAGTGGAGGGTGTCCCTGCCCATGGCAGGGCGGTTGGAACTAGATGATCTTTAATGTCCCATCCAACCCAAACCATTCTATGATTCTATGATACATTTCCTGATGGTGGTGTTTTGCTTAAAACTTAAAAAACAATACCTTTTTTGCCAGTGTGGTTTGTATTACAACTTGTTTACTTCAGCTTTAACAAAAACCAACCCTGAATGGTAAACTGCATGAGGCTTAATGCATGTTAGCATATTTAGCCTTAAGACCAACAAAACCCTTACAACTCTGATATTCTGCATTGTCCTTAGGTACTTGGACTTACTCATCCCTCTCAACTGGAGTAGTGTTTTTGACTGTACTTAGTGTTCCTGCAGCTAGTCATGGCAAATTATGTTGTTCAAACTCTCTGGAATTGACTAAGTGAATAATTCTTGGTATTGGTTTTGATAGCTGGTTTTTTTCTTATATCTGTATTTAAAATTAGTACTGCATAAATAAATTTGTCAGTTTAATGACAAATTTTGTATTTACAGGTAATGAAGGTGGTAAATTCTTCTAATGAACATGTAATTAGTATTGGAGCTAGTTTTAATACTGAAGCAGATTCTCACTTAGTGTGTGTGCAGAATAAGCATGGCCTCTATCACACACAAGCAATCAGTGCTACTGGACATCCTAGGAAAGGTAAGCTGCTTAATTTGGCTTGTGGAGAAAAATCACGTTTCTAGAGCAGAAATGTAAGTTCACTTTTAGGCTGCAAGGAAAATATTTTGTATTCCCAGTAAGTTGTTTAGACAAAAAGTTCAGCATTCAAGCAGCAAAATAACTTAAATGCAAAATAAAATGTTGCTGGTTTATATCAATACTTAGCTACCTCTTACAAATTTTTTATTAAATGGAGACTAATACTTTTTTCCTCTTTGTTGCCAGAATGTTACTAATGTAACTTACATTTTCAGACATAATCAGATTCTTTCCATATTTCAAAATAAAATTTAATATTAGTGTGAATTGGGCAATATATTTACATATGTAAATTAATAGTCTCAGTAACTGAGTGTATGGAAATACAGTAACAGTGAGTCCCTCTACACAACACCTAGCAAACTGATAAAACCACCTGCAGAGAGAGAGAACAGTGCAGAGGTATCTTTTCCGTTCTGCAAGTAATATAGCTGTGGAGCACAGCAGTGTGTCTGAGCTGATGAGTCATGCTTTTCAACAAGGCCCATTAGTTCGGGGTGGGGGGAGTTCCACATTAATGTGGCTGTACTCTTACCATCTCCAGTGTCAAACTGAATTGTTCTGTGCTTCATTAAGCATAGCTTCTTAGTGTGGTTTTTGATTGAAGCACTGTATGTGACAAACTTACGCAAACATTGGTATCATGGAAATTCACTTACCTCATCTTTTCTTTAAATTGCTTTTAGTACCACTGAAAATGATCTAAACTTCAGGAATATCGTCTGTAAATAAATTTAATTTAGAAGTTGAGTGGCATGTCTGTTTTAAAGAATAAAAAAACCCCCAAGCCCCACACCACTGTTTCTTCAACTGTCTCCTCTTTGTATACAGAGGTTTTTTTGGCTTGCCTGTGACTGCTTGCTGCCAGTATCTTAGAAGGATACTATATGCCCTCACAGAATAAGTTAACAAAGCTGGTCTCTTTTGCCAAGGTCCAACTGGAAAAAATTCTCACTTCAGAGAGGTATATTTCGTATCATCCTATCTGTAAGGCATTTGTACTAGCACTTTCAGTACAGTAGTACCTTTTTTGCCTGCCTCTTTAAAAGGGAATGCAAGTTAAATGTTAGTAATGACAAACTTGAGTGATACGAAGTGGTGCTCACTTTGTTCCTACTACTTTTTCTAGTTACAGGTGCAAGTTTTGTGGTATTTAATGGAGCCTTAAAAACATCTTCAGGATTTTTAGCTAAATCCAGTATAATTGAAGGTAAGAATTTTGTTGCATGTGGTTCCTTCTTAAGAGAACTTAAACAGCAGCAGTCTTGTGCAAGATCTTTATTCCTCTTTATTCCTTTATTTAGTAAGCTAAACTTTTTTTCAGGATTTTTAAATTTGTAGAAAACTTACTGGAAACAAAGGCTGTATAAAAAATACATGCTAGTTCACCTACTTGTTTTAAAACATACTAAGTTTTAACTCTTTTTGCTTTAGTCAGTGCAAGCCTTTTATGGCTGCCTATATGTGGAACTATTTTCATTGCTGTATTCATGAAATACATATATTGACACATAAATGCAAAAAACCTTTCTAAGACTGATCTTTTAGTTCTGTTGACAAGAAAGGTTTTTATTACTTCCTCTTTCACATAACATTTAATGCTGTAGTTGAGGGATGGAGTCCATTTGATGTGCATTTATTAACAAGCTGTAGGAGAGAGTTGGTCCCACTAGAATTTAAGCCAAGATTCTACTAAAAAGCTAATCTTTCTGTAGATAAGTTGGAATTTTAACTGGTTTTCTTCTAGATGGACTAATGGTACAAATAACACCAGAAATAATGGAAAGCCTACGTCAGGCATTAAGAGACAAGAAGGACTTCAAAATAACTTGTGGCAAAATGGATACAGGAGACATAAAAGAATATGTAGATATTTGCTGGGTAGAAAATGAAGAAAAAACAAACAAAAGGTAAATGTTTTACCAAAGCAAAACATGTTAGAGAATTTTTCTTCTCATTTTTCAAATGTCCACCTTTAATTTCTTGAAATTAATCTATGGTTCTCAATACTAAAACCTGAAAGGGAATAGAATGGTAAACTACCTGCAATCCTCTAGATGTCACTAACAGAACAATTTTGCTTGTAGTTCACCAAAATTAATACAGTTTTCTCGGTTTGGGAAGTTGTCAGGAAGAGTGTGGGAACTCTCAGTTTCCTTTGAAAGTCCTCTATCAAATCATTAATCGGCCTGTGTGAGGATACAATTAATCTCTTTAAGCTTCTTGTTAGGGGGGCTTGGAAGTGCATAGAACTACCCTTGGCCACTCACTGCTTGGAATGCCAGCATTCAACAAATCAAAATGAGATGTAAGACATCTTTACTTGATGTGCTTTGAATGCTTGTTTATGTAGCTTCAAACTTTAATTATATTCAAAACTTGTCTCATCTTAAGTAGTTTCTCAGGCCCTGGGCTTGACTTGATATGCCTGTGGCTCGTCTGACCAATTAGATCAAACAGTGACTTTACCTAAAATGGTTTATAGCTTCTGAAACATGTAAGATTAGGTTTTTATCAAGTGTTGTTTGTTCCCTATTTAGGATATTTCTTTTTATAGTATCTGTATTTTCACGTTGCAAGTCCTGTATTATATTTTGTTGTAAAGCTGTTTAAATAGCCTTTACAGATGGCTAAACATTATTTCATATAAGTTACTCAATCTAAATCATAAAATGTTGTTTTAATTATTAACCATACTATTATCTTCCATAGAATTTTAAGCCCAGTCGATGGAAAATCAATGGAAGGAACTTGGAGTGAAAAAGTTCCACAAAGCAGAGACTTGGAAAGAGAGGGAAAGGTCATGAAGTGTACCGAAGTTAGTAAATTACATTCGTCTTGAGTGTTTTTATAGTGAAGTGGTAAAGTGAATCATACTAAGTGATACTACTAAAGAAACTAACTTTTTTTGATGTATAGCCATACCGATAGGCAGAATGTTGTCTGTAGCTCTTTGATAACTTTACATACTTTCATTTTCCTCCTCTGAAAAAGTCTAAGTCTGTTAGCTGGATAACTCTATAAATACATAATCCAGACATTCCCATGGTTACTTAAGTATTTTGATTGAATAGATGAATAGTACTACAATACTTTGCCAAGCAGACAAGCATTGTAGCTTGCTCTGTTCTGTGTTATACGTACACTGAATTACTCTTTTCCTTACTTTGTAATACAACCAGGCTGCTAACAGTGCTTATCCTTTCTATCATTTCAGGTATTCTATTTTCTAAAGGACCATGAAGTATCCGGTCCTGTTCCTCAGCAGTTTGCTAAAGAGATTGCTATTGCCTGCAGTACTGCTCTTTGCCCACACCTTAAAGCCTTGAAAAAGAATGGGATGACTAAGATAGGCCTAAGAGTTTCTATTGACTCAGATATGGTAATCTTTCAACTTTTATTGCAGACACTCCATTTCAAATGAAATCTCTCTCTTGTAAAGACCTTGGATCTTTTTCTGAATGCTTTTAGTTTTTTGTCCTGCCCCAGCTCCAGACTGAGGATGAAATGTCATGAAGAAGCTGTCTTAATGACTAATTTTTCTTGAAAGAAATAGTCCTGTTTCCTTATTCTGCCCAAATTCACTAATAACTGCTTGTAGTAAGGCAGCAGTCCTTCCCTAGTTACGACTTTATCTAGCACTCTTTGCCTCGAATCAATTTGGAGAATCACAGAGCTAATTTTCTGATCTTTTTTCATAGTATGTAGTTTTCTGCTGGTTTTGCTCCCTAATGTACTTCTTAAGAGATACTTCCACTGAAAATATGTACAGAAAAGGACTGGTCTGTCAAGCTGAGGATGGAAGAGAGGGAAGGCAGGGCCCTTATGATACGATGCCCCTCAAAAGATTACAAAACTGTAGAACAGTTCAGTTCCTTGCCTCTGAAGGTGTTCTGTGTGAAACTTCCTTACCTTTTTTGAGAGAAGCTGGAAATACAGTCCTGAAAAATCTAATTTTCAGTAGAATATTTTGAAATTAATCTATTAATCTAATAGCAACTGTGATACTAGGATATAAAAAGATCACTCTTGGACATCAGGCTGAAGCAGTCTGGGATGCAGAGGATGTGTGCCCTGTAAACCCAGGGGGAATGTTGCATGCTTCTCAATAGCAAGCAGAATTGGGAATGATTGACCTCAAAACCCATACAATTGCCAGTGTTTGAATGTTATTCTGTCACTCATGCTAGCTGAAGTGCGTTTTCTTGTTAATAAAGTGTTAATATCAACATTAGTATGTTTTCCTTCCAGGTTGAATACTTAGCTGGATCTGGAGGTCACCTTCTTCCACAGAACTACCTGAATGAATTAGACAGTGCTCTAATTCCTGTGATTCATGGTGGAATGTCAGATCCTACAAGTCTACCATTGAAAATGGAATTAATATTTTTCATTGTAGAACATCTGTTTTGATGAGGCTGATTATAAGCAATATATTCATTTGCTAGATCTGAACACCAAAGTTACAATGCTACAAACACTAAAAATGTTGAAGTTTCTAAACCTGTTATGTTTTAATAGATTTTTCAAACTGCTTTTTAAAACCCTCAAATACTCTCTGGTTACTTTACCACAAAAGAATTGTAGTTTGTAATGTTTCCTGAAGTTCTGAAAATTTACACTTAATACAGGTGCAGAAGAGGGCAGCTTTTATTACCTCTTTACACAGTTGTAGCATTTACTATATGTAGTGTAACTTTAAGCCATACTGTCTTGCCTCTTAACCTCAGATAAATGTGTTACTAAAAATTGGTATGGTTAGTTCAAATCTCTGCAGCATGTGCGTTCCATGTGCTAATGAGCTAAACACTAAAGTAGAAGCTGGCACAAAACTGCTTTCTTGCCTTTTGAGATTCAAATACGAGATCTTCTGTAGCTGACCACGAACTTCATGTGTCAGTACAAAATACAAGGGCATGCCTTCTGACACGTTTAGCATGAGGAAGAATTTTGCAGGTATGTTTATGAAGACTTTGTAGTTGAAGTCCTTAATATTAGGTTATTATGCTGGTGCTTAAGGACCATATGCTCTGAATTTTTTTTTACAGAATAACTGATTTCTTTCTTGTATTTATAAGGATTTATCCAACTTAAATGGATGCTATTTTTATAAATACTGCTGCTTTTTTCTTTACTCTGTGCTCAGAAGTCCTCATACAATTTGACCTTACAAGGATAAAAACAGATTACCCTTGACATATTCTACACTTAGCAATAATAAGTCAGACAAGAATTCTGCAATATCTTTTCTGTTCCTGTCTACTGCTTTTGCCACCTCTTAGCCACCTTTACTTTCAGGGAGAATTGATGTATTAAGTGTGAATTTTCGTGAACAGATATTGATTTTTAGTATACCTAAGGTTCTTGTATAGTACGTATTTTTTATATTGGGTCTTTAAGATCTATTTATGTATTTGTGATGCATGTGATTTGTATGGAGGTTCAGTGAACCATAATTGGGGTTTGGTAACTGTCACACCACTCTTTATCAAGAACAGAACCAAAACTAAATATATACAAGATCTATGTTTTCAGTAAAAATGCTGGTACAATTTTATAATGAAACTATTAAAAGTGATGCCTTCTTGATGCTAATAGGGGATATTTTATGTTTTTGTATCAAAAACAATTTGTAACTTAATCTGATCTGCTGTGCTGTTACCTGTGCTTCAAAATACCAGTTCTAGAAGGGTTTAGGCTTCAAGATCTTACTCTGGAGGAAGCTGAGGCTGTACTTGAGCTAATTAATGTAACACCAGAGAAACTGCAGTTCTGGGGAAGAGCTTAAGACCACACCATGCGCAGTATGAACAAAACACGTCCTTGCTCAAAAACGAGCTACACCTAGACGGTCAAGGAAACAACAGTGAAAGGTTGGACGGTAGTTACGGACTGTGACTGGGTCGGAGGAGGCTGTAGCCGCCGGTATCGTGTTGCGCAGGCACATTTTTGCCCATGTCCGTTGCGGGGTAAGCAAAGCAACAGCCGACTCTTGCCACTTACTCTCTACTAACTCCTTTTAAATAATGATCAATAAAGCTAACTCAATTCCTTGGTATCTCGCCTCTGTTACTTAAAGACAACTCTTCGGTGCATGTGTTTGTCTTTGCAGCGTCTCGGGGGTTCTGGTAGTCCATTTCCCGCAGCGGGCCGGGGGAAGGGGGGGGGGGGGGGGGGTGCCCTGGCTGCGCCCCGGCCGGGCGCTGGTTCCGCTTCCTGCGGAAACGTTCCCCACAACCCTCGCTATCACCGGCCGGGACAGAGGGTCCTCGCTGCTCTTCCCCGGTCCGGAGAGCGGCGGCAGCCTACGGCCCTCCGCCCGCCTCAGCAGTTGGAGGAGAGCACCCCCACCCCACCCCGCCGCTGAGGCAATGGCGGACGAGGCGCAGGGTAAGAGCTGCGCGGCAGAGACCGGGCCTCTTCCCCCGCCCCCCGCCGTCTCTTCCCCCCTGTCCCGCGGTGGAGGGGAGCCCGGGGCCGGTTCTGCGGAGCGGCGGTGCTGAGGGGACGTCTCCCTTCGTGCCGCCGCAGGCGCCTGGAGTGAGGAGGCGGTGGATTACTTTCTGAGGTCGCAGCGCATCAGAGCGAGAGACGGGGCGGCCATCAGATGGTTCCACGCCGCGAACAGCAAGGCCCGAGCCGGGGAGGCCGCCAGAAGTAAGTGTGAGCCGCTGCCAGCCCGCCCTGCCTGCGGGTGGCCGCCTCGTTGTTAACATTGAGGGTTGACGGAAAGAGGGGGCCCGGTCGTGCGGTCAGGCGCTCCCGGTTTGTTCTGAAGCGAAGCCCATCCCGGAGCAGCCGTCTGCACCTGCGAACCGCCGGTCCAGCATCACTTAAGGCCGGCAGGACAAGGTTTGGAGGTGGTACCCTGTTATTAGACAAACTTACTTAGTTGCAAAAAGGCAACCAGCTACCAGACGTGCAGGCCCTTTGTCAGGTCAGCCCTTCAGATTAACAAAGCCCTTCATTGCCCACCAGCAGCACAGGGGCATGAGTAAGGAGTTTTCTGGTTTCATGCACTCAAGCTTATTTGGAACGTTGTTCAGTTTATACGTTTGCACAGTGGAACTGCTGCTGCAGGTAAAACTGGTTCGTCTGATGTGATCGTACTGAAGTTAGACCGCAGCTCCCTGATACACCAGCCTAGGCAGCAGTGGTCAAGTTGCCCCTGTTTTTTCCTGTTCTTATTAGGTCACCCTTCCCAGTGTGCTGACGCTTCTGTTTGTGGATCCCTCTGGAAAACAGAAAATGGAAATGACCTGATTAAAAATCAGTCCGTCCTTCCTTCCTTCCTTCCTTCCTTCCTTCCTTCCTTCCTTCCTCCCTCCCTCCCTCCCTCCCTCCCTCCCTTCCTTCCTTCCTTCCTTCCTTCCTTCCTTCCTTCCTTCCTTCCTTCCTTCCTTCCTTCCTTCCTTCCTTCCTTCCTTCCTTCCTTCCTTCCTTCCTTCCTTCCTTCCTTCCTTCCATAGCAAAACCTCATAGGAAACTACCGTAACTCCCAAACCAGCTTTGCTGTGGGTGCCAGCCCATTGAGCAGCAGCTGTAATGCTGTGAGGAAAGCTGCCTGTGATGGCTTTGTCAGGGCTGTACTGCACAACGTGTCCCATCTTCAGAAACGGTTAGGGATTCTCAGGTAGTTTTGACCCTATACAGATGGATCTTCTGGGTTTGAAATTGTGTGATGTTGTGACACGCTGGGTAATATTTCTTGTATTCTACAGGACAGTTTTATTACTGCTTCCCCCCCCCCCCCCCCATTTTGTTCAAGATTATTTAAGTATTTCAGATTATTTGTGAGCAATTTATTTCACTGAATTTTTATGTAATTGATGTGAATATTGGGGCAATATGTAATTTATGTAATTTTATATGTAATGTGCTTTCTATTGACTGTATAATTACCTTTTTTATTGTAATTTCAGTCTAAGTAACTGTATATATTGAAGTCTCTGCAAAGCTGGTAGCACTGCCCAGGCTCTCAGATGCTTCTCATTAGAGAAAGCTGCTTTCAAGAGCTTGCAGCATTCCTAAGATTTCCAGTCACTTGTCTTGTGTGTCAGCTACCATTTTTGTATGAGATGTTTCTGGCTGCCTGCCTTTTTTTTTAAAAGGTTTGGCTGAGATGGGTTGGTAAGTTTTGAGAACAAGACAAGGGGAGTACTCAGTCTCTGCCAGTGTTAAAATGTTCTGGTCATCTTTTCTCTAAAAGGCTCTGTCTGGAATCCTGTTATGAGGGGAAAATATTTGAAATTTAGCAAGAGTGGATTCACATTTTACATATTTGCTTTGTTGTTTCTCTGAAAAAAAAACCCATTGTGATTACTTGGCCAAATGTATCTACAAAAATCAATTTTCATGCGCTTGTAGATGTCTGAAGAGTTTAGTAACTTAAGAACCCAAAGAAATGCATCTCTGCTGCTTCACAGACAGCAACTCATATTTGGTGATCTTTGTGGAGTAAGTGTGCACAGTCTAGTGTAGAAAGACTTGCCCTGTAATTGTGACTCTGAAGCAGATGCTGGAACTATTGGATTTGCTTCTGTTAAGAGCTTTTCTTTTTTAAATCAACAGGTGATGTGCACATGATAGAAGCAGATGTTCTTCTTCGTGGTGGCAAGGGAGGAAATGGAGACCCTATCATGGCTCATCCACCTGAAACAGACAGTGACAACACATTGCAGGAATGGCTAAAAGAGATTGTCAACACAAATAAAGGCATCAAGCTGGATTTTAAGAGGTATCTCAAGATAAAAGTATTTTTATATTGTTTGCATTCTTACTAATACCATTTTTCAGGTAGCGATAACTATCTTTTGGTGATGGTAGACCAAACTTTTTCTTACTGTGTGTTGGTTTTGCGTGGCAAGGTTTTGGTAGTGGGGGGGCTACAGGGGTGGCTTCTGTGAGAAGCTGCTAGAAGCTTCCCCTGTGTCTGACAGAGCCAATGCCAGCCGGCTCCAAGACGGACCCGCTGCTGGCCAAGGCCAAGCCAATCAGCACCTCTGTGATAACGTATTTAAGAAAGAGAAAAACAGTTAGAGAGCGCTTTTGCAGCCAGAGAGAGGAGTGAGAAGATGTATGAACATCGGCAGACACCAAGATCCGTGCAGAAGGAGGGGAGGAGGTGCTCCAGGCGCCGGAGCAAGATTCCCCTGCAGCCCATGGTGAAGACCATGGTGAGGCAGGCTGTCCCCCTGCAGCCCATGGAGGAAGGATGAGGGGGTGTAGAGATTCCACCTGCAGCCCGTGGAGGACCCCAGGCCAGAGCAGGTGGAGACACCTGAAGGAGGCTGTGACCCCGTGGGAAGCCCGCGCTGGAGCAAGCTCCTGGCAGGCCCTGTGGCCCCGTGGAGAGAGGAGCCCACGCCAGAGCAGGTTTGCTGGCAGGACTTGTGACCCCATGGGGGACCCACGCTGGAGCAGTCTGTTCCTGAAGGTCTGCACCCCATGGGAGGGACCCACGCTGGAGCAGTTGGTGAAGGACCATAGCCCATGGGAAGGACTCACGTTGGAGAAGGTCGTGAAGGACTGTCTCCCGTGAGAGGGACCCCACGCTGGAGCAGGGGAAGAGTGTGAGGAGTCCTCCCCCTGAGGATGAAGAAGCGGCAGAAACACCGTGTGATGAACTGACCGTAACCCCCATTCCCCGTCCCCCTGTGCCGCTGGGGGGGGCGGAGGTTTGAAGCTGGGAGTGAAGTTGAGCCTGGGAAGATGGGAGGGGTGGGGGGAGGTGTTTTAAGATTTGGTTTTATTTCTCATTCCTCTACTCTGTTTTGCTTAGTAATAAATTAGATGAATTCCCTCTCTAAGTTCGGTCTGTTTTGCTCGTGATGATAATTAGAGAATGATCTCTCCCTGTCCTTATCTCGACCCATAAGTTTTTTTTTCGTTGTACTTTTTCTCCCCTGTCTAGAGAAGGAGGGCAGTGATAGAGCGGCTCTGGTGGGCACCTGGCCCCTAGCCAGGGTCAACCCACCACACTGTGCAATTTACTGTAATGCATTCCTTCCCGAACAGAAAATGCAGTGAAACATAATCAGTATTATGGAATGCATTGCAAGAATAAAAGCTGTAAAAGCGTTTTGAACTACAATAATGATTTCATATTCAGTGAATTTGTTACAGAGTTGCTATTGAGCAAAGTTTTCCCATCGGGAAAAGTGCAATGATAGCGTCTATCTGGGAAGCTGCTATGAGTCTTCTCCTTGTGCAAAGAAATTGGGAAAGACAACCTTCTGACTGGGAAGTCAGTGGCTTCCAGGCTGCAAAATGGGGCTGAGCCCCCTGGGTCTCTGTGTGGCAGCACACAGGTCTCTCCTGCTGTCATCCAGTTTTACTGGTGTTATTCTCAAGGGTTTTCAGGGAGCTTCTGAAAAGCCAACTTCTGTTGCAGGTCTGCTGAAGTTCATAATAATTTAGAAACATCATTCCTTACCAGCATGAATATCGTTATTTTCCCAGAGCTTTTTTTTTTTTTTTCCCCTTCACTCTCCAAGGAGAGGAATTCTGTTTCCTGATCAGCTTCAATACTAACAATCTATTGGGGATGTCTCAATTAAAAAATGAGGTGTACTCCTTTGAATATCCGATCTCATACCACATAGGATGCAGCAGTATATTTCTTCAGCATGGTTTGTAATGCAAAAAAGCTGTCTTGCTTTTTGTGTGGTAAGGTGCATGTATATTGAAATAAATTCTGTTTCTTTGGCCTAACTTCTTCATTAAATTTTCAGAGGTTCGTTTAGAATTTTAACCATTAGCTGTTTCATTGTCTTTAATGGAAAATACACCTGAAAACCCCATGAGATTGCTTTGAAAAATTTGAAATGGGATTCAAAGTGAGCTGTGATTTTCAGTTATACAACTCTGCAACTCCTAACTTTAGCTTTGTCTGAATTTACATGTACAATGTCTATTTTTTGCAGCAGATGGAGAATCCACCTCCACATTAAAAAGAGCTTCATCAGTACCTAAGTATGCTATCAAAACCAAAAAGAAATAAAAAAAGACATTTTTTAAAAGCTAGATAGTTGTAAAATTGATTTGTACCTGCTGTACTGCAATCACATTTTTCTTGTGAAAGTTCATGAAAATACAAAAATTGTGGGCAGACTAAATCCTTTTATTGTTAACAGAATCTGTAAATGTCTGCCTGGACAGTCAGGGGAAAGGACAAGAGAAGCAGAGATTTGTTTGGGTTTGGTGGTTGTTGTTGTTGTTATTATTATTGTGATTATTATTTAAATTAATTTTAAACATCTTCCTCTTATTTTTCCACAAGGAATTTCCAGCCAAGTGCAGTGATTTAAAAAAGCTTTTAAAATTATGTTGCATTATAAAAGTCTAATTGCATAAGCATTTAAAAAATACAAGCACACAGTGCAGATATAGTCAAATGAGTGATAATAGAATTTGATGTTATTTTGAGTAATATTCTTTGGATAGCATTGCTGAAGTTTTGAAGATTATTTCAACAGCGTTTAAAAGGAAATATTTTGTATATTTCTACTCTGTCAGCTTGATTGACCACATAATCACATTTCCTGCTGGCTTTATCAACAGGAATGAATGTATTCTGCAAAAGGGCTTCAGAGTCCCACTTAAAAAATGCCAGAATCATTCAACATAGAATCAGCAGTAAGCTTGAATTTTCCAAATGCTGTGCAATAAAAATAGTGCTGTCTGGTGGTTTCAGTTTTGTTTTTTTTTTCTTTTGTTTGTTTGTTTCAAGAGATGCTGCTTTGGGCTTTTTTCTCTTTTCATTGTCCTGTACTTTGTAGTAAAACAGACAGTATTCCACTTGCTTTGACAATCCCTTGTATCTGGGAGAATGAGGACTGTTCTGTCCTCAGACAATGTGAGAAATACTTCAGCTAATAATGTTAACTCAAGCCATCACTAGCTTTTCTCTAAGATGACTTGACCTAATACTGACTGAAAGTGTTGAGAGGAATTCCTGCCAGTATGCAGCTTTCTCAACAGTACAAAAGTTAAAATGTGCAAAATGACTTTTCACAGGAAACAACAGAGGCAGATCAGGGTCTTGGCTTTAGAGCTAACCTACTGTAACAGCTGGCTGCCATTCCCATTTTTGGCCACAAATCCTGACACAATTCATCTGACCTCATCATGAGCCAGGTTTGGGAATAACTTGGTACAGAACCATCCCTACAAAACAATGAGAACAGGTTTTTACCACTTTATGTCTCTGAACTCACACACTGCTGCTAAGGCAAGCATCAGCACTAGTGTAAGAGGCTGGAGGTACAGTGGCCTTGGAATTGGGAAGACATGGGAGCAGTTAACCATCATCTGTGTTTTTCAAACAGGTACCCATGGAGTCTGTAGCCTGTGGCTTATATCCGTGTAAGCTGGAGCAGTTGTGATCCTCTCCTTGCTCTTCACAGCGCCTTCTCTTCCCCTTCCCTTTCCTGGTGCTCCCGTGACACCCAGAGGGACCAGTTTAGGATGTTGAACAGGAAAACTAACCCTGTAGAGCAGCATGAAAAGTTTTCTGTTGGATCAGTTCTGTATCAGGTCACTGTAAGATTTTGAGGAAAAACAAGAAGGGGGCTCATTCAGAGCTTTTCATGACTGACAGGAGAAAACACAGGTCCTTGCCATTAGTGAGGAAATCACAACTGACCATAATGATTTTAAATTTCTGAATGTTACATAAAATGTTAATTAATTTGCTGTGTGAGAAAAAAATAGGTCTTTTCTTGGCATTGATTCTTTTTCCCCATTATTCCACATTTCCTTTCCTTCCACAATACTGCTGTTTTGAAAGTTTTGGTAGGATAGAGAAAGGTTATTTTTTGTCCTCTAGTTATGCTTTTTTTTAAATTGAGAGAACAGTGAGAATATGTGACAATATATTTTGTTGAATGTTTGCAAGTAGTGCTACGTTGGTTGCTCAAGTCATTTCATTCTTAATAATTAGCTGTAGGATGAACATCTGATGGGCAGACCTTCCTGCTGCCACTACTATGTCACACTTTTGAGCTGTGGGACCAATCACTACAACAATATTAGAGCCTGCAGTGGCTTCCTTAATGAAAATCCTTCCTAAGAGTTCAATAACATCAAAGTCTTAATGGATCAGGAGTTAGGAGAGCCATGAGGTAAGAGGCATTAAGCAGGTCATATTGGACAGCAGGGAGACAAGAGGCTTATGCTATCTATACCAGCAGTAATAGTCAACTTGTGGTAGAAAGAGTCCTCAGTATTTGCTGTCTGTCTTACAGGGACAGTTTCATTAACGTATTTATATATATATGTACCGTACATTTTCCGTCCTTGATGTAAGGTGTTTCATCTCACCCTTGTGTTAATGGTACAGCCTAGAAACCGTACGGCCTTCCTTGGAGCTTCTTGAAGATGTGAAGCAGCATTTGAGGCAACCCGTTTGGATCAATGCAGACATCCTACCGGGACCTAATGGAAATAATGCTGTAGTGGATGCGAAAGGGTTCCTCGACACTGTCACTTCATTTTTCCCAAATGTAACCTTATCGCTGGGATGGACAACTGGCTGGCACCCTGACAAACACAATAAAGGTAAAGATAGAAAATTTAATGCTTACACTGCACAGTCTGTTTTCTTCAATTTAATTTCATAATTGATTCAAAAGTTATATGCCAGCTGGTCAATTTGAAAATAATAGTGAATGTAAGAATTACTATTTTCGTTGTTGGTGCGTATTTGATAGTGTTTTACAGCCATTAGTTCAATGTTTGAGTTGCAGCAGAACTGTATAAAAATCTGATATTTCTGTTGTTAAACAGTATTTTGTTCTTCAACCCATTTGCACATATTGAGGAATTTTTGGGGACAAGTTGCTTAAGCCCTGTTTTAGGTAGTCTGCTCCCTGAATCCTAGGAGGATTGGTTTGGTAATCAGAATTCTGGCACGTTTTCTGAAGAAAAATAGGTTAGCTGGAAATGTAAAACCCTATCAATGTGCTTTTGCAGTAGATCACTGAAATCAAATTGCAGGTTAACATTTTTTTAACATTTCATTTCTGTTGAATAATTTAATTTTTGCAATAATTTTTCCAATTTATTGATGTTAGTAACTTTTTAAAAATCTCAGTTTTGAGAATATAATTGAAGTTTCTTATTTTTAATCCCTAACTTGAACTTAGATCCTGAAAATGTAGCCATTATTTTAGGGTCCTTTTCACAGGCTTCCTCTCATAATTCTCATAAGTACTTTGTTAGGGTGTTTTATTGCAGTGCACATGCATTTGTGTGCCGTAGTATAGTCCCTCCAACATAATCTGTAACTACAATGGCAAAATTATACACCTTTCCAAATTGGTACTTACTCATTAGCAAGATTTAGTATTGTGTTTTGAGGATTTTGTTGTATGTTATACAGTAATTTTATTAAAATATATAGTACTTTTTCCTAAATATTTTCAGTGCAGTAAAAAGTTGCTGGAAATACGTATTGGAAGTACTGTACTGAGTACCCTTTTTTACTAAATGTAACTTTATTTTAAATTTCACTTTATAGTGATGCTAAATAATGACAGTCTGTAAGACATGAGAAAAACAGCTTATTTGACTGATTTCAACTAAGTTGATATAAGTTGCTGTTTGCCCAAGAAAACCTTTTTTTTTAAGATTTAGTGCTTTTTTAGTCTTTCCAGTCACTGCATTGCATATGAGTAATTGAGAAAGAAATAGTAATTGCTGTTACTGAAGTTAAGTTTTTCGTAGCCCGTAGGAGAAAAGTTAAATACCATTTTAACTAGCTCCAGTGGTTGTAAAAATCTCAACAGCAGGCAATTCAAGTGTTTTAGATTGCTTGATTTTAGCATTTTTTTTCAGTACAAAATGTTTTATGTACTTCGTTTCTGTATAACTTAAAGTCTTTTACTGGATTAATTTTTTTTCTATTTTTTTAAAAATGTAGCTGCTTTTAGAGGGTCACTGTCAAGTTAAAACTAGTCTATATTGAAGTCAGTGGTAACACTGTTTTTTAGAGAGGGCACAAAGATACAATTTCCTAGACATTGTAAAATATCACATTCCATAGCTATATGTAAAATAACAGTGCATTTACTGGAAATAAAGATTTTCAAAATCAGTGGGTTTCTTACATGTTAGTATTGATTTTCTCCTCTCGGACAATGACATTTTTTATTTATAATAATTTGATGATTTCATTTTAGGATTATGTGATTTTCACAAAACCCAAGTTTGCTCTTGTTTCATCTTACAACTTAACCATTCTATAAATCATTGTGTCTTTATTTTGATAGAGATTGTATTTGTGAAGAATTCTTTTTAATCAAATGGTCTTACTGTAGGCTATGATTGGATGATGGTGAAAGAAATGGCCCAGATATGCAATACACTTTCCCAGCCTGTAACTTTCCCAGTAAGAGCAGCACTAGTACGACAGTCAATATCTGAGCTGTGTTGGTTAATGCAACAGTCGGATAGGTAAGCTTGAGGGTCTTTATTCGTAGTTGTCTTTATTATAAAGGCACATATTTGTTTATATTAAATACAGCACATTTATGTGGACATACTTAGTCCAATTATGTTGAAAATATTTTTTCTTCTTGTTTATCCCTTCAGGTTTTTATCTCCTTCAGTTCTTAAATTGCTTTGTCATACAGAAGTGTTCACTCTTCATTTCTTTAAAATAATAAAATTCCAAAAGCCTCTTTTAAAATTACTTATTATGGGTAATGAATCTTATATAGGTTTGTAATCGAGTTTCATAAACATTTTATAAGACTAATGTAGTTAAAGAGACCAAGTAGTTTGATGTTGTAATTTGAAATTAATTCAATTTAAATACTTATATATACTTTTTATTGGATTAGTATTTATATTTTCTGTAATAATGTGATGTAGAAACATCAAAGGTGATTTTTAGATTGGAAGTTAATGAGTTTGCTATGAAGTTAATTAAGTTTGCTTAGGTACTTGAAATACATTCAGCAGTTTCCAAACACTGACTTAGATTTCCTTTTAAAAACTGTTCTTACAAACCCATAAAAATTTCATAGAAAAAAATTATTTATATGTAATAGAATGAGAATAAAACGTGTCATTTACTCATCTTTTTCACCTACTCTGCCTACCTACGCTTTAGTAAAGTTGTTCCTTAAGCACCAACCAAAGTCAAAGCCCAACAAAAATTTAGGACAATCACTTGTCTGGAAAATTTCTAAGTAATTAGAGACAACAGGGTGGAAAGATAAAGTGCTGTTATTCTCATTTACAGTGGAGAAACAAGTGGAGAAACAGTGGGGAAATTAGAATCAAACATTTTAAACTGGGAAATTAATTTCAAAATATTCTTATGTTAAGAATATGTCTTGTGAATTGTCCCATTCTCAAATATGTCCTCATTGGATGCAAGTGTTATTCCCACTGAAGTATTAAGATTTTCTCCTTAACCTCAGCATAAATATCTTGACTCTTTTTTAGTGGCGTGATTAGACAGAAATTGCTGAGCTGCTTTTGCTGACATACAACTAAATTCTGATTTACCTGTATTTTAGATTAATATAGTTTTAACAAACAAAGGGGGAAAAAGAGGCATTTGTCATGTGGAGATTGTGGAGGTATTGCTTTTAACTGTAAATGATATTTTGAAGTTTTTCAGTTTTTAAAAAAGTTATAATAAAATCTGTGCAATTAGGGAGAAAAGTATTTCTGATACATTACAGAAGATACATTCAGTTAATCTGATGATATCATTAAACATCACATAGGTGACAAAACATGAAAGTGTGAAAAAGTATGAAAATTACCTGTAAGTGAGATTGCCTCATATTTCCTGTTATAATGCTCTTCTTGTAACTTTATTATTTTGTCAAATTTTAAAAGCTCAGCCTAGTAAATTTCTTTCCTGCGTGTCTGCCTAAAGTTTTTTATTTTAATCCTTGCTAGGTTCGGCAGAACAGTTCACACAAGAACCAGGCTACAAATAAATTGTTCTGGACAGTGTAGGATTGTGCATCTTAAGAATTTTGCAGCCCTCCTGGGAGATTCTAGCAAGTTTAGCATTAGGAGCAAGAACTTGAAGTTTGACTGGAGGCAAATTGTGTGACTTACCTCCACAATGAGGAAAAAAAGATGTGTCAAAGGAATAGACCTCTGTAAATTTTAGTTTGCATGTGTCAGACGGAGGCTTATTTAAAGACTTATCAGTCACATTCTTGAGCTAGTTGGTCTGTACCAAGCATTCCACGTGCCCTGTGTGCAAACTAGGATGTGTTTGATCGTGCCTGTTTCTGGGGTAGCATTTTGGTCCAGCAGTTGCTTTTCCCAGTAACTTGAAGTCACTGTGATAGGAAGAAGATTGGAGAGACTCTTAGTGGTGTCAGTTGTAGCACAAATGCAGGGTAGAGGGTGATGACTTGCCTGGATGTAGAGGGATGAGGAGGGCAGGGACATATAGAACTGTTAATTCTGATAGTTCATAAATTGTGGTTGCTTAACTTTGAAATGTAAAGGAGATAAAGTTTTTGGCATTTAATTACATTCCTAAAGTTAAGATACTATGGTCCTAAATATTTTTAGGAGCTTATTAGTGCAATGTCTTTCTTTCTTACATGCTTAAGATAATAACATACTCTTCTCTCTCTCTCTTTTTTTTTTTTTTCTCTTTTTTTGATACAGATACAGCCTCACTATTTGGACAGGAAAGGAGGATGTGTATTCTGTAGAAGATTTGCTTTACATCCGAGAAAACTTTGATAAAAGTAGGGTTTATTATGACATCTTAGAGCCACAAAATTCTGAATTCAAAAAAGCCATAGGAGTAGAATGGTAAATACAAAGCAGACAATCTCTGACCTTATAATACTTAGCCTCTTTAAACTTGAAGATTTCCTGTTCGGGGAAATGGATTTTCCTTCCCAAAAGAATTGTCTAGAACACAGACATGGTTATTGGAGGAGTTTTTGTATAACACTTTATTGAAAGGCTTCTCAAATAGAAATTTAATGCCTTCTTTAATAGTTCAGAATTGTTACTTACTCATCATACGCATGTTCCCTCTCATTCACCAAGTGGCATGCAGTAAAGGTTACTGATGTTCCCTAAATATACTAGTACATCTTCCCTTCAAGCATGTAATGGGGAGAACGGCCCCATCTGGTAGTTGTGGACCGAAGTAGTGTGCTATTAATTGCTTTTATGTCAGACAAAGTCTGTGGGACACTCAATCTTTGACAAAGCCTATTTTTGTTTTCTACAGGAGAGGACAAGAGTCAAGACTGTATTAAGTAGAGAACTATGCAGTTCCCAAAGGGGTTTTTTGTAGCTCATCTTGGTACACTCCATTTTTAATGCTGTTGCAATTAATAATGTTCTGACTCCTAGTCAAGAGAAGATGCTGTTTGCTGTATGTGAAGAGTGATATCCATGATGCTACATGTTCCAGGGAGAAGGAATGGTTATTTTTACCAAATTAAAACTAACCAGTTTCTCTGCAACATGATAATTATACATTTCACACCATGGCTTGCCTCCGTGCTTTCTGAGCCATCGGCAACATAGTCCTTGGATTGTGAGAAGGCTGAGTTGGAGTTGTAGCTGCGCTTCAGGAAGTGCTGGGGAAGCAGAACCCCCAAAATGAAGCATAATCCTGTCCTGTATGTAAAGCACATAGATGGATTACATTGAGGTATACATCAGATGCAGTGTCAAAAGACCTATAGTGTTTTATAAGATAGAGAAATGCTGGTGGTTCTTTCAAGAGTTTGAGACTAAATTAAGTATAACAGGAGTTACATAAAATGTTCTGCTGCAATCTTTCTGAAAGGCAGACACTCTAAATGAAATAGCTGTGCAGTGATTAGTGCCTGCAGCAAAAGTTGTACATTTCTGCGATAGTACAGGATTTTTTCTAAACTCTCCTGGACGGTGCATATTTTTAACTCTCAGAATATGATTTCAAAAATTTTCAAAAGTTGAACTTCCCTTTGAGAAAAACAAATCATTGCAACCCTGTTTATCATCTGCAGGAAGAGTCCGACTTGTTTCATTTCAAGCATTTTTTGGCTCTCTTGCTTCTGCATCCCTTAAAATGAATACAGATACTGAAATCTGTGCAGATTGAGATACAAGCTGTGTATCGTTGTCTTTGCGAAACATCACAACTTTTTTTTTTTTTTTTTTTCCACCATGACAGAGGAGATTTTGATTTCTAACTGAAAGCTGATTCTGTGAGGAGACATTACCATGGCATCTTCCTGCCTTCCTTTTCCCATTCCTCTTGCATGCATGATTTTTTTTTAACTTTGATGTTTTACACAACACTGGACAGGCTGTTAGTACTAAAGAATTAATTACAGCATTTTTTGGTTCATACAACTTTTTTGTTATGGTGTTAGTGCAACTGTGATAGAAAAGTTAGTTATATTTATTAATCCTAAATTTTGAAATATGGTGATTTCATGCAGTCATTAAAATTCAAGATTCCTGATTGTTAACCAAGCTCCTTTGCCAGGTTTATCTAATAACCCCCATGGCAGGGGGATTGGAACAAGATGATCTTTGAGGTCACTTCTGACCCAAACCATTCTGTGATTCTATGATTATTGAAGGGTAGAGCTTTCATCATATTTGTCACCTACTAAGATATACTTGGGTAAAATTAGGAGATATTTTTTCCAAATACAGAAGAAAACTATCTAGTTTTTAAACAGAGTACTTAATTTAATTTACACAGTCAGTATGAATGACGATAACCACCAAAAGGTCAAGTTTGGCAGTGTGATTCCTTTTAATGAATTGGGAGAAACGATTTATATTTTAGTTAACTGTGACAACATGATCCAATTTGAACAGATGTAACCTCTCAGTTCTTTATAGCATGTGTTTCTTTGAGCTTTACATGCACACTTTGGTATACCATGGGAGGAAGAGAGATTAACTATTTCTTAACTAATCATAACTACTTTAAATACTTCAGAGACCCCTTTCTAAACCAGATCATCTTGACTAAGACAGGTTCGGGAGCCATTGCATGAAAAGGCATGCTAACAGATCTGATCACTTGGTATCCTTCTCTGGATGATGACCCTTTTACCTAACTCCCCAGGATATATTAATGATCAAAGCTCCAGTTAAACCAAAGTTAGAGACATATCTTTGAATTTATAGTACATACAATAAATTGGTAGGAAATAGTATCGTTCAGAGGTTATTATTTACTGGGATATGCCATTGAACAAGAAGCACTTAGGGGACATTAGCCAGTTTTTAGAATCAAGTGCATTAGCCAAAATGAATCGGGCAGGTGTTGGAATAACAGAATTTGCTTTTGAGGGACATAGAGGAAATAGCTTGAGGACACATCACTGTGGCCATGTTCATTATTGAATGAAAGGTGCCATTGAAGAGCATTGGGGGTTTTGTGTTATTTTTATTGAACATTTTAGTTGAAGGCTTAGTGTAGATTTCTTTCCAAGATACTGCTGGTCATTCAGAAGCAGCAATACTTTCTAGCCGTACATTTACTTCTAATAGATTTAGGGACAAGAGTATCTCCTCCTTTTGTTCCACAATTTATATAAATGTTCAGGACTGGAACAGACTCCTAGATCTGTTTTAGCTCCTTGTTGCAGGCAGTTACATTTATTGAGGGATTTTGTCTTTCAGTTGGTTAGGCCTTTTTGCATCCACACTGGAAAACTTTTCTGTTATTTAGAAACCTTTTTCCCATTTTTCAGTTCCCACCTGAAGTATTAGAATTAGTTAAAACTGGTTAAACTATTAATTAAAAAACATTATCAGCAATTGCCAGAAGTATTTTTAAGGATGCAGACAACATGGAAGAAATACCACTGAATAATACATGTGGATATGCATAAACATGGATATTTGGGTAAAATAAAAAGAGGACATGATCTAGATTACCAGAAATATTAAATAAGGTAACAAGACATGTAAAACTAGATTAAACAAAATGCTGGAAATGAACTCCATGAAGCATTCTTGCAGTGACAGAATGGTTTGACTCTATGGTAAATTTGTTTATTCTCTGTGGATTGTCCTGTGTATTTGAATTTCTGTATGTATTCTTTTTTACCAATGGATCTCTTAGTTTCCTGTAAAGTCGTTCATGTAGTTTACGTCAGCCTGGTCTGACTTGCATGTAAATAAATTCACTGGGATTAGTCTCTCTGTTTTCATGCCAGTCTTCATATAAATGCTCTCCTAGTATAAGATGCGTTAACTGTGGGGCTTGCAATAAAATAATAAAGGAGAGATGAAAGCCAGTTATTTATTCTGTTGGAAACAGGGATCTGTGGCAGTTCTATGTTACTCTGGCTGTTGCTGTGTTGGGTTTTGGTGTTTTGAGGGTTTTTTACCTTCTGTCAGCGATCTGTTCCTTGTACTTAAAACCTTGTTTAGGAGCTATATATTCCACCGCCTCTTTGTGGAATCATTTTCTCTGTCAGTGTTGCCTCATGTCTTGATATCTTTCAGCCAGGTTTTTAGACTTAATTGTCTTTGTTATATTAAGAATCTGGTTGACTTTAATGGAATTAGGTATTGTTCTGGATGTCCAGGTGAGTTAACTGATTAATAAAACATTTCTAATTTACTGCAAGTGTAGTTCAAGCTTTGTATTTTTCTGTGAAATTGATGGAACTTACTAAATAGATAAATTAACACATTACAGAAGAGAATTGACATCATTAGTCCTGCACAGCTACTCAGTTATATCCTGCAGGACCATGTAAGTGTACTGGTGAAGGCACAACAGAAGCTGATTTTCTGAGGTTTATATTGTTCAAGTGTGCTGTGGAATCAAAGAAAAGGCCCCCAAAGACACATTTTTCAAAAGCAGTTCTCCCCATTGTCACATTTAGCATTCATTTGAAGAATTCCTCAGTTTTGGCCTACTCTGACTGAAAAAAAACAAACAACCCAGTCTTTTTCTTTAATTAAAACCTTCAAATTAAAGCATTTTATGTTTTATCAGCCAGCTGTGATCAGGCCATTTGCTAATATTAATACAGCTTCATTTCTGCGCTGTCCATTAAAGCCTATTTAATGTTTGAGTCCAAGCACTGTAAAGCTTTCACCTGTGATTTTTGTTGTGCATTGTTTGGATACAAAAATTTGATTCCAGCACTTTGTGCATGCTATCTTTTTCATATTGCCAGTCTTTGTGCAACAGCCCCAGGAAGCTGAACTGGGACTGTCCCAAGTTACCATGTGCAGAATCGAGTTTGCATAAACTTCCACTTCCGCAGCCCACCATCATGAATTTATGTTGTGGTGATAAAGAAGACAGAGCTAGTTAATTATGCAGAAAATATAACTCAATAACTTGGTGATAAAATGGCCCTGTTCTTTTCTTTAAGAAAAAATACAGAAATTACAGTGTTGGGGAATTAACAGTGTTTGGGCTGGTTTGGGTTTTGTTTGTTTTTTGAAGCTTAGGGGAGACCTTGTTATGAATTGCATCTTATATCCACGAGTCAGGGGGCCTTCTCCGTAGATCTCAGTGTTCTAAAACTTCTTTTAATTCATTTAAAATTTCTTTCCATTTTCAGAGAGTATGTATCCTTATCAAACCTGATTACCTTGAAGGTATTGCAGTGCCAGTAATACTTCAAGGTGAAAATGTGTGGCTGGGAAATATTTTACAATGGGCATTCTTCCTCTAATTCTGGATTTCAACATTAATTTTAAAAAAATCTTGTCCCTTATCCCTTTTATGAATACAGTGGGAATGGTTTTAGTAGGATGGTTATTTATGATTAATGTTAGCCTTTCTATAACAAGCCATTCTCTTGTTATGTGAACAAAATGGTCAGCTAATGAAGTAATGGTTTACTAATGTAAAAATCCATTTATTTATAAATACCTGATTTTAGTTGGAAAATCAATTAGTCGTGCGTAACAGATGTAGAAATATGAAGGTCTTATTAAGGATTGATGAAAAAAAGGAATTTAATGACTGGTTTAGTTTACCATTTTTCTTGTGTCGCTGCATCAAAGTATGGCAGTATTCTTTTGGAAGTGTTGCGTAATCTTAAAAGACAAAAATCAAAACAAAGCAACTCCAAATGCCTTTCTCCATAAAACAAAGCCAAACAAAAAGTGCAGGGAAGGATATTTTGAAAACTGTATTTTGACCTTTAAACACAACCTTGAAAACTGCTTTTTTACAGCATTCTTGTGTAGTGACTTACTGTTCCTAAATTTCTTAAACCAAAATACGAAGTTTTTTAGACCACTGTTTTTTGTGAGGCCACCACTATTTGTCTAGAAGTTATTTTCGTTGTATGGCATTTTCACGGCGTTTTGCAGGGAAAATGAAAACCAAAAGTAAAAAAAAATGTTTTTCATCTTTCTAAACTTATGAAATAGATTTGAAATCAATAATGTCATAGGTAGTGTGCTTTATTGAGAGCTATAACTTACACCAACAGGAATGCTTGCTCACAGAAATGTCATTTCTGTTTTACATAGTTTAAATGTTTAAGGATTTTATGCTGTTAATCTTTCTATAAGTAAGAATGGACGAGCTTCACAAGTTTTTTACTGTAAGGTGTGAGAACTAGTTCAGGTGATTCTGGATGGGAAGCCACAGCTCTTAAAATTCACAAGAAAATAGTTTCAGCTTGTGGTGTTTTCTTTATGAAGATGCATAAGGAACACCTGACAGGTATTTTGTTGTTTGTAAATTTTGATGTTTCAGGGGGAATTTAACATTAGAAATTCAGGTCTTGCTTCCCATTCTTTGCTTTATGGATGACTGGAAAATGACAAGGATTAAGACTTCAAAGGTGGCAAAAGTGTATCTCCGCTGAAGTGGAACCCCAGTAACCTAGACTGAATGAGCCTCTCTCAAACAATACTTCGTACAGATTTAGCTGTGTTGGATTAAATCTAATTAACCGTTCCAGTCTTCCTGTGTAGAGGCAGCCTGAGAAAACACTTACAAGTGAGTACCTTTGGTCATGACTCAGTGGCCCCTAAGTGGTGAATAAAACAATGTGTCTATTTCCGTATTCCCTGAAAGGGGAAAAAATAACTTTTATTTATTCATCATAACAACATCAAGAGAACAAAACGGATTTGTTTTTCCTTTGAAGGTCATTTGTAACATTGATGCAACAGTAAACATTAATATTAACCTTTCACATTACTTCTGCATCAAAATTAAGCACAAAATACTGGCAACACTACAGAAGAACTTCACTTCTCAAGACATTTGCCATTTTCCTGCTTTGAGCATTTTCTAAAATTAGTTTCCACTGAGGGAGCAGTACTCCCATATATGTAATTAATTTTAAAATCAATACAGCAGAAATCAAGATTTATACTTTCAGCAAAGATACCAGTTAGACTATCTGATCTTAGTTGATTTTTTTCCAAAAAAAGAATTTGTATTTTTTTAAAGATGTTTTTAGCTTCAAATATTTAACTTCATTGTGAGATTAAAAGACTACAAATTGTCATTTCCATTTATAATATCATAAAAACATTTGAAAAGTTTATTGTGTCTGTATGTTGTGTTCTTAGGGACCAATTTATACCCAGTGAATAACTTAATATTGACATATGTTCCACATAATTTTTCTGCCTTAAAAAGATTTCCACGTAATCCTTGTTTCTGCCTGGTATATGCAGATGCTGATCAAGCATCATCTCCTGAAGTAACATGCAGAACCTGAATGGAGCCAAATACTCCATCACCTTCACCATGTTTCCACCAGTACTTAGTAGCTCTTAAAATGTACACACCTTCACTTTTGGAACATTCTCATTTTTTGGATGCGTAATGTGCAAACTTGGGTGTTGTTTGTTGGGTTTTGGTTTTGGTTTTTTTCCTAACGTAGTGAACGCTTCTTGTTTGGGTATGTGCAGAGACTAGACTTTGCTAGCCCATCCAGAAATGACCAAGAGTCTTTCAGTGCTGGATAGTCCATCTCTAGTTAAAAAAAAAATGTTTAAAAATGTGACGGGTACTGATTACTCTTGAGCAATGAGAAACTAAACGAGTGTGACAATCATATGCAAGTAAGTCAAAGTGATAGCATAGCGCAGCTCGCTGTGGGCCTTCCCAGCTGCCACCAGAATGCTACGCATCCCAGGTTAGCAGAGCTGTGATGGGAGGAGGGCAAAGGACACCATGGCTTTCAATACCCATATTTTGTGGGGAATAATTAATTTTGTCAATTGTGATACAAATTTGCATCTTTGCTTATTCTAGCTACCTTTGAGAATCAACGGTGAGTTTGTCTGCCTTCTAGCACTCGTCACTAGAGATTGGAGAGATTTTGTCTCAAAACTGATTTCAAGATTTAAATTTGAAGTTTTAGGTCAGCACTTGATATATAACTCTGTTGTGTAGAGATGTAAACCATACGCCTTTACTTTCCAGATCTCAAGTGTTCCCTTCTTCAAAATACACATACTAGGAACTGTTAGACATTTTTATATTTTTACATAAAAAGGTATTTACAGGACTGTATGTTTCATCCACTTGAAATTGTCTTGTACTAACACCACGGCTAAATAACATTACATTTATTTGTTAGGCGTGAATTTTGACTGAAGCTGGAAGAAGGCAGATAGTACCCACTCTGTATTTTCAGAAAAAAGTATCTTGTTTCAGTATACAGAAATTCACATTATACAGACACAATTTCAATACAATTAATTTCTGTAAGTTATGACAGACCACATTCAATAATTATTAATCTTTAGAAGATGAGTTATAAAATGCTAAATGCAATATCAGCAATCGAGCATCTATGGAATATGCACAAAGACAAGGTAGATGTTTGGAATTGCAGAATACTAAATGGGAAGGAAAGATTTTAGATAGAGATACTTAAAAAATATGCAACAGCTTGGAAGCAAAGGAATGTTTCCCATCTGTAAGAAATTCAGTCCTTTGCTTAAAGTTAGGCAAACTGAGGACTTTAATCTCCTTGGTGAATATCATAGCTGTCAGATTGGGTTTTTAGGTCAGTATTTTGGGTTTGCATGGCAAGGTTTTGGTAGCGGGGGAGCTACAGGGATGGCTTCTGTGAGAAGCTGCTAGAAGCTTCCCCCACGTCTGACAGAGCCAATGCCAGCCGGCCCCAAGATGGACCCACTGCTGGCCAAGGCCGAGCCCATCAGTCACGGTGGTAGCGCCTCTGGGGTAACAGAAGGGGTTGGGGGGGAAGGCACAGTAGTTTCTGCAGCCAGAGAGAGGAGTGAGAAGATGTGAGAGAAACAACTTTGCAGACACCAAGCTAAATGAAGAAGGAGGGGGAAGGAGGTGCTCCAGGCACTAGAGCAGAGATGCCCCTGGAGAAGACCATGGTGAGGCCAGCTGTCCACCTGCAGCCCATGGAGGCTGATGGTGGAGCAGAGGTTCCACCTGCAGCCTATGGAGGTCCATGGTGGAGCAGACAGCTACCTACAGCCCATGGAGGACCCCAGGCCGGAGCAGGTGGAGACACCTGAAGGAGGCTGTGACCCTGTGGGAAGCCCACGCTGGAGCAGGCTCCTGGCAGGCCCTGTGACCCCGTGGAGAGAGGAGCCCACGGCGGAGCAGGTTTGCTGGCAGGACTTGTGACCCCGTGGGGGACCCACGCGGGAGCAGTCTGTTCCTGAAGGACTGCAGCCCGTGGGAGGGCCCCACGCTGGAGCAGTTGGTGAAGAACTGCAGCCCGTGGGAAGGCCTCCCGCTGGAGCAGGTGGTGGAGGACTGTCTCCCGTGGGAGGGCCCCCAGGCTGGAGCAGGGGCCGAGTGTGAGGAGTCCTCCCCCTGAGGAGGAAGGAGCGGCAGAGACAGCGTGTGAGGAACTGACCCCAACCCCCATTGCCCGTCCCCCTGTGCCGCTGCCAGGGAGGAGGGAGAGAAATGGGGAGTGAAGTTGGGCCGGGCAGGAGGGGAGGAGGATGAGGTTTAAGCTTTGGCTGTATTTCTCATTGCTCTGCTCTGATTTGCTCAGTCATAAATTAGATGAATTTTTTTTTCCTGAGTCTGGTTTGCCTGTGACAGTAACTGGCGAGTGATCTCTCCCTGCCCTTATCTCAACCCACCAGCCTCTCGTGATATTTTCTCCCCCCGCCCAGCTGAGGAGGGCAGTGACAGAGCGGCTTTGGGGGCACCTGGCCTCCAGCCTGGGTCAGCCCACCGGTCTGAGCAGGAGGACAGAGCTCTTCCTTATTCCCAAGCATGTGTGTCCTTGCTGATCAAGACAACATTTGGATGTATCCTGTCTTGAAAAGAAACCCAGGCTTGTGACTAAGCAGAAAGATCCGTTTTTTGGGGAGTTTGGAACCACATAAAGTAACAGACCCTAGTTCAGATACAGCCCCTGCCTCCCCCCGCCCTTCTTCTTTTTAAATGAGCAGATTCCAGCAATCCAATAGCCTGAGAAGCCCAAGTTGATTGACATGCCTAATTGTCAGTGCAAGCAGAGTTTGGTCATTTTACATGCGATTATTCAGGACTTCTTGCTCGCTGCACTGGCTTCTTGACTTGGCTCCCAGGCATCGTGTGCTGAACTTGAGCTCTCCAGCGCTCTGTGCATCACACTGACTTCCAGTGGGCAGCCAGGTGGCTAAAGAAAGCTCACAGTCTTTAGCTGGAATTCCCTGGGCAGAGCTATGCGTGCAACGCAGCTCTGCAATGTGAATATGAAAACATTATGAAAACAATATGCCACATATTCCTCAGTTTGCAGAAAGTAGCATCATTAGTTCAGTGTATCTTTTAATGTAGTCTCTAAGCTATTTAACTCATTCCAAGGCAGAGCGCCTTACATTACAGAACTGCTATCTTTTGTGGTATGTATAATTACAGTTAGGTAGTGCAGTGAATATGTACATATTGTAACAGTTTTTTTACCTTTTAATCCCCTGTTAAAAATTCATTAATTGCTTAATCTGCTCACTCTGTAATGACTGCCTCCTTAGTAAGGTTTTCTTATTTTCGGTCTCCCTAGGGAAGGCAGGTGCTGCTGGTACCAAGTGTTTTTGTCCGCAAGAAATCATCCCAGAAGCCCTGTTCATGAGAGCAGTATCTGTAATTGGGGGGTAAGGATTCACATTCAGTGGTGGAAGAAAACCTGGTCTTGTCTGAGCAGCTTGATCCAACAACAAGGCTCCTGAATCCCATCTTTCTAGCAAAGGTTGATTTCTCCTGCTTGAAGTAACAAGAGGCATGCTCTCCACTTCTTCTCTAGAACTTGGTAACAAAGAGTGAGATGGAGAAAGAATCTTTTTCTTTCCTATCACTGACTTACTGTCTTCTGCAGCAGCAGGACTTAGACTGGTAGTTAACTGAGAATCAGAGCTGCAGTGATTTGCTCCTAAATTTGTCTTCTGGATAATACTTCTGATGTTTGAAAGAAAGCTGATTTGTCCCGAACTGGCATCCTTACCCTCAGGAATCCCACTGGAGTTATATTCCTCTTCAGCATAAGGAGTCTGGTAGTTTTTCTCATTATCTGATAATTTCCTTGATCCAGTTTGATCAAGGGTTTTCAATAAATGAGGAGTGTCTTTTATGTCAATACTTTGGTGCCTGGTGATGAATCTGTTTGATGAGCCAAGGCCACTGATATTAAAAGAGACCTCTTCTTCTTCTGGAGTAACAGCCTGAAGTTCTTGTAAAGAGGCAATTTTATCCTGGTGAAACATTGACAGAGAGCTCTTTACCCAAGGCTCAGAGTGTAGCCACTGCACTCGTGCCATCTGAGACCCTACTTTTCTTGAGCTGGATTTTCTCATTGGTGAAACTGTTTGAGATGAGTTGTCCACCCTTCTGGATCTAGGAGGATCCAGCTCTTTAAAGCTGAAGAATGCTTTTTTAGTTTCATTTGGACTTGCATCGGGGGATAGAGATGTTTTCAATTCTATTTCCGATGGGGAAGTGCAAGCAACTGGGGAACAGCATTCCTCGAAGTCTTCAGGAGGCATGTTTAAGTACTGCTTTGTTTTCAGCCTCCCCGACAGGGACTTGTGTACTGTGATGATGATGACTTCTTTTCCTTGCTCCCTGCAGGCATTAAGAAGGACTTCCAGGGTCTCTCTGTCTTCGGAGTTTATTGCATACACAAGCGCAGAGCAATTGGAGTGATCTTGCAGGCTTGGGTCAGCTCCCTTGCTCAGTAGCAGAGATACCACTTCAGGGCCTGCTTTTTCCATACAAGCATGCATCAAGGCTGTCTTTCCAGATTTGTCCTGTATATTCGGATCAGCTTTGTTTTCCAATAGGTATTTAACTATTTTTTCCTTGCTGGCACTCTGGGCATCCACATGTTTTGTCCTACAAGCAACCATTAAAGGGGTTTCACCTCTGTCATTGCTCTCGTTGATGTAGGCACCACCCTCTACCAACAGTCTGGTGAGACGAAGGCGGCATTGGTAGACCGCTCTTATCAGGGAAATCCCTTCCGGTGTTTCGGTCATCGCACTTGTCTCACACACACCTTCCTAGTGGCTGGAAAGAACAAGTGGTTTTCAGAGACAGCAAAGAGCTCTACATCCCAAAAAGAAATAGAAAAAAGAGGATTTAACTGTATGAATTGCTCCAGTAAATACTCCAGTACTTTGTGAAAAGAGTATGAAGAGAAGGGGAGGGGGAAAAAGAAAAAAAAAAACTAATTCCCACCTCCTAGACTTCAAGAAATGCATGGACAAATTTAAAATAATATTTGGGTATAATTATATCATTTATAAATGCTTAAAGTATGGCTGTCACTTTTTTTTTTTTACTTTTTTTTTTCTTTTCTGGACTGCTCTCCCTTTTGTTGCACTCTGCCAAATAAGCTGCAAAAAAAAGTTTAATTCTCTACACTTTAATGGATTTATACTGAGAACATCCAAGTGGCTGTGCTACAGTTGTACCACTCCTGATTTGCATCAGTGCAAGAAACAAGAACTGAACAAATCCTGCAGCATTTTTTTCAGTGATGTGAGACACTGTGTCACATTCACTTATTCTTCCTCATAAAACGACAATGCTAAATGTCTAGAAATTAATGGGAAAAAATTCATGGGTCCTAATAAACAAGAAAAGCAAGCATAATAATTTTTTTTTATCTAAGAAGAAACTCTTAAGTGGCTGGAACATAAATGTTAATGTCTTTTGTAAAAGTAATTACATTTGTGGAAGTACGCTACCTTCTTTATGCTGCTTTGAAAACATTCTAGTCTGAGTAAAATGCATAAGCAAAGTGATACACAGCCTGCCCCACTCCTCTTGGGGATGAGCGGGCTGAAAGGAGTCCAGTACCTGGGCAGACAGTATCAGCTCTAAAACAAAACAAATGTTTGATAGCACCAAAGAAAATCTAGAGGTTTCATTAAAAAAAAAAAAAAAAAAATTGAGAGCTTAATGTGGTATAAATAATGAAAGGTCTTGTATGAATGTACATCTGCATACATGCAAATAATCCAATTAAATTACTTTTATTTATGTCTTTCATGTGTTTGCTTACCCAAGTGTAGGGAAAACCTTTAGAGAAAAAAAAAAATCAATAATTAACAGTTTACAAAGCAATACAATTCCAAGACAAGATTATGCATGGATATGAAAATTATGTTTGTTCATTTATAGTATATTTCTAGAGAAAGAAAAATGTTTAATTAGTTTAACTGCAAAGGAAAATAACAGAGACTCATTTTTATTTACCGTTGAAAGTGCTAGTAATGTTCTGGTGAATGACTGAAGAGCAGTAATATCACTCTGTTTTTCTTCAATATTGGATCTTCACTTTGAATTCCAAAATCAAAGGACGATATCAATGTAGTTTGTTCCAAAAGTTGAACAAACAAACAAACAGTCAGCTGAAATACACATGACATTTTTTTATCACCGATTTCCTCCCTCCACCATTTATTTCACTCCATAGTATTGTGCTCTGCAGCTACAGGTGCTTTTGCTCAACAGAGACATTCAGTGGCTTACCAATCACAACGAGAACAATTAATACATGCAATGTGTTAAGTATTTAACTATTATGCAATAGAGTTTGTTTTCGGTAACATGGTGTAATAATGGTCATGCATAGCATGTGTTTGGGTAAGACACCTCACCACACTTAGTATGTCGGGGGGGGGGGGGGAGGGGGAACCACAAAAAAAGCACCCCAAAAAACAAAACAAAAAAACCCCCACAAAACCAAGAGACAAATGCATGAGATGAAACAGTTCACCTTCGGTAGCATTTATTTCTGGGTGTACGACCCTCACAAAGACTGCTCATTTTGTATCTATGACTATAGTCCTGTTCTGAGAAATTAAGGGAGGATGACAGAAGGCCAGAACTTCTCTGTCCAAGTAAACACCCCACTTCTGATCACTGGTGAGAATGAGGACACTGCTATGGTACTATCATCTCCTTTTGACTGGTTGTTGGGGTTTTTTTTCCCCCTCTGTCTTGATAAATAATTTTTAAAATGTACTTGCGTTGAAATTACTTTAAGGATTCATTGCATTATACTGAAAATACATGATTCAGTAGTGTCTATCTCAGCTTTCACTGATGTGCAAATTATTATTATGAAATAGGTATTTTTGACAAGTAATATATTCAAGATTATTATCAAGTCTTTTATAAAAAAGTATCCAATTAATTTGTGCATTTAGGTTTCCAGAAACAAACTAAAGAGAAATATATATTAGATAGCACACATACTGGAATTATGCTTGCGTTGTCCCTTGTTTTTGACCTACCTGGAAGTCATCGGTGATTTTACATTTCTTTCATATTTACCTAAATGTCTTCTGACACTTAACTGCTTGCTTTACTAAAGTGATGGCATATAGCACTTATTACACAAGTCTTTTCATCTGTAGAAATAACTTTTGTGGCCAAAAGAATGTTAAATATTAGGCATAGAAAGAGAAGAATGCTACTCGAAGTCATGCAGCAGGTCAACAGTAGAAATGGGACTGTTTTTCTGACATCTGATTAAATGCCTCCAATTGCTTAAATTCACCGTCTCTGTAGACTTTTCCAGGACTATTAACATAAGTGAGGGTGTAAGAAAGCTAGTCTGTTTGTAGTAGACTGTGTAGCCAGGATGTTGTCTGAACATAATCTGGAGAAAGCCCAAGATGCTTTAGTGCAGGCAGGTCAGCAGTTCCATTGTGCCTGAGATCTTGCCAGGGGCTGCAGGTATTAATAAATTTAATTTCATAATCCCAGCTAATCATTATATCTGCAGGCTGGGACTGTCAGGTTTGCAAAGCAGGCTGGCTAATCCCTGAAAGAAGGGGCACAGGAACCAGCGCTGCTAAGGTCCAGCCACGTTATTTATAGGTTGATCTACAATTTGCACTGCAAAGGAAAAGACAGCAGCGTAAGGGCAAAGGAAAGCAGAGAAAGAAATAGAAAGCGGGGAATAAAATTCCACAAATACTTCAGAATCAGATACAATATCATTAAAAGGAAGCGTTGCAGGTTTGTAACTGGAACGATACTACGCAGAATACGTTCCTGAACGCTGGATAAAGATAGCCATGATTTCATCTGGAGAATCTGTCAATTACAGGAGAACGTGCTCGAGGCTGCATCGTCCTAAAATTGCCACTGTGGGAACAAAGTGCAGCTGAACTTTCCTAAGACCCACACTTACAATGGCTCAGTGGAAATACACGTGCCACAGCTCAGCTGGGTACAACCTGCTTAAAAAACCCCACAGCTAGCTAAGTGAAAGACCACTTTGAAGTGAAAGACCACAGTTAAACAGATTCACTATACGAGTAATTTATTTGGCAATTCATCACAGAACAATACTGAACAGATTGGGATTATAAAACATTCCTAAATCTCAGTAACTGCAATGTCAGGACCACTACATGTGTTACTGAGATGCCAGGAGTGACACAACTGCTTTTCAGCTGTGGAGGTAAATTTGTGCCAAAATAGCAGTTTAGAGAATGAGGAACTGCACAACAAAATGTGTGACACTGAATTATGATCTGGTCTTTCAGATCATCCACAAACTTCTGGTGTTCTTGTACACATAATATTTGGGATAACACTCTTTCTGCCTAGGAAGAGCTTAATTTTATTTTCAAAAAGCAATGTTGTCCTGGAAAGTGCTCTGAGATGAAGTAGCACAAAGCACCTTGTAGTATGAAAATCAATTTTTGAAGCTGATGATGACTTATTTCCAAGAAGTAGACAGCTGCTGTTGTGGATTTGTGCTGGGTCCTGTCCTGAGGTCAGGCTGCCAAATGCAAGAGCGATAACCCGGAGTCTGATTCTGATGCAGGTCCTGCTACCATCATAGTGAGAAAAGCCACTAAACCTTAAGAACTTTAGCACTTCTTCCTCCAACCCTTGCTTTCCGATTTATAAAAGCTTTTAATTACTAGGAGAAAGTCTCTCAGTGTTTTGTTACATCTAACACTGGAAATAATCACAAAATTGAGGCAGGGAAGCTCATCGATGTTATAATGTATAAACAAATGTAAACATAAATATAAACATTTTCACTAAGTAAAGGAGTGCTATGAATCAGAATTCTTGCAAGATACTCCTCGCTTTTTCAATGTCAAACCCAAATTTTCTGCCCTCCATGCCTCAGCACTCCCAGAGTTAGACAAATAAGCTCTCAGAGTAGTTTTTAGAGAGTCTAAAATCATTCCAGTAAAATTAAGTCATCGATTCTCATCACTGAAAAAAAGATGTGCTTACACACTTGAAAGGCATCAACCTTTATTTTTGTGATTCTTCATATCGACATTAGCCCTGTAAATTCTCTCTGTCAGTATATCAAGAACTCTTTATTTCCTACACTGTCATAAACACGTTAAAATGTATCACATGTGAAAGCAACTTTTGAATTTAAAAAAATACCATTGTAACACAGCCAACGGGGTGTGTGTGTCTCCCCCCCCCCCCCCCCCCCCCCCCGCCATCCCTCCTCCCCCCCGAAAGTTGCCAGAGTCAAGTCCAGTTTCAGAAACCTAGCCTAACCCATCCTGTAAAGTGCAGCTTCCCGTAGAGAAGCACCTGTCTCTTTAGCCTTGCTGATGTCCAAGTTTAACTACAGGACAGCCAGGATCTGTATGTTTCTCACCTGTCTTCTCACTTAGGAGATCCCGCGTTTGTGCTTTTGAAGTTTGAAAAGCTCCAGTCAGCTCATTAAGTACCTTTTTCCTATCACAGCATTTTCGTCTTATTCTTTATTAATTGGAGGTGTTCCCTATGGTAAGAGTTGCTGCCAGGGAGTGTTCGGGGCAGCGCTGTGAGCACTCGGAAAGTTTTTACCGGGGCTCTACATTAACGTCCATGTTGTTGCTCACTCCCGTTCCTCAGCATCCTGACTTGTAACCTAACGGCTCTAACGTTTTTCCTGAGGGAGAGCTGGAAAAAACACAGGGGCAGGCAACTTCTCTACAGAGAAGTTACAGAGACTACACCTGAAAGATGTAAACGCAGGTTAGAAGAGTAGAATGTTAAAGGCTGTTCCCTTAAAAAAAAAAAAAAACAAAAACAAACAAACAAAAAACGACAAAACAAAACAAAAAACACAAAACCAAAAAAAAAAAAAAAAACCCACCGAGAAGGAAAGGAGCGGTGTTTGAACTGGGAAGAGCCTGAGAGAATCATTTTGCAAGACAAACATCCCGGGTACAGACTTTCAGTCACCGACCTGAACCCTTCCTCACCATTCCGGTCACTCTAACATGCTATAAAACATTTAAAAAAAAAAAAAAAAAAAAAAAACCAAACCCACACAAACTCAAAAAAAAAAAAAAACCCAAACCCCAACCACAAACCCAAAACCGCGCCATCCCCTTCGTGTGGGGGAAAGGGTGAAGACCAGGCGACGCCGCACCGGGCAGAGGTGTCCGGGGAGAAGGAGGGGAGCGCTTTTACCTGTCGCCGCCGGCAGCGCCTGCTCCTCCCGCATCACCGCCCGCCGGGCGGGAAGGAACGCACCTGCAGCTCCTCGGGCAGCTCTCGGTGAGGAGACCGATCTGCCAGCCCGCACGGTATTCCCGCGCCGAGCTAAGAAACAGCCCCGCCAACAGGCGGGCACACCGGCAGAGTGTGGAAGTTCAGATCGTGCCGTCCACTGAGAGCAAACGACCGATCGGCTCGGGAGGCACCGGTCCGGCCGCCGGAGAGCGCGCTCTGAAGGAGACGGCAAGAAGTAGTGGGCTCACCGACAGCCCCCCGTCCCGCCCCAAACGACGCTGAGGGGAAGCGAGAAACCACCGCTCGGACCTCACCTGCGGGGCGGGGGTGAGCGTGGGCTGCACGGCCGGCCCCGGCCCGGTTTCCCGACGGCCCACGGGGGCGGAGCGGGCAGCGGGGGGCTTCCACCAGCGCCGGCGGGGCGGAGGCGGGAGCGGAGCTTGGCGGCCGCTACAGCCGCCCCCCTCGCCAGCTGCCGTCCCCTACACACGCACACCCACGCGCTCTTATCCCCGCACCCCCAAATCCACGCTCACGCCCCCTCATACCCGCACACTCACACAGCCTTACACCCGGCCTCTGCCGCGCACCTCCTCACCCCCACGTGCCCCCTCACCCCCGCATTCACTCACACCCCTCTCACCCCCTCACCCTTACACATCCTCACACCCCACCACCTCCACACCCTGACACATCCTCCCGCCCTCTCCCCTTTCCCACCCCCATCCCATGACACCTCCAGTCGTTTCCCTCCTGGTGAAGCGTGGCCACCAACCCCCATGGCAGAGACAACACCGAGTCCGGCTGTACTTACTCGTTTCCTTTACGTGTAGCGAACGGTGCAAATAACCCACCTAAGACCCTTCTTCACCATCCCACTGCTTCCTACCGCCCAGGGGCATGAATTTAATGGCATTAATAGCAATTAGAGGAAGGTGAGCTCGAAAAGATGCTTCCTTCAGGTGTACTCAAGTTTTAGTCTCCAATAATCCCCAGCTGCTTTGGATGGCAAAACTGCCAAAAGGAAGGGGGAAAAAAAAATTTAAAAAAAAAAAAAAAAAGAAAGGATTTGGGTCCTATCCGCTTGCAGGAGAACAAAGATGTCCTAGTGCTTCTTTGTTACTAAACAATCCTGAATCCATCCAGCTGGTTACATTTTCTTATTATGATTTTTTTCTTCTGCAGGAGTACTCATGGACCGTGCTGGAGATTAAGGGTCCCATGTCAGTATGGGATTCCCTGATATCATGGATTGTCTCTCTGCTGCCTGCTCCATGCCAGAAGCAATCTGGTTAAAGCTTGCCAGGAAAGGCATTTTCTTCTTTCTCAATACTTGACATTGCCCACCGACAAACAAACCTCACAGCAAATAAATGCCAGTTCCTGGAATTTTCTTGCATTGCAGGCAATTGAAAAATTTGTCCACAACATCACTTTATACAGATTTGTTTCCTGAGAAGTAGGTCACGTTGTATCTTCCAGAGTGGCTTGGAATCAGCCTCAGCACCCAACAAGCTTCAATAACAAAAATTTATTCCAACAAAGCCAAGGTGTATGTTTTTGACCATAAAATCAGAAAAAGTTTGCAAAATAAAAAAATCCTATCAAATACTAGAATCAATCTCTTCTTACAGCTGCCACGTAGCATTTCTCTGATGCTATTTAAGCTCCTTGGGTCCCATTATTTCTAAACTCATCATCTTATAGGACTTCTGTTCCTACTGGAGGTTTTCAGGTTACTACTAAAATCCTATGAAACTTCAAAGCATGGTGAAAGAAACTTCTTGATTTTCATGCAAGTTTAGGACACCTTCACAGAATCATAGAATGGTTGAGGTTGGAAGGGATCTGTGAAGGTCATCTGGTCCACCCCCCACCCCTATCCCACTCCCATCAACCAGGGTCATCTAGAGCCGCTTGCCCAGGACCGTGCCCAGACTTTTTTTTTAATGTCTCCACAACCTCTCCAGACTTCCTGTGCCAGTGCTTGGTCACCCTCACAGTGAAAAAGTGTTTCCTGATGTTCTGAGGGAATCACCTGTTTCAATTTGTGCCCATTGCCTCTTGTCCTGTCACTCCGCACTACTAGCAAGAGCCCAGCTCTGTCTTCTTTGCACCCTACCTTCTGATACTTGTATGCATCGATGAGATCCCCAAGCCTTCTCTTCTCCGGGCTAAGCAGTAGTAGCTTTTCCAGCCTCTCCTCATAGGAGAGCTGCTCCAGTCCCTTCATCATCTTCATGGCCCTTTGCTGGACCCTCTCCAGTACGTCCAAGTCTCTCTTGTACTGAGGAGCCCAGAACTGGACAGAGGACTCCAGGTGTGGTCTCACCAGTGCTGAGCAGAGGGGAAGGATCACCTCCCTTGACGTGCTGGTAATACTTTACCTAACGCAGCCCAGGCTATCGTTAGCCTTCTTTGCAGTAAGGGCACATTGCTGGCTCATGTTCAACTTGGTATCCACCAGGACACCAGATCCTTTACTGCAAAGCTGCTTTCCAGCTGGTGGCACCCCGGTGCCTGGGCTTGTTCTTCCTCAGGTGCAGGACTTTGCACTTCCCATTGAACTGCTTGAGGTTACCGTCAGCCTGTTCTCCAGCCTGCCCAGCTCCCTCTGGATGGCTGCATGACCCTCTCGTGTATCAGCCAGTCCTTCCAGTTTTGTGTCATCTGCAGACTTCCTGAGGGTACACTGCCTCGTCATTCAGATCATTAATGAAGATGTTAAACAGAACTGGAACCTGGGGTACACTGCTCATTACTGACATCTAAATACACTTCATGCCACTAATAACCACCCTCTGGGCCTGGTCATTAGCCAGTTTTCAACCCACCTCGCTGTCTGCTGATCCAGCCCATACATCAACAGCTTCTCTAAGAGGATCTCCTGGGAGACAATGTCAAAGGCCCTAATGAAGTCCAGGTAGACAATATCCACTGCTCTCCCCTCACCTACCAAGCTAGTCATTTCACTGTAGAAGGTCATCAGGTTGGTCAAGCCTAACTTTCCCTGACGAAGCCAAGCTGACTACTCCCAATCATTTTACTGTCTTGCTTAGCTGCTTGGTCCCCTCGCTGATGCTTATGGAGTATCCTTAAGCACACCTGCAAATGACAGGACTTCCTGGTGATATCACTGATATTCCAAGGATACTTTCTTGGAATGCTGATTCCCACAAAAGCACGCTGTAACAGTTCTACACAACATTTTGCGGAACTTTTCACTCCTTTTTTTCATGCTAATTTTTTGTGTTGGTAACATGCATATAATATAATAGACATGGGACCTGCAGCAACTGTCTCGTCTCCCTCGCAAACTCTGTTAATTGCAGGGGCTGTAGTGCCATTATCGTGCAAGGTTCCGTGCTCCTCTGTTTAAAAAGGCAGCTGCTGCCTCAAAAGACGTCTCAGTATATAATAAAAGGCAACAGGTGAACGCAGGAAACAAATAGGGGAGGTGAGGGCAAAGTGACAGCAAAACAATCCATCACGCTCGATGTAATAAGTAGCAGTCACAGGCCACTGGCATCTTTAGTGCTACAAAGGGCTTTTTTTAGGCATCATAGGAGAGAGAAGTTTCCAGGAGGAATATGAAGGAGATTTCTGCCGTTTTAAAAAGTGCATGACAGGATTGGTTAGATACCGGCATGACTAAGAGCTGGATGAATCGTATGAATAAGCCACTAAGACAAACAACATTCCAAGGGCAGGTTCTTCAGTTACTCTTTAACCTCGTCTTTCAAAAACTAAGTTGGGAGAATGTCCGCAGATGTTTTCTTTTCCGGCAGTGTGATTCTAATTATCTTTGTTTTCCTTTACTCCCTGCACCTCACCCACATTGTTAATGCTCGGTCTTTGCCGAACGGTCTCGGAAAGACATGTATATTGAACACCCACTCTTCAGGAAGGTTACTGCTCTTCTCAGACCTGTTGTTGTGTAAATTATATAAGATACAGAGGCGGTGTACACTTCCGTATGGTTCATCAATTCTGCTGCTGGAGCATCTTCGCTTCTGCTGTTTCTGCAGCTCTCACATACTTTCTTATTCTGCCTTCCGTCCTTGCCTGCATTGTACAGTTGCGCTTACGATAGCCAGCATAAATCTTTTACAAAAAAAGAAATGGATTGCACCAGTTCTTAAAGACCACTTTTAGGAAGATAATTAGTTTTATTTATAAATGTCACAATATTCTCCATTTTGGCTACTTTAAACTTCATATAAAAACAACCGTTGGTACCAATAAGTTAATTTTTATGTTAACAGTGAAGGATGGTTGAAAACCAGAGTAGGGGATACATCAATGCAGTGCAAACTTTATTCTGAAATACAAAAGATATTTGCATATGCACATAGTATATTGGTTTATCATACTTCCTGGTATCCCTCTCAGGATCTCTATCAACCCAGTCCTCTCGTATATTTCACTGTCAGTTGGGCTAGCTAGATATGTACCATGGGAAAGTTTTATGGTCACAGAATACTAATAATAATTGTAATTGACTAAAATGTTGCACTGCACTGATTCTTGATAAACTTTTGTCCAAATATGGGCAGACAGAGAGTAAAACTAAAGAAACATACTTAGCTTTCTGGTAGCCAGCTCAACATGGGGCTGGAAGCCCAGAGCTGGACTGCAGCCCAGGAGCCTTGTTTCGGGAAGGTGGTTTCAGAGCTTAAACCCCTGGTTTTGCAGCTGGGAGTCCAGGGGCACCTGAGAGCCCTGCCTCTCCTGGCACTGCCAGGGTTTCTGAGCGCTACTGTCCACAGCAGGGCACGTTCCTGGATTCCCCGGGGATCCTGGGAACTAAGTTAGCTGCTCCATTTTGGTTAGGGGGGGGGGGGGGGGGGAATAACTGATTTGATCTGAAACAAAACTTTCTTCAGATTTTGCTTTCCATGGGAAATTGTAAACACTTTGGTAGTCTATATGGTACTGACCAGCCTTAGCCTACACTAGCAAAAACTGATTCAAATGAGGAAGGAGCCATGATTGCTTACTATACATAATTATTTTTATATTAATTCATCAGTGTATAAATTGTTGAACATGGTATAATGTAATATAAGTCATTCTAGTCATTCTATTACTTTATTATGTATAGATCCGTAGAATTTTTTTCAAAACTGTGAATAAATGGAAAAATACAAAAGCATAACTAACTTTGTTTAGCTGTGGTGACTGAATCCCCTCTCCCCACAAAATTAACGTTGTTAAATACTAATATGGTACCTTAAGAAAACATTTTAAAACATTGTGTATAGAGGCAGATGTTTACCATGCTAGAACTGTTTGCTGAAACAAATACAATAACACATTGTAAACAGCAGTGTTTCTTAAAAATACTTTTATTAAATGTAACAGGTACAGCTGCTTGCTTGTTTAAAATAATGAAGTGAAATTATGCTGGTGATCTAGAGGCATCACCAAAGAGGTCTAAAAGAGACCTGTAGGCAGAGTACGGAGAAGCGCTATGTTTTGTTTTGAAAATAATAAGCAAAGACAAACAAAAGAAATTAGGACTCCATTAAGAGTCTCACAAAAAGCCACAACTCTACATGCAGTATAAGATCTAGAGTAACATTTTATTGGCTTGTTTACTTGGAAATTCTGACTTTGATGCATATTGCGCTGTCTTTGCTAACGTACTCTATGGAGTTGATCGCATCAGGTAAGAGTGCTGAGACAGGTTTGTTTGACATTTAGTCAGGTGTTACCCCTTTGGCTTCAGAGAGGGAATGCCAAAGTCAAGTTTTATCCTGATTTCTTTCAGGCATGTTTTAATTATCTAGTTATGACATGGAGTCTTCTTTCTCAAACAATATGCTCTCTGAAGTGTTTGGTCTATTTTTGCTAATTATTTCAATTAAAAAATTGACTGTGCGTGGGAATTGCTATTGTGGTATTTGCAGGAATAATTATGACTGGTGACAGAACAGCAGTTCTTCAAACAATTTTAGAGAAGATATTGCATTAAACCATCTTGTTCCATGGACACAACCATTTGTAATGCTGCAAAACACAAGTGCTAGTTTCGTTAAGTGTTGCCAATCAGCAGAGACTCATGGGATAACCCTTTTGCCAGTGTTTTTATTTCCTCTTGTGTGAATCAGGTATTACTAAGGTAGGAGGTGAGCATCCATAGCACTGATTCTTTCTCATAAATGTGTTCAGAGAAATTGCAAATACATTGTGAAAAAAGTGATTTTAAAATTATTTGACATGATAGTGTTAGGCATATTGGTAAAGCACGCTCTCTGCCATATAAGAGGAACTTTAGTCAATATAGTGATTCCTGATCACAACACTTGTTTTCCAATTAGGATGAAAAATCACATAATAGCTCAATACATCAGCTGCTACTTTCTCTGCTTACAGACTTGTTTGAAATTCATACACTAGCAATGGTCAATACCAGCTGAATATTTCATGCTACTGAGAAGAAAAACGTACACTCACAGTTTTGTTACAAAGCTTCTTTTTCTTCCCAAGAGTTTTTCTTATCTTTTTTTTTTTTTTTTTTTTTTTTTTTTTTGAGCAGGCCAAGCTGTTATTCTGCCATAACTTGAAAGATACAGATTTCCTTCGTATGAGGATATACTAAATAATACTAAATAATCATTACTTAGATTACATCAGAAAGTTGTCTGTACCCTTTGTACATTGTAGTAGTTTCTGAAGGAATCTGAATTACAGACTAGAAAAAAACCGTAGTGAATTGTGCAGTAAACAATGGTGTAACTGCTGGGTGACAAAAGGAACTTACATGACTCCATCTGAAAGAAAACCATAATTTGATGAAGGACGCCGAGATTCGATGCTCTGAAGAAATTAATTTTGACTGACTGAAATAGCAATGTGCACAAAAGTACTTAGTGAGTAAAGAACTCCAGAAGAGCAGATTGCCTTTTTGTATGATTAATGACTGAACAAACATGAGAAAAAATTAATTTAAAATTAATTAGGAAAATTAATTCTTTCTAAACTTAAGCATATTAAATTGATGAGGTATTTCACCCAGGACTCTCTTTAACCCTTCTGGACAAGATGAGGCATTGTGATCAGAACTCCCTTCTTGCACTTGTGAAAATGAAGCTCTCTTTCAAGCTGATTTCACAGGAAATAGTTTTCAGGAACTTTTTGTTGTGTTTAATAACCTCCTGATACACCATTGAAAAATTTAAAAGTTTCTGTAGTGCTCCTTGTTGCAACTGCATATTCTTCAGTGCAATTTAGAGATTGAGTTGGCCCAATCTATTTTAAGTTATTTACTCCCATAAAATATTTTATATTTTTCTCTTTTCTGTTTTTAATTACTTCAAGAATGGGAATGGACTGTAGGAACCCTGTGAGATGTTCCGCTCATGGCTTAGAGCAGGAACCCTCCAAACATGTGTTTTGGGGTCTGCAAGGTGTGCTTCTCTGTGGACCGTGTCCACAAACAGCTCATGTCAACTTATTCCAGGATTTAAAGCTGCTCACCGAGATCTAGATGAAGCAAGTGATGATATTACTGCTTCTGCTTGCTCACCACTGTCCATCACTAGGCATTACTGGACCCGTAGCTATATCGGTGGGAAGGATCACTTGAATTTTTCTATTTTCCTTTCAGGCAAACCCACTTTATTCAGCTGAAATCACTCTTCACTGGGTATTCAAATAACCCATCTGGCTCTGCTGGAAGTCCATTTGGCATAATCCCTCCAGCCAGCTGAGAGGTGGAGCAGGGATCTCCAGCAAAGGAGTGGTAATTCATCAACTAGTACAGCTGTCTGAAATGAGCATGAGTGTTCCCAGCAGGGTTTTGTGTAGAAAACTGAGTTCCAGGGAAGGATGAACATTAAAAGCATGTTACTTCTACACAGCAAACACCCTGTTTTTGTGCAAGTGTCCTTCTCAATTAAATCAATGACACAATCTATGGCTGAAGTGACTTCCATATAATGGCTTGTTTATTGAAAAAGATTCTTGGTATTGGGAGCTCATTAAACTGAACTGCTGAAGGAAAAGACATTGATTTAGGCTTCCATGACTAATGGTGTACTGTCCATTTCCTGTCCTATCAAGTTCTGCATTTACTTTTTTTCCCTGTCTTTTTTCATAGCAGACATATTTTAGCAAAATATTTAATTTCATACCTAAAGTTTTCCTTAACCAGGCAAATATATGGCCCGTTTTCAGGAAAAACACTTACTACCACTTAATCAGATATAAGACTTAAGAGCTCTCTATTTGAAATACTTATTTTTCTTGGTCAGAACGATTCTCTGAATTTCTGTAAATTTCCAATACGACAGGACAGCTGAAGAGATAAGAGAATTGAGAGGACCGCAGCTTAAGGACTGAAGGTCACACACAAATGCTGAAGCCAAGACCATTAAAAGATACAAGCAAAACAAGATTTACATGGTGATACAATCTACTTTATTAAACCACTCAATTTAATTGGAGATAAACAGGCAAGTTTTGGCACAAACCCCTTATTCAAGTCACCTGAAAAAAAGTCTTAGAATGTAACCAGGAAAGGACTTTGTCTCACAGCTTGTCTGTTCTTTTTCCAACCATGTCAATTAATCTAATAAAAGACTTCTTGTACAAATTTTGCTTTGACATTATGCAAAAGGAGTCAGAATGATCTGCAGACAGAAAACAGAGGAGAGGAAAAAACCAGTATCACCCCAGAGCCAGCAGAAAGCAAGTCTTTATAATTGAAGACTAAGAAAAATTGGCAGTTTTCCCAGAAGTGTGTGCTGTCCACCAGGAGAAGCAGGAGATCATCAGCCTAGGCACAATGCTAACCCGTGGCCACGGGATGCTGTGGGACATGACTCCTGCTTTCAGATGTAGTGCAGGCACTTCAGGATAGGAACTATAGCTGAGGATTTCAGCATAGCTGACAAAGGCAGTCACACAGACATCCAAATCCTGAAAATCCTTCACTAATTAAGTTCTTTGTCATTGCATCTTACAAGAGCTAAACCCCATGGAAGTTTGAAAGTGTTTCGTTAGTAATTACAGTTACAGAGCAAACTAACACAAGAAACCACATAATCCTTCTAGGAAACATCAATTTTTTTCTCACCTCTCTTTCCCCATTCCCACTCTTGCGCGGGCACCTGTTTCTTCAGAATATTTTTGCGATTTTTTTTGGTCAGTCTACCCTGTCTTGGTAGGCTTCATTCCTGTGGCCCTCCTGGGGAAGAAGAGACAATTAATGCACAACTAAATAATGAAGGAAATATCTCCTAGTTTCGTACTTACCCAAGTTTTGTCACCTCATTTGTCACCCCTAGTCACCTCAATTTCTGCACTGATTAATAACCTGCCCTTCCCACAGCTTCTCCCCTCTCCAGACCAGCTGCTCCCTGTGCATACCTTCCTCTTCTGTTAGCATAGCTTTTAAGCTACTCATAATTAGTTTGGGCTTAGGTTTAAGCCTTTGGCAAATGAGCTGTAGTCTGATGAAGACAATATGGTTGTCTGGTCCCAATTAAGATCTCATGTCAAGTGCTCCTGATGCTCTTCTTATATAACATGCATAAACTACTCATTGTCATTTCCCTCTTTCCTGTTTTCCCCTTGTGTTTTGTATATATATTAATAATACTCTTTGCTAAATTAGGAAACTTGTATTGTTTAGTGTGTACCTTTCTTCTGCATGGATTGCTCTCCATGACTGAGATTTGTCATTGGAATGTTCCCAATTCTGTTCTTGAATACACCGTGGCCTTAATGCTACTGGTGAAGTACTGAAAACATCATCTTTCTACTGTCAAGTGGAAATTACTGTCCACTGTCAGGTAAAAGAGATAATGAGTAGTAGAAAAGCAACAGAAATATTAACAGTTTGTTTTTCACCTCTTATGCAGACCCTCTGTTTTTAGCTATCTTGTTAAAACTAGTATTATCCTTAAAAATTAATTTTTTAATCTGTTTAGAACACTTTGTTCCTGGGAAAGCATGAATGAGGGGGATTAAATTATATCTGTACTATACTTTTCTTGGTGATTGGTAATTATATTGTCACTCATGATGCTATTCATTGCACTTAGCTGCATAGAAGTGGGGAAAAACATGACATTTCCCCCTGTACTAGACATAATGAGAATCTAGGGCTTTTCAAAGAATCATACATCAGTGAAGTACGGGAGTAAACAAAACGTGGGAAAGTTGTATTTGGAACAAAGGATTATTCTTTTTTTTCTTCAAGCCATAGTATAAAATATTTATATTTCCCTTGAGAAATATAATCGGGGAGTTAACAGGTGCAATGCCTAATGCAGGTGAACAACAAACACTTGTTTTGCATCTGTTGCTGCTTCACCCAGTCACCCAGTGAAGCATCACTTTTGAAAAAGGCCCCACACAAACTCCCGCTAACTCTGGCCTTACAAGAAGAAAGTGACCATTTTTCTTCGCTCAGTTTTTGGATGAGGTATCCTTAAGAGGGCAGAGATTTAAAAAAAAATGTGCAAAGTAACCATCCTCCGGAAATAATACACCTGTCAGTAAAGAGTCTTTGTACATGATTCCTGAACTCAGAAATGTCTGTCATTAGGATGAACAAAGTTCCTTTCGACCCAGCTGCAATCCAACGCATTCTAATTCTTGATCGGAATCTGTGTGACACACTGAAAAGGTCTGATGCAAAAGGTGCTGTCCAAATGCAGAGCTTTTATTACAATAAAAAAACCAAAAGAAACAATGAGTCTTTTTGGCAGAGTGGCATACTGAAACTGCACCATTAATGTTCTGAAAAGTTTTGAGTAGGAAACTGCTGTGTTATTTCAAAAGTTGTCATTTCCATGAATCATAAATGGACTTAATTTATTGTAGAATTTGACATATGAACACAGTTAAATCTGGAGGACTAGGTCCACAAAGAGTCAGAACAACTATTTATGTTCCCAGTAGGCTTGTTTGCACCCAAGTTCTTTGTAACCAAAGTGGTCCTACAAAACACTTTAGCTGTATCTCCTGCAACGTATGCTCAGGCAGAAATTTTCTAATGAACATTTCCATCAGGGTCACAACGTAAGCCAACATCACATGAAGTCTTTGCTTCCACTTTTAGTAAATGTCAGTCACCATAAACACAGCTCTTTGCACACCAGCTGTGCAGAGCTTTCAACAGTGACCTGGTTTGTGATACAAACTGGCACGTATTAACTGCTTTTGGGAGGTTATTTTCTCTTGCCAGGGTCACAGTGACTTACATATTTCTAAAAAATAACATCCCTCTGCTAACAGTCTTTTTCTTTCCCTTTCACACTGTGCTGGCAAATTAAAGTTCGGGAGACTTTTTGCCATATTATGCAAGCACGTAACTTTGCTGTTTGAATCTTTATTGACTGATGTAAGGTCAGCGCACACGGAGAAAGATCAAAACAGGAAAGTACTCACATTTTTGAGAATGCAAAAGGAACACAGATAAAACTGAGACAAGCCAGAACAGATGCTGCAAAAATTATCTTTTTAATCAGTTAAAAGTTGTAAATTGCCACGGAAAATTCAAGAGGTCTTCATAGCTGATATCCAAGTGTTTTTCACTTATCGAAGAGGTTTGGTTTTTCAAAAGCAAGCAAAATCAAGGTTTAATCTTCTTAGAAAACCAGGCACCCTTACGCTCCTCTGTACAGTTATGTGTAAAACCTGCTGGTGGCCAGTGCCACCCTCCCTGACATTAGAACACAGAATCCCTCCCTGGAGGCTCTCACTCCGAGGGTGGCAGCTGCAGCAGAAGGAAGCATAGGTGGGCATGGCATGTCCCAGCTCCTCTCCATGGCACTTTGAACGCAGAGTCCTCTGCCGTCTGACAAACTCCCCACAGCGAGAACATAGCAACAAACTAATATTACTGATCATGTCATGGTAACGTTGGCAATAGCACACTTTGGTCAACACTTGGCATTGTATGCCATCTAGAATCACAGTGTTACTACAGTACCGGTATATTGCTCGCTACTCTCATGGAAAATACTACTATACTGGCTGTATTTAACTGAAGAGGAAACAGGACTCAACTATTTGCTTATAATCTGTATTTTACGCCACGCAGAACATTCACCGTCACACTGAGCAACTCACATCTGCACTGGTAACATTTGGAAAGGACATAAGAACCCAGATTCTGTTAAGAAAGCGACGTTTATGTTCTTATAAAGCAAAGTGGCCACGGTTAAACTGACATAGCAACTTTTTTATAAGAGCAACAAGCTTTTACATGGGTGTGAAATTAATTGAAATGTTAAAACTTCTTTATCAGATTAATTTGTAAGTCAGTGTTTTCAGCCAAAAGGCTTCCAGTAGGCTGTCTACCCAGGATAGCTACGATGAGAAGAGAGGACTTCCATGAAGGATCAACATACCCTCAACCACTGCCTGAGACTTCCAGACTCCATTCTCTTCTTATGCTTGCTTACCTTTTCCTCCACACCAGTACATTTTAAATGTATATACCACCGCATCAAACTCAGGAGTTTTGACGCTTTCTCAGTGTTGGATGTTTTGAATACTCAAAACCTTTGTTTAGGTAGAAAGGTTCAGATGCAGTCTAATGCCTTTCATTACTCACGGAATTGTTAGGGATGCTGCCACGGATTGTAAAGATCAGTGCAAGATCTCATGCAATTTTATTTGCACTATTCCTTAGAGGCTTTTTCATGCTGCTGACTTGTATTTCCACTGCAGGGTGGATATTCAGGGTGTGGGGTGTGTTTTTTGGAATCATTCACTGCTGAGGTATTGTACTATCAAGCAGAATATTATCTTAATAGTTTAATATATATTTGCACTCAGTAAGACTTTACGATTTAAAATGCCTGCCCTTACACAGAAGTACAGAAAGCCTCATTTATTGTGCCAAGACAGCTTTTTCGTACACTTCAAATTTGTACTGGATGCCATTCTCTTCTTGGATATCAGCAGGGACACCTGGGTACCTGTAAAGAGGGAGAAGAAAAAGCAAAAGTCAACAAGTAGATAAGAATATCATTATGAGTCACCTGTAATTTATCCAATCAATTACAAAAGAGAGTTGTTTGAAAAAGGAGATGAAAATACCATCTTTACAACAGGTATACTAAGTACAAATTACTTTTAGGGATGTTAACTACTACCAGCAACTTGTATGCACATTTTTCTAAATCAAACAAGCATACTCTGATGCAAAAAAACCCCATCTTTTGGGCTTAATCAAAAAACCCCAACATTTTTATTAAAGCCTCCAACACATTATTTAAAATGTCTGCAAAGGTAGAAGAGATACATAACACTTTTGGGTTTATTTTGCTTTGCTTTTCCTCAGATGGTTTAGAGGAAATTCTAAGGTAAAGGTTTCCTACAAGTCTACGACAGCGTCTTAAAGTAACTAACTGCCACCATGCAAAGTGTTCCTCTATATTCCAGATTTACTAAAACAGTTTTTATTAACACTTTCAAAAATCTCTTCAGCTCCCTATGACAGAATAAATATTTTGTATGAGTAATGTTGACTTTGAGGGAGAAAGAAATTTTAAATTTTATTCGCTAGGTTTTTCTCTATCAGCTTTCCACTTTAGTGAAGGAGTTATCTGCTATTTTACAAATTCATGTTTTAAGGCCAAATTCTGATTTCAGTACACCTGCCAAAACCAATGTATACCTGAGAAACAGCCAAGAGGGAGAGAGGGGAACTTTGAGTAAGGCATCAGGATACTAAAGTGGGCTCATGATATGGCACAGCACAGTTCAGAACACGTTAGAGTTGGAAAAGGTGACTTGTCCTCCCCACTCACCGTGCTTGTCTCTCCCACATCTTTTTTTCCTGCCCCTACCTATGCTCCCCCACTTCAGTGCTAATCCATTCCTGTGCCCCGTGCAGAGAGCTTGACTTGCCATACATTCTGTTCCTTCCACTGCTGGTCTGTAACTGGCTGGCAACCAAAATGAGAGTAGCAAGAGGAAAAGGTCCCTTCCTTGCTGGTTTTTGAGGCAAACATTTGAATTTTTGCCACCTCCCTACTGCCTGTTGGATGTAATCTTGTTGGAGAGGACAAAAAAGTATGACTGCAATATGACAAGGACAACATAGAAGAAACCACAGTGAATGACAGAAATGTACAGTGCTATACTTGTTCCTGCTAAATTTGTTAGGAAGAAGCAGTTTTCTCAAGAGAAAGGAATAATCTTAGAAATCTATAAAGGCTCAACCCTCCCTGCTCAAACCCATTTAATTTATCTTTGGCAATTTATCAGAGACATTCAGAGGTTAAATACCATTGACTAACAACATACTGAGAGTTATGAAGCTTAGTAAATATTTGAGTAATTCTAAAATGAGAAACAATAAGAAAGTTACTTTTCAAGCAAATCAACAAATGCAGTTCTTTACAGTAAAGATTATGGGAAGGTTGAAGAACACAGCAAGTTCAAACAATCCCTCTGTGCTGAGTGTGGTGCAATTCCAGGTTCTAAGTCAAATATGACTCTGGGGAAAAATACAGTGAAAAGCACCTCCAACTCAAAACAAAAGACGGCTTTAATAGGACCCTTACACACTCAAACTAGATTAAGTCTTCCATCTGAGCACAAGACTAGTATGCATCTTGATACTTACTCTGTGAGAAGTTTGTAGTCTTTGTAGTCGATTTCTGGGAAAAATGTGTCACTTTCAAATTCCTGCAAAATTCTTGTCACAAATAACCTATGATTAATTGGCTTCTCCATTGCTGCCTTTAAAAACAATAGAAATGATTAAAATGAAGTTCTTCCCTTTAAAACAGCTCAACCATGCATGACGTAGTGTTGTTTATTAACATTTTTAATATTCTTGTTTTATAACACTTTTGAAGTCTGTCAGATAATACCAAGTACAAGTTATTATTTGAAATACTAGCTTTGTTGACCAACTCTCCAAATTCTTGTTCTGCCTGCACCAACCATCACCATGGCAGCATTCAAAAAGAACCAACAGACAGAAGTCTCAGCATTATTCCCTACTTGTACAATGCATGCCAGATATGTTACCTAAAACCGAAACTCAATTACTATTTTATATATTATGGGATTTAAGCAAACCAGTGAAAATTGAACTCTAAAATTCCTCTTTTGGACTCTGCCCAAGAGCATTTTCTAAAGGGCTAATTTCATCTTGTGCCAGTTCCACCTGGAAACTGGCAGCAATACCTATTCCCAAAGCTTGCAGCATCTGATAGAAATTAAGGAAAAATTATGAGTAGTCCTGTGAGAAGAAAGGAGCAGTATGGCCTAGTCTCAGCAAGCAATTTCTGAATCACACCTCTTTGAAAGACAGAGAGCTTTAAGTGGTGGGAGAGGCCCACACCTCAAGGTAATTAGTTCCAATGTTTCATTAATATCGCTGCTAAGGATTTATAATGCAGTTTTACTCTGCATTAGTTTTCAATTCCAGTGATCAAATTATCTATCAGTTTAACTGACTTAAAGTTTGATCCTTGGATTATGGCAAACTGATAATATGTATTGAAAGTTATATAGCAACAACATCAAAGAAAGTTTCCAAGCTCCTTACATGAAAAAAGTTATGAAGACACCTGTTAGGTGAGTTCCTCACCAACGAAGTCACACAAACTCAGGAGTTAAAAAAAAGAAGTTTTATCTCCAGATCAGACTGAAAAGTCACCTCTTCCAGATTTTCTTGGCATTAAACTAAATAACTCATTAAAAGCTATACTGGTGCCAGGTTACAATATATTTTTGAAAAGCTTACAGCTGTTTCTTCCCTTGCCTTAAATTGGCAATGAGCAATGTTCTTTGTTAAAGGTGATTCACCGTGCAGCATGCTGTTAGGTACCACTTTGACAAGTACAGGAACCAAGTAATAGCAAATTTCATCCAATAAAATTAATTGGTATCACTGCTGAGAAAGTTTCGAGAAAAGCTGCTCTATTGCTACAGAACGGCTTAAAAGGGAAGGGGTAAGTTACAGCATAGCAGCATCCAACAGCATTGAACGGGTGTTCATCTAGTTTGTATACAAATATCACATTTTTTCTTTCTCTAAATAAGGGTGGGAGGTAAGAGGAGAAACATGCACCTACAGAATGACAGAAGAATTATCTGCTTTAAAATAAAATCATAGCATGTTCTGTAAACAGAGATACCGTGTTCTGTAAACAGAGATACTCCTGTTTTGTAGTAGAGGAATAAAACAACTTCCTATCCAGCTCTAAGGGAATTCAGCTTCAGCAAGAACTCTGTACCACCAAGGCAGGTCAGGGAAGAGCGTAGGGAGTGACTGATGACAGATGTTGCACAGAAAGCTGAACTTGGCACAAAAGGGACTGGAGGGTGACCTCCACTCTAGATAAATGGTTGCATTAGTTGAGTGAACCAACCAGCTGTTTTGTTTGTCCCCAAGTTAATAAAGTAAGTGCAAATGCTTCCAGAGTTAGCCAGACCAGCTCTGGAGGTCTGTGTGTGTACGTGGCCCATGAAAACCGAACAACAAACAAAAAGAACTTTGGGAAGAGAAACAGACTTGAGCTGGTTTCAGCCCACATATCCCTTGTCAGCAGCTGGGAATGCCCAGCGTCATGACAGTGAGCATATTACAGCGACAGGCAAGGAGAAACACATTTGTAAAGTGACTGAACTTTATATTTCAGTTGCTCTACTCTGTTAAGTCTAATTTTCACTTGTATTGGGATTTAAGTATACATAGTTGGATCACATCATGGGCTGGCATCCTGACCTGGCCTTGGCCTGTCCCCATGGCCCCATGTAATCATCCCAGGGCTATGTCTGACTCCGGTTACCATCACGGGGGCCTAATCCCACCCTGTGGACCTGCCTCATCACCATGAGACCTGGCTGGCGAGGCCCGTCATGCCAGTCAGGTTATTGCCCATGGGTCCCAGGTCCTGTCCTTTTGGGAACACCTAGTCCTCCATGTTCCCTGACAGTAACTTCAGAAAACTGCAGATAAGTAGATTTTGTTTCAAACATGAAACTTTCCATGTGTGGACTCTCTAAAAGGAACCTGAGGACTGGACTCTGATACCACCTCTGCAAACTACTGCTACAGACCTGGCAGGATGGGGAAGGAGCTTTATCACAACTCGGGCATTTTCGTGAGGATTAAGGTAGTTCATCACTGACATTCAATTGACTCTTGCCCTGTCCAGCCCACTCCTACAAGTTTCACCACCTCTGTTTGGTACGGAAGACAAATTACAGGATGCACAGTGCTGATTTGACAGAATGCTGACATACTTACTCTGAATTTAATCAAGAAAATATACATTTTGCTTATTTAATGAACAGAATAGAGTGAATATGACTTGGTTTTAATATAACATATACATAATACAAAGGTATAGATGTAAATTATCTTGAACATTTAAACAGAATGTGCAGTAACTAAATATATTTCTAGTGATAAGTAGGACTTCAGTACTGCCTTTTTTGTTTCTGCATATTTTTTAAGTGTGAGGATAATACATGTGATGGAAAAGATAGATAGTGAAAGACGACTTGGAAATAATTGTACCAGGGCAGGAGGAAATTTCTAAAACAAAATTATGATGTCCCTCACGTTATGCTTCTGTAAATTTGAAAAATCTTCATCCTCACTCCACGGTCATTATGTTACTCTCACTCCATTGTCACACTGGGTCACAAAGCCATTCTTGGTATGATTTTAATTTACTGTGTTTTTCCCTCATAATCCAATCAGTTATCCTTGGACTATATTTGTACCTGCACTGGTTTCCCTGGGGAGCTGCATATGTGTTTACTCTCCACACAGGCTCACCTCCTTTGTAGCAGCCACTGAACCTTTTAAGATACTACAGTCTGATGCAACAGGGAAAATCAGTGCTGATTTTCAGTTCACATTAAAGCACAGCCTATTAAAACAGTGACTGTTCATCTCTCAGAAACACCAGAACCTCAAGCAGAGATGGCTTTCCACAAGAGAGGGAGGACAGGAGAGCTGAGTGTCAGGATTATTATCCCAGGTACATCAACCCTATATGTGAACCAGAGTCCTTTATTACTCACACGTCTCTTCATAAACCTGTGAAAAGATTTTAGCATACCCTCATCTTTTTGCTCACTTCCAAGAAATTCTTCACAGGCCTGCCTCTGAAGCACAAAGCAAAAAAGGAGATGACCTAAGGATCATCTTCCCAATAATTTCCAGCTGCATTGGACTGACAGCCATACAAGATTAGATTATATCTGCACATGACTCGAATTAGTTTCTCTTTGTAGAACACAGGTTAAAACAGCTCTGCAACAAAGAATAGCTGTGTATTACAAGTAGTTTCAGAAGTATTATATGGAAAATTAATCTTTTATAGATCCAATCACCAAACCACTGTAAACTAGCGGGCTTAGCAACCAATTGCTATAGAAGGGACCAATTATTTCTAGTAATTTAAAGATTCACAGGTTTTAGGACACACACACTGCTTCTGCTTTCTCATCTTCTACTGATTACACAAAATAAGTAAAACAGCCAAAGTAACTATGTAAGGCACTTATTTTTCAAGTGTCTTTCTAGACAACAACATTGCCCATTCAAACAAAATATGAAAACACTAAAAAGAGAAAATTTCAGAATAAACAGTCTGTGTATTTGCATTATGTTTTTCAACCCTCAACATGTATTGGATCATATATGCAAGCTGCATTTTGAAGCCACAAGAGAATAAAAAAAAATACATTAAAAAAAATCTGACTCCTGAAGATCTCACAAAGTTCTAGTTCTTACCTAGGCAGAAGGACTTGCCTAAGTTAAACTTTAGCTGTTAGGATAGTTGCAGTGATAACCAGGGGAATCAACAGCTTTAAAACTCCTTCCTTCCCACACTGCTAGGACTCAGCTTAGCAAGGTAGGGCACAGCCTTACTTCCCAAGGCGCTAAGGCTAAGCCTAGTAAGGGAAGACACGCTGTGGTAGCTCCCACCGCTAGTTCTCTGCTAGGGACAAAGGCAAATCCAACAAAATTCTTCTATGACCATTATCAAAAAGCCTGACCATTTTGCCCTTGCAGAAACAGATACACTTTAGTCACTAGACTTTTCCATGTGTTAGTCTTAAAGGAGGGTCATTTAAATAATTTCCTCTATGATCTCTGCAAGCATCTTCGAAAAAGAACTTAAAAGCAGCAGTTTTTCATAGCTGCATGATTTGTGTCTGCAGCTGACTCATATATTAACCTTTTTTTTTCCCAGAGGAATGTCAAATCAGTATGTTTGTTCACAAGAACAAGCACACTCCTAAGCAAGCTTTTTGTAATAACACTATGACACCTTTCCTTCCACATTAAAAATTCTCAGAGTTTATTTTGAAGACTGTACTAGAAAAGCTGGGTATGTCCCTCTCAAGCCTTTGAAAGTATAAAGATGCTAAATAAAAGACAATTCTTGAACTTTTAAAAGAAATTATTAGTTAATCCACTAGTCCATTGCAAATGGAGCAGAACACTGCTTTGGACCTGCAGTGTGACATCCTCCATGTCAAGAGCATCACGCAGCTCAGAGGAGCCTGGTCCTTGCAGCATGTTCTTTGAGACCACTGTTTGAAGGGAGCAACAGCACTGCAACCTGCAAGAGTGGAGCATGTGAACATGGAAAAACAAGATGTCTGTGTAGCTCCACTGTAAGTGGATCTCAGTCCTCGGTCACATCTCAGACTGAATGCAACACTTCAAAAATGTGGTAACATACACGTTAGTTTCTGTTCCAACAGGTACCCAGCTCAAACTCACTTAGTCTTATATGCAGGGAAGGCAGAAAAATTACTATTATATCTCTTACAGTTTACAGAAATTCAGACATACTAAAATGTAATCTTTAAAATGTGTATTTTAGTATAAGCTAGTGAAGTTTTGGCAGCATTGAAAAATTCACAATTAAAACTAGTGACTCAAATTGTTAATACTTCTCTCTTTTAAAGAAGTGATCCTATGGTACAGCAAAGATTTGAAGCTTAGCAAATGTGGCATTCAGAACCTACCCAGGGCATTCAGAACCTAGTGAAGCTTATACCCTTAGTCAAGAAACTCTATTTAAGAGGGTAATGAATCATCTGCAAGAGACTTGCTGCACTAAATATGAATAGCAACTTCATAATTCAGTAATTTTGAAGAATGAAAGGGGGTAGATTACCAAATGCAGTATGTCAAATACTATACATAGGAAGACACCTGAGCATGAACATTACATAAAATTTTCACTTGGAGATTACTGGAAATTTAATTTTCCATCTCAAGCCTCTTTGTTGAAGAATTTCCCCAAACGCTATTTGTCACCAGCATCTATATTCTGTTATGGCCAGCCTAGATATTAACTAAACAGCAAAAATAACAAAACTTCGTACGAAAGAACTTTTTGTTCTGTTACAAAATTACAAGTTTCTTATCCAAATTTAATACACAAATATAATTCTGTACTTCAGCAATGTGACCTTGAGCATAATTGTTTGCTTCTGTGGCACTGAGAAAGCAACAAGCTGAGTAAGAATATATAAATTAGAAGAAACAATTTTAAATGTTCAAGATGCTGTAGGAAAAAACTTTTATCAAGGTGAAAACCTGTTTGACATATAGCCTGTTTTGGTGTTACTAAAAAGGCCTTGGTTATGAGGACCTGAGTCATAAATTTTTCAATTATTTTCCTTTTTTTAAGTTTTGTTGCTAGGTTTTGTTTGGGTTTTGGGGTTTTTCTTCCACTGGTAGGTTCACTGTTAGGGATTTGTGCTTGGTTATTTTTACAAAGCAAGATTTATATTAAACACTCTACAAATAACATATCATAATACCATACTATCCACCTAAGTAAATCTACACCTGGTTTTTTCTGTTTGTTTTTTAAGTCCCTGTTTAATATTTGGGGATGTGCTGGACTTGCAGTTCCCATGCCTAGTAAAATCTGAATATTGTTTTTAATCAGTTTAAAACACACAGTTTAAATCCAGTTAAAAGAGACTGATCTACTGAGCAGACTCCCTTAGGATCTCCAGGTAGTGCTGTTTCTCAAAGCTAAGACCTGAACCTCTCACTTGAGTGACAATACCTCCACACAGAGTGCATCTACATTAGTATCTTAACTCAGAACAGAAACATGGTTTTGAAATGAGTATTCCAATTGCCCCACTCACAATACTTTGCAAACTAAACGTTTCACTGAGGAGCAGTCTTCATGTGCGTGAACTAAATTTCTTGGGGATGAAACCAAGCCAGAAAATCTGTTCCAGGAACAGGTCTGATAAGCTCTAACAGCTAATAGGGATTCAAGGGTCAGAACCAATGACTGACTCACCACCACAAGCTTTCCAGCACACAGCAAGCACTCATGAGCCAGCAGACAGCTCTCAAAACATTAAGTGCTCATGCAAAATTATGGAGTGCCTCTCATGACGCATAATGGCTTCGTAATTGCTGTGACCTACTGGCCACTGCTGGGCTGCTCCATTCATTCCTCATCCGTATAATCAATAACAACATCAACTCCTTCCAGAACTCAGGAGATCCAGAAGAGTGCAGAAGATCCAGTACGGTGTCACACTGAGATCCAAAGAAATGAAACTTGTAAACCTGTGCTGTGAGAAATCCGAAAGCCTTCCTGGAGGCACACTACTACCTTGTGGCTATATCAGATTGCAAAGCTGATGAGGTGATCAGTGTCAAATCAAATTTTAGAAAATGAAGGCTGCACAAGGGTTTTGAACCCTCAGTGGACTCAGAGAACAGTTTTCAATCTTTTCTGCTCTCACTTCCAAATACTAATACTCTACTCAGCTCTCCCTGTCCCCACCAAGATCCCTACTGTTTAGTTGCTTTGCCTTTTCCCATTGCAGAGGTCAAGGCCCAGAAGAGACAGTTTCCCTGAGTATGCTGCTGAATACAGCATGAATGTAACCTACATGAAGACCTGGATGGCCACCCTGTTCAGAGCTCACCTTTCTCTGTTCTTCACAGGACCTGAGGAAGCTTATGCCAATACTCCCACCACCCTGGAGCGAACTGTATCCTTCAGAACCCAGGGGCAGTGGGCAAGACAGCCATAAGAAATAGACAGCTGAACTGTGTCCTTATAAATGTTCAGACACTGTCAGGCTTGCTCCTCTCTCCCCTGCAGTTATATGAGGAAGAGGCTGTATATAAGGAAGAGGTTGTAAACAGCAGCAGTCCCTTGCCTCCATCCCATCCCTTGGCCCTCTACTGCTGAGGGCAGCATCCTGTCCTGAAATGCCACCATGGAGCACATACTCTAGCACCTTTGCTTGCCTCAGTTCTTAGCGGCAGAGCAGGGCACAGGAGCCATCCGTACTTGAGACTGAGAGACAGGCTGGACACCTGCATCCCAAAGAGTGCCCTTCTACACTCAGGCAGATGGATACACGCTCCACCTTGGCACAACTCTCTACATTAGGATAAGCCAGGCTTGTGTTTCAGCATGGTATCTGGGCAGGGCAGCATGAGGCACAGAGGGGATGCAGTATTTCAGATAAAGTAGGTGTTTAAACATCTTTAATGACCCTGTGCAGAAAGAAGGTGCCAGCATCCCTTTTCAGTCTGAGGTTCTTTGGAAACCTGAAACATGTGTGAATATGCCTCGGTTCATGGGCTACCCTTTGTAACCCTTCTGGCTTGCTACCCTGGGTCTGGAACCTGTCTGGAATGTGGGTGCTGCCCAGAGGAAAACAGTTCTACATTTTTTTTGTATTTATTGCTGACACCACCACATGCCAGCTCTTTTAAAATCCTTTTTTTCCCCACATCCTCTACAGAGTCAGTTTACTATCATCTCAGTAAAATAAACCTAATAATATGGGTCTTGGTGTAAAAACCTAACAATTTAGATTTTTAAGAAAAGCTGTCAAAAGCACAATGACTGTATGACACTGGACCATTAGCAAGAGTGATATTTGGTTACTTGGACAGGTATTTTAAACTTGTGAGTTGAAATTTTACTCTCCAAGACTTGTTCTGTTACAATCATTGGAGTTTGCTGGGTTGCATGAAGGAAAACGAGTAATTTAGGAATACCCTGAATGTACCTTGTAAACTGAAGTGCCTCCGATGATCCAAACCATGTCTACTTTCCTGTTCAACTCTGGTGAATCCAGAAGAGCTAAAGCATCATCCAGACTTTTGGAAAGATAATGTGCTCCTTTTGGGGTTTCCCTAGAAAAAGCAAAGTTTTATTATTAAATAATTAAAAGAACAGTCATCATGATAATAAATACAATCTAGACATACAATGTGTTTTGCTGAATTCACAAATTACTAAATGTTTCACATTAATTAATTACTTTGAAATCCCTATTATTGCTAAACTATGTTAGAACTCTCATCTGACTGCAGGATTGTTCAATAAATCACAATTTAATCATAACTGTGACTTAAGAGGCACTATAAATTAAAGATCTGAAATTTCATATGTTTTTAAAAAAGCATAACAGAGAAGTTTAGAGATCTATAAAATTAAATATAGATTTCTACTTGAATTCTAGAACATTAATATTTCATTCAATAAAACTAGTCAAAAAGCCCCTATCCCCTGCCCTCCCCATATTTAGCCCAAAACCCACCAACATCCTCCAAAGCAATAAAGCATTATAAGCGGACATTTTATTTCAAGAATATTTGGATGACTGTAGGTGATGCATTCAAGAAGAGAGGTCTGAAAAAAGACAGTTCTTGTTTCCTAAATGCTAATAAACATAACCTTAAAAAAAAAATGGAATAACAGCCACCAATCTAACCAGGAACTACAGAAACAGTTAAATACATAAGCCAGAAAGACTACTGACAATTGTCAGATGGTTTGTGTGTAGAGCTAGGACTAGTATTTATTATGCAAAGTAATGACAATTATCTTGTGAACTAATTAAAAAATAAAAGAAATAAAAATAATAATTCAAAAATTAAAGGTAAAGTAGTGATATCACTCAGAACCAACATCCGAGATGCTTCCTAACCAGATATCAAAATTGTTACATTTAGAATTACTTTAGGATGTATTTCTACACGTATTTTTGAGTATAGACTTATTTGTTTTACAAGCTTATTGCTCATCATACATACTTGAGGTCCCTGCTGAGCACTATATTAATTCTGTCTTTTAAAGGACGATTCTTCTCAGGAATGGAGAACCAGGTCTTTCTACCCATTATCAGTGCATTCTGTTTACCTGAAGAAGAGAGAAAACACTTATTTAAAGGGGTTTGTTGCTCTGTCCCAATTTGTTTTGGTTCTTCAGTGACATCTACTGGATTTTCCCTTTCCCTTTGGAAGTCCATTTCAGCAGTTAACAAAAGCACAAGCTTAGCGTCCGATTCTCAAATTAGTCATATGCACAGAGGAACATGTCTGTGGCCTCAAAGCCTTGGCAGGCAGTTGACATCAAAGTAGTCTTATGCACACCTATAAACTTACAATTGAAAGAACATCAAAAAAGGCATGTCATTGCTCATTACATGTATTATAGGGCGACTGGCTCTGTCACAGTTACAGGGCAAAATTAAGCTTCGTGTGTGAGACCAACTCATACCCTCAAAAGAGTCCTCTTTGTCTGAAAAAACATCATGGTTCTCTTTATAAATCCGAGCAGCATACAGTAATCGACTTTGTGCTTGCATGTTCCATCACTCAAGTTATATACTCAGGAAAAATTGCCAGCTTTGAGTGTTATTTTAAAAAAGAAAAAAAAAAACCCAAACCAGTCACATAAAAGGATAACTTTTAGGAACAGAACCAGCCAAACTGAATCCAAAGCAGAAGTGCAACAGCTGTTCAATCATATAGAATTCACTGGCAAGTATCATTTCTGACCAAACCCAAACATTCATAACGTATCTCTTATTATGCCCTACTAAGAAGAGGGTTTCTCTTTATGACCAAATGGAGTTGTCAGAGAAATGAACACAGAGGCTGAGACTCACAAAAGGTAAGAGGAAGTCTTTTACAGTGCTACACAGCATGAGGGATTTTAGACAAAAGAAAATAGTATTTGTGCACAGCTATCTGCCCTGCTTCTTGATATGAGAGAGGCTGGATCTACTAGATCACACCTGAGAGCCAATGCTCCAGTTGTTTATCAGCACTGTCTAAAGACCTTTTTCCTGCAGGTAAGCTTCACGAGCAAATTTCCAAGACACATACTGTAGTGTCAGTTTAGATATGTTAGCACAGACCACTAGCACCACCGCTGAAGGAAACATCCAACGTCTGAAAAATATATGTATTTTCTTACTACAGATTCACTCTGGGATGCCTGCAGGGCCAGAACACAGATTTGTCTAGACCTATAGCTAATTTACAGCAGTGACCAGTGTAGGTATGCAAGCAGACTAAAAGCAAGATCAGGTGATGCTTTTCCATCGTATTCTTCCCACTTTAAAACAGCAGTGACACTGACTTTTTTGAGCCAATGATGATATCCCTGCTGTGAAGATTTATGGCAGCATAATGCATATGGCTGCAGTACTGTTGCTGCACATTATCATCACAGTTAGGGTCTTCTGGCATATTGGGATGGCTCAGCACTCAGAAAATCAAGCAAAATTACTGTCACAAGGGTCAGAGGGATGGAACAAATAGCCAAGGCTAAGCTACAAGCAAACAAGTTAGATAAGCTAATACAGTCTGAAAAAAACCTCTGCTAATTAATCAGCATAGAAAAACCTTTCCATTTTTAATTTATTCAAGGTTGGAGTTGTAGGTAAAGACAGTTAGATGATGTTTTCTACTGTTGGGGAAACAGGACTTTGAAATTCTTTTTATTTACAATTCACCTGCAGCCCAGAAAAAACTGATTCACCCCCAGTTTCTTTATCTAACTGGAACAGTCTGCCGATGATGTATTTACAAAGGGGTAAAATGCTTGGGAGGGTGGAGAAGGGCAGGCTGTTTGCAGAAGCAGGACTTTAAAGTCAGGGAAAAGTAAAATTATCAGTCTTTTCCGTGACTGATACCACACAAACAAATTTTATTAAGTAGAGGAAGACCTCGGCAACAACCACTGTGTTACCTTCCACATGGGATGTGCTAGTCATTCTCTGGAAGTATTTGTACTCATTCCTGGCAAGAAAACAAGAAGAGCGTTACAACGTGGTTTAGGAATAAGCTACATTTCTCTAACCGGGGGAAAAAAAAAAAAAACAAAACAAACAAACAAAAAAACCCCCCAAATCCCCCAAAACAAATAAACACACGAAAACATAACGCAAGTGCCTCCTCCCGGGGAGTAGAGGCTGGACGGGGCCCGGACCCAAGACCTTTGGCCCAGGTCTGCCTGCAGCAGAGATAACCTACGGCCTGGAGCCTGCCGACGCGCCTCCCCGCGCCCGTCGGGGCTCCCAGACACGGCCGCGGGGCCCGGCAGCCATTGCCCCGGCCGCGGTTCCGCCAAGCTCCACAGCGGGCACTTTCCCGCCCTGTTGAACATCGCCCTCCCCGACTACAACTCCCAGCGTGCAGCGCGGCGGGCTCTCCGCCGGCGGGTAGTCCAGACCCGCGCGCTGCGTGCTGGGAGTTGCAGTCCGCCCGCGCGCCCGCCGCTCCGGCGGGAAGAATACCGCCAGACCCGCGGTACCTCAGCGGCGGCCAGGGCAAGCTGCCGTCCTTCCCGATGCCCATGTTCTGGCACACGGCCACGATGGAGTTGAGCAAGCCCACCATGACGCCCACCACCGCCTCCCGCCGCACCCGACTTCAGGGCGAGCGAGCGAGCGAGCGAGCGCGCAGCAGCGGGGCGGAGCGGAGCGGAGCGGCGTGAGGAGGCGGTGGCAGCGGCAGGGCTCCCCCGGCCGCGGGCGGCGGAGGGCTGAGGCGTGAGGTTGGAGGGAGCGCCGTCGCACCCGCAAGCGGAGGCGCTTCCCCCGCGGCCCCGCCCTTCGCGCCGGCGCATGCGGCGAGGAAGGTGGTGCTGGTGCCCGCTGCCTCGGAGCGGGGTCGGCCATCGCAGCCGCAGTCGCCATGCCGCGGGGGCGGCGGCGGGAGCGCGGCGGCGGGGGGCAGCAGCTGGTGCTAAGCAGGTTCTTCAGAGCGGCGGGGAGCGGCGAGGAGCAGGGTGCCGCCCGGCAGACGGTGCGCCTGGGGCGGCGGCGGTTGGGGCTCAGGGCGCCTGGAGGGCGCGGGCCGGGCCGCAGCGGCCATGGGGGAACTCTTTCGGTGGTGGCTGAGGGCCCTCGGGCCTGTTTGGTTACCCTGTGTCAGAAAGTCACGTCGGAAAGGATCGCCAGAGCTGGCCACGGCCCCGGTGCACGGAGAGGCGCCCTGCAGCTGCCTGGCCAACGGGCAGGGCCTTCCAGTCACCAGTGCTTGGTGGAGCATCTTTGTGTTGTGTAACACAGGGTAGTAATACATAGTTTTTCAGGAAACAGCCAGGATATGCCCGTTTTGTAGGATCTGAAGCTTGACATGGGTATGGTGAGCTTGGCAAAGGCAATGTGCCAGTTTGTGTCAGAGGGGCTTTGCTTCCTTGCAATATTGTTGGACCTTCTAGCACAGGTTCTGCCTTCTGGCATGCAATGGGTTGAAGTTGTGGGTTGAAGTTGTGGCCCAGATCATGAAGTCTGGACGACTAAGAGTCTGCTATTAGTGCAAAGCCAAGAGGGCGTGCAGTGACCCAGGAACTTCTCCATGTCGCTGCTGGGAAAAAAAATTGCTGTCTCTCAGCAGCTGCATTTCATTATGAGTTTATATTTTCCAGTCTTCCTGTAGTTAATGCTTCTAGCCCTTTTTGACCCCAGAAGGGAGTATGTTTTTTTCACCTCTGTTTCAAGTCAACCTTTTTTGTTATCTTTGGTCCAAATTTATTTTGAAAGGTGTGATTACCACTTTCTGTCCATGTAGAAATACTGCTTCTTAATTAGTCATAATCTGTTGGTATATAATAGTGGACATGGAAGGGAAGCTCTTCGCCACTCATGTGGGCTGTGTGTATGGATACATTATGTAGAGGTTATAGGCTTAGTTGCTGAGGATGGAGTTCCTGCTTAGTTATAAGAAGATTGAATTTCCTTGCTCATACACTTAAACCATCTGAGATTACCGTATGCAATGTGGATGCAAGCTGCTAAAAGCACCTGTTCAATGTTTATATCTGCAAGGTGAAGTGATGGTATGTTTATACGTTGTTGCAGTTGCAAGTTACTTCTTTATATTTGGTCATACTTCTTGCATTCTGTCAAACAGAATATATAGATAATGAAACAGCATAAATCGATGAAGTTTCTGTTTACAAAGTGTTAAAAGTGTGTGTGCCAAAAGTCATGTAAGGAGCAGTAGTTGAAAGTACTGTATTCCATACAAATGCAGGATGATTCTAGCTAGGTGTTTACAGATAGTGTAGGAAAATCTTTTAAGTCTGGATTGATGCTTCCAGGGTGGTGTGGAGAAGATACTCTTCTATCATAGGGATGCAGGCCATAGGAAGTAGTGCCTCTCAGAGGTGAATATCCAGTCTCTGGCACAAAGCGGGCTCTGAACTGGGAGAATGAAGGTTTGCAGCAGCCATCTGGTTCAGATACAGGGTGGTAGCGTATCATATGATGGGAAAAATCTATTAAGTGCTGGTTCAGTTCTCTGCCACAGAGGTAGCTCCAAGCTGTCTTTTGAAGCCATGGTAGCTGTGGGTGTTTCTTTTCTAACACAACAGCCAAATTGTTCACAGAGTGCACTGTTTCTCTCCCTCTTGTTGCCTCGAATGTTAGAACTATGTCATCAACACAAAAATGTAGATAGGTAAAATAGTGAGGGATTTCATGTATTGTACATTAATTTTACATTATCTCTATCACATGCTTGGATGCATTATTGTCTTTCACAGAGATGGCAAAGAGAAAAAGTAGCTGAACTTCTTTGTTTAATTTATGTTTCAGGCTTCTGAATTTGGCACAAAAAGGAGAACATCAACTGAAAGCAGTGAACCCTGTGAAAAGAAAACTAAGGCACGACAAATTACTCTAGAAGACATCTGTAACCCACTGAAGACTCAGGATAAAAGTGAGTTGACTGTAAACAAACCTTCAAGCATTTATACCCAATAAATAGTTTTTCATTGCCCAATGTAAAAAAAAAATTGTTGGATAGTTTAGGAACTGTCTCTTGAGTGTAAGACATATTTCTGAAGAGCCATTATAAGCACACTAGCTGTACTGTTAAAGCACTTTTCTGTGGCTCAGAAGCTAGGTATTTGACTCTTGCTCCAGAGTTGCTCTGCAAATCCCCTTCAGTTGTCTCAACTTTAACAGGTTGTTTAGTCATTGCAGTCCAGATGCCCAGGCAGAAATGCTACAACAGTACCTTTCCGTGTTGGTTTAACAGTCTGTCTTTTAGACTTAGACTGAAGCATGACTGACACCTGAAGGTTGGTGGTGTCTGGCCTGTAACTGGGAGACCTAAAGGCTATCTCAAAGTAAATAGTTCTAATGCGATGCTCCTAACTGTGAAATGTAAGCCTCTTAATTGCATTGAAAATGCCTGTGTTCCATCTGTCTTTTAACCAATAATTTAACAAATTCACAACGCTAGTAGAAAAACAAATCAGTGAATATAAAGTTCATTACACTTACACTTCATTGAAAAGAATTAGTCTCTATAATTTTTTTAAAGAGAATTATATTCAGTTTTGTGGGTGTGATGGTTTGAAGTATATTAAGACATCATCAACTAGCAACACTGTCTGCTTAAAAACTGTACTGAAAAAGTATCATTCGTTTTCCAGTATTCTTGGCTAATTTTGTGGCTTTGCACTTATGAGTACAGAAAATAATTGTACTTCTTTTCCTATGTGTGAAGAAGCATACAAGTGAAGAGTACTGATTTTTCAGGGAAGTTAACCATGATTACATGCGCAATTCTGTCAGGCATGTGACAGAAATGCAATGGAGAGGAGAAGGAATGTAGGGGAAAGAGAGACAGAGCAAAATGATTGCATTCTCTGTTTACTGATGTAATTCTAATAAACATTCTGTTTTAGAAAATAAATTACTAATATGCTTTTGTTGTGTATTTTTACCGAAGAAGAACATCCGAAGTGTGAAAAGTCCCGTGTGTGTTTGCAAACTCTAGACAGACTGAGAGAATTCTCCAGTGATTCAGACCAGCAGTATAACAGAATCCGGGAGGATAGTTTTCCAGAGAGAGAATCTCTGATTTTGGAAAAGTGTCCGAGTATTATTGGGAGAAGTTCAGATTTGAAAAATCCTCTTCAGTCTTGGGATGCTAGCCCAAAGGTTGCTCAGAAGGTACGTAGAGTTTTGGTCCAGTGCTGTGTAAATTACTTTTTATGGTTTAAAAAAGCAAGTTTTGGCACAAGATTCCTTTTGTGGTTTTTGTGTTCTGTCATGAAATAGTACAGCAGTGCCCAACAGACCAGTGTTTCTGTACAGATCATAGAATCATAGAATGGTTTGGGTTGGAAGGGACCTCAAAGCCCGACTAGTTCCAACTGCCTGCCATGGGCGGGGACACCCTCCACTAGCCCAGGTTGCCCAAAGCCCCATCCAACCTGGCCTTGAACACTGCCAGGGAGGGGGCGTCCAAAGCTTCTCTGGGCAACCTGTGCCAGTGCCTCACCACCCTCACAGGCAAAAATTTCTTCGTAACAGCTAATCTAAATCTCCCCTCCTTTAGTTTAAAGCCATTCCCCCTTGTCCTGTCACTCCATGCCCTTGTGAATAGTCCCTCTCCAGCTTTCCTGTAGGCCCCTTTAGGTACTGGAAGGCTGCTCTAAGGTCTCCCCAGAGCTTTCTCTTCTCCAGGCTGAACAAGCCCAACTCTCTCAGCCTGTGGAGAGGTGCTGCAGCCCTTTGATCATCTTCGTGGCCCTCCTCTGAACTCACTCTGTTAGGTCCATGTCTTTCTTGTACCAGGGCCCCCAGAGCTGTATGCAGTACTGCAGGTGGGGTCTCACAAGAGCAGAGGGGGAGAATCACCTTCCTCGACCTGCTGGTCACGCTGCTTTTGATGCAGCCCAGTATACAGTTGGCTTTCTGAGGTGCAAATGCACACTGCCGGCTCATGTTGAGCTTCTCATCCACCAACACCCCCAAGTCCTCCTCCTCAGGGCTGCTCTCAATCCATTCTCCGCCCAGCCTGTAGCTGTGCTTGGGATTGCCCTGACCCATTGGCAGGACCTTGCACTTGGTCTTGTGGAACTTCATGCGGTTTGCACAGGCCCACCTCTCCAGCCTGTCCAGGTCCCTCTGGATGGCATCCCTTCCCTCCAGCATGTTGACCGCACCACACAGCTTGGTGTCATCAGCAAACTTGCTGAGGGTGCACTCGATCCCACTGCCCATGTTGACGACAAAGATGTTAAACAGTGCTGATCACAATAACAACCACTGAGGAGTGCCACTCATCACTGGTCTCCACAGATGTTTTCCTGGAACTCTTAGCATAGTAAGCAGAATGCCTCTTACAGTTCCTCAGTGATATCATTGAAAAAAGCAGTAATGAGAGAGCAGAAACACTGGCAGTGTATCTTGTGATTGTGAATGAACCTATAATATCATAATAACAAATGTTCTGTGTGGCCCTTTGCTCAGCTTTCTTTCAGTTCTATCAGTTTTGATACAGGCTGTAAAATTCCTAACAGGCTTTCTTTGCAAAAATATGATTTAGAATTATTATTGAGATGTAGCTTAATTCAGTTGCTAATAAATCTAACTACTAAAGATTTCACTGGGGTTTTTTTATCTACAGAAGATATGGGTAGCTCCCATGAAGAATTATCATGATACCTATGATAGAAGTTGATAAGAATATAGTACTACCTTGATTCTCATTTTACTATGGGGCTAATTAACATTAGTTAATTGGTTGGTTTTTGGGCTCACCTCGCTCAGTTTTGAAGTATTCAAGTCCAAAAAGGCATCTCATGGTTTACTTGGTGGTGGTGCATTGGGACTCAACTGCTCTTTAATAAAGCTTTGCGTCTGGCTTTTTGAAGGAACGAGATTGTATGAAAGGTTGTATATGTTATATGTATATGTCTGAAGGTCATGAACTTAAACTGGGGTGTCTAGGTTGTGTGAACATGAGATCAAAATAATAGTGAAGCGAACAGCTTGTGGCAAGAGATTGCTGTTGTGAGAAGGGATTGAGATTATGTGGGTGTGGTTCATTGGAGAACACAGAAAACTGATTCCTTCTCTGTCCTTCTTTTTCAAACCCTTGTCTGTCTGGAACTTGTTAATTTCTGACCCTTTGTCCATCCAGTTGCATTGACAGCAGATGCTGCCTCTGCTAGTTTAATCTATAAATCATACTTTAGCATGTCTCTCAGATGTTTGAGAACCAATTCTAGATGCTGAAATTATGACAGGTATGTGTTTCACATGTGCATATATGTGAAACGTGCATATATGTGAAACATGCATGGGGAGTATTTTTTTATCTTAGTGACTTTCTCTTCTTTTGCACTGGAGGCAGCATGTGCCTGGCATAGGTTGCCAATTAAAAATGTTTATGTCACAGTTAACTGCAGTAGAAGGGCGTTTGGTGAGCGAAGGCACGTGCAACTCACTCTCCACCAAGCTGTGGGCCTAAGATGGTTGTTTCTGTAGAAATTCAGGTTTCTCTATATCTTTAAACAGATGTGTGTGTTAATGTTGCATGTATCTATTCCAAAGTTGGTTTCCAATGCACTAACAGCGGTGTGCTTTTTATAGCAGTACTGCCACTGCATATTCAAATACTTAGATGCTTTTCGCCAAATAGCACTTGAGTCTGGTTGATCACAGATTGTCTGTGAGAATATAACAGCTCTTAACTCTCCCCTCTTAGATCACGAGGAAGGTCAGCTTTAACCATGTGCAGAGAAACTCTGCAAGCAAAGTAAAAGTAAAGAGCAATTATTTCTTTCTTAGTGTACTCAGTAGATACTGAGGACTCATGACCGACTTGACAAAACATTACTATCATCTTTCTCTGTAAGACATTTACTGAATCTGTGCTGGCTTGATAGGTGGGGAACGGCTGGCCTGCCTTCCTTGGAATGGCTCATCTTAGATGTTTGTGTCTTGCTTTTTTCTTAGAGTTATAATCTTTTTATGTGAGTAATTTTCCTCTAAATTCCTTGAGCTGTTAACTTACTACCATCTCAACAATTTAACTTCCATGTGTGTTTTTACTTCTTTTACTCCAAGGCTCGCACAGGCCTTGGATCAAAGACCACTGAATCCTTGGGCTGAGGATTTTGTGGTAGAGGCATCTAAGCTCCTGGGACCATCTGAGTTCTAGGCATGGTACAGCTTTGTGCCTGTTGTCTGCTTGTCAAATGGGTCGTCCCTTGATTGTGTGCAATTCTAAGAATTTTGCAATTCACAGTTAACAATACAGCTAAGTGTTCTTTTTTCCCATTGCTTTCTGACTGCATTCTTTGTCCATTCCCATGACCCAAAGTATATGATTTATACTATATCTGTGTTTCTTCTGAGTTACCATTGCTTCTAAACAGTCTGTTGACTTTGTTCCTTGTAATCTAGATGGGACAGTCATTAGAAATTGAAGTTTACTGGGTTTATTTGCAGATACAGAAACTCACAGCACAACCTGATGAATTGTGTTTTGTATACTCATAGGCTTTAAAAATTTTGTATTTTTTTTAACTTATTTTATGATAAAATACTTGATATTGTGATATAAGTGAGAAGGAACTTTGCTGTAAGTGAAACGTATCTTACCACTGTTGTTCACTGCACTTCTAAAAGACCGAATCCGTCACCCTTCTTACAATACAGAACAAAACAAAGCTGTAGAGCTGAAGTTGCTTGGCTAGCATAAGCTACATAATGTCATTGTCAGTGATAAACCACAGAGAGAGTGGGCTCAAAGCCTTAACTGTCAAGGGTTTTAAGAAACTGTGATATAGATTTTCTGTGTTCAATAATAAATTATTTCGGGAGGTTTGCTGAGCTTATGTAGGAAGGGCAGGCTGGAGAAGAAAGACAGTTTTGGTGCTTGAGACAGTGAACTGAGACTTGTATTGAATTGGTTTATTTCTTGATTTACTGTGGATTTTTGGAACATCATTAATCTCTCTGTGCTGTAGTTTCTCATCAGTAAATTGGAGTGGTAATTCATCCTTATTTTTTTATCTGGCCAGTTTAGACTGCCCAGTCTTTGCAGCCTGTGCGTCTCTTGATATGTTTTGAGAGCTTGTGATGCAATACAGATCTGATTTCAGCTGAAATGTCTACGTACTGTTGTAAGGCAAGTCAACTAATTGATGCAAAGTCTTAGAATTTCATGACATTTTAATTCCTTTGAATTCCAAATAAACTGTATTCTGTATATCCTACTTTAATAGTTTTGCTGTAGTTCTTGGGGCTGTTTACTGCAAGAACTATCTTCAGCTCTACGGTCAGTGTAAGTCAAGGTCTGCAGGGGCGATTGATCATTCCTAACTGTACTTTTCCATCTTTTATTTACAGGAGGAGTTACACTGTGATCTTAGTCAGTTTTCTGCATGTCTTAAGTCTTCTGAAAATACTCAAAATATTTCAGATACAAATCTTAATAAGAGAACCAAAAGCATTTACACTCCACTAGAACTTCAATTCATAGAAATGAAGAAACAGTATAAAGATGCTGTTTTATGTGTGGAATGTGGATACAAATATCGCTTCTTTGGAGAAGATGCAGAGGTAATTTTTGCCACAGTTATGGAAAGATACTTGCATTATGTTAGTGTCTTACTAGGTCTATGGCCATTTCCAGAGGAAGGTTTCTGGGAGGCATAAATTCTGTGGGTTTTTTTTAATACTTGAAATCAAGATGAAAAATCTCTGCATGCTTAAACTGAAGACTATCCATGATGCATACACTTTTTGCCAAAGTAGCATTTATTATTTTGTAATCATATGGTAGTGCTTGTTATCCTGCATTTTGAGAACTTAAGGTGAGATCATAGAATAATTACTTGTCAGAGTTAAAGCTGAAACACTTTCCTTTCAGAGAACCAAAACTTTACTAGGAGTGTTTCAGTTTGGAAGATAGTGGTGGAATTAGTGTAAAAGTAGATGAATATAGACAGTATAGCCTTGATGCAGAGACCATCTTGAATGCATGTTCAGATGCAGCACCTACACATGCCAGATCTGTAGGAGCTGGAAAGGACTTGCAATGAACATAATTTTAAAGTGATGTTTCATAAATGGTTCATAATGGGTTTTTTTTCATTATCTGTCCCAAAATCATTGCTACTAGTTTAACCTTTGATCTGTGCTATTCCAATACTTAAGACCAGTGAGAAACTTTGATAAGTTACTGGGAATTATTTTTCCTGATCAAATTTGTACTGTGTAATTTGTCTGCTAGTTTGCTTTCACTGTGTACTCACAGTCCAGAAATAAAAATATACTATGCAGGTAAACAATTCAGTGTTTGCTGTTCCTGCTTAAGACCACTTTCCCTAGTCGGTGAACACCTACCTTTTTGCCGAGGGACAAAAAAGTAAATACAAATCATACATTATAAGGTCACATTTTAGCAAGTGTTGTTACTCTTTTGTATGAAGCATTTAGTTTCCACTGTTGTTTGTTATTGATTGTTCAGCATTTTAATTGTTTAGCTAGCTTAATTCCATCTTTATGACTGCAGTTAAAATAACTCCATTCTTTCTGCATTTTTAGTGTTGTGAAAATTATTTGATCCTTTGTTGAGCAGTGTTGCAGAATCTATGTGTGCTGTGTAGGTCATTTGCCTCACCATGGTAAAGATCAAGGTGCAGTGTAATAATCTGACATGTGAAGTCTGCGATACTGAAGCCCCTGTTTAAGACAACATACTGGGACAGGAAGGTGGAGGGGCTCAGCTTTCTGGGGTTTTTCCTGTAACGTTTTCCTTCTTAATTGTCCATCTGTGTTGTCATAGAGATGAGCTCCCGTATTGCATTTTGCACTATTGGATGACTCTTCTTGTACTTTGCAGATTGCAGCTAAAGAACTGAACATTTATTGTCATCAGGATCATAACTTTATGACTGCCAGTATACCAAGTCACAGACTATTTGTCCATGTGCGGCGACTTGTAGCAAAAGGATATAAGGTTATCCCTGGCTTTTGTTAAATTACGTTAAGTATAGAATAGTACTGAAATAACTTGCACTTACTGTACCAGAGTCTTATTTCAACTGAAAAGTGGGAAACTCATCATCACCTGTTTTTGTAATTAATATGTCTAACTTTTCTTTGTTTCAATTTCTCTATTCTGGTGAAAGTCATGAATTTTAAGTAGATTCGAGCTTCCTCCATTTTACAGAAAAGTATCTTCATGCTTTCTAGAACAATTCTAGAACAATTTTTCTCTCAGTTTTTTATCAAGTCTTTGCATTTGATAAAGAGGAATTTATATGTTCGCTCTGTTTTATTCTTTCTCACATCCTTGTTTTCCTTATCCTAGCCCATATTTTTTTCTCTCCTTTCCTTCCTGTTGTTGATCCCTGTAATTCTGTGGCTTTCTGTTGGTACCTCTTTTTTTTTCTTCCTATGAGAAAAGAACTTGTTGAATTTAAATTGATTGCAGGAACCATTGTCTGGCAAGTGGTGAACTCTAGCTAAATTGTTTCCAAATAGAAAGCACTGGGGCAGACATTGAGAGGGCAGTTAGAAGTGGATAGAGCGTAAGGAAACACAGTGCCTTTTAGTCTCATTAGTAGGATTGATGCTAGCCTCTGCCCTTGCTGCTCAGCTTTAATGATGCACTTGCTGTTTGTACATCTTAAAAGGTCACCAAATTTATAAAATTAAAAAAGAGTAGTAATTTATTATCAAAAAGCTAACTTTGTTTCTTGTCTGTGTGCCTGTAGGTTGGAGTAATAAAACAAATGGAAACTGCAGCACTGAAGGCTGCTGGGGAAAATAAAAGCTCTCTTTTCAGCCGGAAACTGACTGCTCTCTACACAAAGTCTACGCTTATTGGAGAAGATATCCTTTTCAAACAAATTTGGTTTCAGACTCTAATCTTTGGTGTACAAGAGGCCGTAATTCTGGTATTATCACCTAGATGGAAAATGAGTAGCTAGTGGCTGACATAAGAGTGGTAGTAGGAAATAAAGTTCCTTTAATTTAATGTTGTGGTAAAAAATCATGTTGGCTTTATAAAGAATTTAATCTCTTCAGGGCTTTAGGTTTGTTGTGAAATGGCAGAGCTTATGTTTGCTGTAATTGCTTTCTGAAGTCAGAGAGTGGATTTCCCAAGTCTACAGTTTTCTGTAGGTCTTGTTTTCATCAGATTGAGAATGCATAGCATTAGTGATTCAGGAGGGTGTGAAGGAAGAAGAATTGACTGTTTGGTGTCAACAATTTGCTTTCAGTGACAAGAAGGTGATAAAATCAATGGACTCTTAAAAACTAGTTAGGTAGTTAACTCCTGACTGTTGTAACAAGAAAATGCAAAAACCAGATAGAAACAGCTTTTAACCAGTGAAGTTATCTTCATAATTTCTTTCCTCCCAGTTTTTGTTTTCCTATGTCCTGCTTTAACTACCTCATGTTTTTTTCTCAAACTAGTACTTACTAGATACCAAGAGCTAAAAAGGTTGTTAAATCTGTGAGGTTGGATTTAAGGAGTAGATCAGGGAAGCAGATAACATAGTCCTGAGATTTTGTTGGAAAACTTCTAGTGTACTTACTCTCTTGTAATGGTTGGCAAACTCCATGAAAGCAGGGTCAGCAGTATGACCCAACCTGGTGGATAGATATACAGCAAGTTTTCAATGCAACTAACCTAATGCTTCTGCTAAGGTATAGACTTTTGTTTAGCTCAGGGTATTGCCTGCTTTTCAGGCTGCATACCTAGTGCATTTAGTTTTTTCTGTTAAGTACATGTGGTTTCTGGATATGAAGTCAAAATGACAAGGTGGAGCAGCCTGTGTGCATAATCAGCTGCTGGTTTAACTTTTGACGTAGCTGCTCTTGCTTGAATGGGGAGACCCACAGACATAGTTAAAGGTGGCTTTTGGATGCGCTGATGAAATCTGTGCTTCGTGTAATTACCTGTCCTGCAAAGACAACTGCTGACAGTCATCTGAAATTCATTAAAATTATAGTAGGAGTCAAACTAATAAAAGTCAAGTTGACCTTTGGTCAAGAAGGCCCAACACAAAACCTAGTTGAGAAGGACTTAGATCTAGAAGGTGAATAGTCCACCAAAATCTGTGTACTATTTTTTTTTAACATTTGTTACATGTGAACCCTTTGCTGAAGCTACATGATTCTGTAGATGTTGAAGACGTGACAACAGATGTCCCTGATAACTACCTCCTCTGTATCTGTGAAAATGGAGAAAACCTAAAAGACAGGAAGAAAGGTGACATTGTTATAGGCATTATGGTAAGTTAGTTTCACAGGGGTTGGGGTTTTTTGAGGTGGTGTTTTGTTGAGGTTTTTTTGAGAGGTGGGTGATTATCTTCTTAAATTCATGATTGTTCTGTCTTTTAGATTTTTTTTTTTTAATTGTAACAAGATGCAGTTTAGGTAAGATGTCATCTGTCTGTGACTTGTGATGACTTTATATTTGAAAACTACAGAAAAGATCTGGAGTTGGTATTTGAATATTCTGATACTGTTTTTGCTGCCGTATCACTTGGAAACACAGCTGTGTTTTAACCAAATACAGGGAAATCATTAGTTCAGATGCTTTACTAACTTTGAACATTTTTAGGGTCAATATTTTAAAAAGCTTGTGAGCACTTCTTTGCTGTTAAAATACTCTTCTTTAGAGGAAGAGGGTGATGCTTTCTTACTGGTTACACTTCAGCTACGTATTCCCTTTTATGGTGAAGATTAAAACCAGGATTGTTTAACTGGCAAAACACAGTGATAACTGAAGCCCAGTCTGCTGGTAATTCATTAGTTTAAAAGCATCTTGATTGTGCTTGTATTTGAATGTCATGCTGCAGCTGGGAGAGAAAAACAAAAGCATGTGCTAGGATGACAGTTAGTTTCCAGGCTGAATTGCATGTACCTTCCATAAACTTCCAATTACATAGATTTGCCTAGTCATAAAAGTTGAGCAGTGATGGACTGATGTTAACAAAAGCACATTTACATTTTTAAGGTATTGTTATCATTTATCAAGACAAAATTGTGGTAGTCTTTTGAAGTTGTTACCATATCATAGATTTGAAAAACACAATTATATTTTTTGTTCTGTCACTTTCACTAAGCATGTGGGTGCTATATAATTTTGTGCTATACACCATAAATTTTCTTTCTGGCTTAACAATTTGAGTCACCGAAACTGTCTCTGAAAATTTAAATATTCAATACATATATACTTTTTTTTTTTTTGTTTAATTGCAGGCAATTCAACCAACTACCGGAGAAGTAATTTTTGACAGTTTTCAGGACTGTGCATCTCGCTTAGAATTAGAGAGTCGGGTTTTGCGCCTGCAGCCAGTTGAAATAATACTTCCATCTAGCTTGTCAGATCAATCTGAAAAGCTCATTAACAGTATAACCTCCATGAGGTATGTTCTGTGGGATTTTGTTGTTTGGGTTTTTTTTTCCTTTTTAATTACAGCATAGCTATTGATAGCATTTAGATGCAGAAGCAGGCATGGATGTGTAATTCTGTAAAGGCCCATTTGAGAATGGCTGTAGTTTGCTGCTGGGTTTAAAATTCCCCAAACCCCACTGAGTTCTAGGCACTCATTCTGATGTAGTATTTAGACTGAAATTCATGGCTTCTATCTCAGGCCTGTGAAAGATTCATGCACCTAAACATTTGATGTTTTCATTTAGATCATCTTGCTCCCGTGCTCCCTATCATGTGATCTGTTGAATTTATTTCAGAGTTTATCTTTGGGATCTGAAAGTGGTGTTATGTGGCTGTTTTTCTTGTTTGTCATAGTCTTAAGATCTCTAAAAGGCATGAAAATTTTTCTGTTAATGTAGATCGGTATAGAAAACCTCTGCAAGTGGTATTTCATTCTGTTTGTCCTATTGCACTGTCTTGAACTTGGATACAGACTTGGAAGTATTGTGACTGATTGTCTGTTTATATTTTGAGTTCTCTTTGTGTATTTCAAGAGTAAATTTGTCACGTTTTCTATACCAGTTTTACTGTGGAATAAAGACAGAATAGGATGTAATTTGCAGGATGATAGATGAAGGACAAAACAATCCTCTTGTTATGAACATATGTAGTGAACTTGTGAAATCTTGCAGATGCAATTTTTGTAAGAAAATATCGGTTTCTCTTTTTTTTTTTTTAAAACCATGTGGCTCTGGGCTGTAGAGAACTAGCTTAGAGCTTTGCATTCCTATTTTGAATGAACTAGTCAGAAAGGATAGTATTTTTTTGTGTGTTAACAAATCTGGAGCTAAAGCAAGCCAAATAGAAATGAATTATTACATAGGCAAAGTTTTGTACTGGGGGGAAGATACAAGTATCATTACCCTCCCTTATTGTAAAGATAGACAAATGCATCATGGTCACATGGAAGGTAGCCTCCTGACAAGACAGGCAACTCTCTCCCTTGACTACTTTTCATAAACTCTGCCCAAGATCATCTTGTAGCTTCCTTTCATGCTCCAGATGGCTGAGCTGCTTAATCAGTCTGCTCCACAGGCATTCCTTTCCCCACCTGCTAGTGTAAACCTTTTTCATCTCCTTTTATTGAAAAAAAAAAAAAAAAGTTGACATGAAGTGATGAGTAGGCAATCATCTCATGAGGAGAAGCTACAGGAACTTGCACAAATATTGCTGTACTCAGCTATTAAACCTTCAAGGGTATGTATGTGTGAGAGGCAGGACTGAAAATAATCTGATTTGGTGTTAGGCATCTTAGGAAAATGTGGCTTGTGAAAGTGGTGTATTCATCATTGTTCAGTGGTGGTGTGATGCTTACGCTTGTAGTGTGTGCTTGTCATACTAGGCTCTTCTGTTCCCTTAGCTTATGTATGGACTGCAAAGCCATAAAGAGTTGAAAGGTCAACTCTAATTAGAAGTACTAAGCAAGCAATATCAACGTATTTCCTTGGAGTAAAATGGCTTGGTAAGACTTGGGCAGAAAAAATACCAGATGAGGAAGTTACAAACCTCTTCCAATTGCCAACAGATACACATTTTTGCCTTGCTAATCCTTTTACTTTGATAACTTTCTTTTTTGCAAATCAATTCTATAGGAGTATGCCCAAAATACTTCTAACTATACCATGATGAAGATTAACAATTCTTATTTTTGTTTGTTTTGGGTTTTTTTGTTGCTGGTGTTGTGCACTGACAGTTTTGTGGAAGTCAGGTAAAACGATGTACTAAACTGACAAAGCAAGTACGTTTTTTGGAAATAAGTATTTTAGTTGTGTGTTAAGTTGTGTGTGCAGGTTTGAGAGAGCGATGGCATTTTTTTCTGTTTTTCTTCTTTTTCTTTTTATTTTTTTTTGGTTCTGCACAGCTGAAAATGTTAGTAACTTCTCATTTCTATTATGAACAAAAAATACCACACATTAGCTGATTTTCTGAACAGATATTAGTTTGTAGGTTTTTCCCCTTTCTGGTAATTTACTGGGCAGCTCTCCACCCTCAATATCCTTAATTACATGGCAGTGGTAAAAAACCCACATTACTTCAGTACATTTCAGTAGCCTTATTTCAAAACGAGTTCTTCATGGATTTTCTTGTATCAAATATTTAACCACTAGAGGGCCCTGAGATATTTAATATTCATTTAAGTGGTTCTAATATGCTGTTTTCTTGTGCTTTTAGCTAGGCTCCTGTTTTTATATAATTGCTTTTGTACAGGCAGTAATTTTATTTTAATGTATATTGAGTGGTCTAAAGTATTCAATTTTGGTTATGGTCCATTACGTGGTAATTTCATTCTTTGTCTGCTTTTTTCTAATAACTTCTGGTGAGAATCATCTGTTAGATGGGAAAGCTTTCATTTCTATAATTTTTTGAAGACCTTTCTGTCTAAAACCATGGGAACTAGATCTTGTGTTTCAAGAAGGCTCTTCATCTCTTTGTGTACTTATAATGCAGCAGAAACCCACTGAATTTATAAAAACAGGGTACAGATGGGAGAGGAAAAAAACAATAGTCCCAGGAAGTGTACAGCTTGGAGTGGTTAGGAGCAGAGAAGAGAAGGCCCTTTCTGCTCACTGCATGCCCATGTCATGTAAGAATTGCACCAGAGGTTGTCTGAGTAACTTGGAGGATGATTTAGTTTTGGATATTGCGTATTAGAATGTCACACTGAGCAACCAAGGTGATGTCCTTGGTCTTCTCCAGCACAAAGAGTGTGCTGATGGTTATTAAAAAAAAAAATAAAAATTTAGACTAGATAAACCACTGCAGCTTTATGAGAGCAGTCATAATCTGGTTTAGTGCCTGGTTATGTTGACAGAGTTGAAAGCATCTGTGTGCTTTCCTTCAATTTGTATAATTTTTTTTTAAATATACAGAGACCAAATATGAATATTATATAGTGGTGTGCACATCTCTCTGCCTTTATTCTACAAAAATAAAACATACATACATAATGTACATATTTCCTCCTTATGAAATGCTGTGCTTCCCTCTTCCTGTTCTCGTTGCCACCACAGCTATGTCCAGGCTCAGCTATGTCATTCACACTATTTACTGATGCTTCTATTATGGTATTGTGTACGTTTTCACGGCCAAATTTACATCAAAGGAACACCCATCACAGAAGGAAAAAAACAACTGAGTGGCAGGGTGCTGCTGTTCTAAATTTGTTTTTATCAGAAACAAGAGTTAAATAAGTTACCAGAAAGGTTTTAGTGTTTTAATCTGGTTGATGGTCACCAAGAGCTACTACTTAAGCCTAAGGAGTACTTCATTATGGTAGAAATTATTTCTGTGGATTAATGTAAAATAGTTGTAAAACAAGTTTTGAGTCAGAAATGAAAGTGCAAATAAAATACATAATGGAAAGTGGCCTCATCACTATCACTGTACTACATAAAACTTTAAAATGAAAAGGTTGCTTATTCTGCAGACAGTGGAGAAAATAGTTTTATATGTTTATATGTAGTTGTAAACAGGGTCTCGCAATAGGAAGAATGAAGCAAATTTTACAATAAGTTAATAAGTGACTGAAGCAGCAGCAGAGATGTTTTAAGAACTGCCTAAGAGCAGCAGTTTGAGCTGTGCCCAAGAAAGCAGTTTGCAGTGGAAGTGGAAGATTTGGTCCTGGTTTTGAAGTTCTTCATGTCTAAGTTAGGCATGGACATTAATGAAATAAGCAATAAGCACAGCTAAATGCTACTGTAGTAGAATTACTTAGCTGTTTGTATGATTTGTTCATACAATGGAGTTTTAATTCAGTTAGTACAAAGCCATTTTAGTTAAATTGCATACTTGGGGGGGGTGGGGTGGGAATCCTAGCCTTAATCAGTAGGTATTTTACCACTGATTTAAATGAAGTTAGACTCATCCATCTTTTTTAAAGATTTTGCCTAACCATTTGGATTCAGTGGTGGTGTGTGCCAACCTGAGTAAGCTTTAAAAAAATAAATATTTTAATTTGTGGTGGAGATTTGTGTTACAAGTCACAAACTTTCCCCTTTGGTAATTTAAAAATCATGGAAGCAAATGTATTTAAATGTGAAGCATGGTTTCACGTTCATTTGTTTCTAGCATGGTGCTGTTTCAGGTGGTAAATGAAGTACTCCTATTGCCAATGTTATGACAGATATTGTCCATAAAAATTAATATCTAGAAAGTAGTATTCAAGGACAGATACAATGACTACAAAAGTACTATTTAAGGACACTGAACTGGAGGTCAGTTTTGGTGGAGAGCCTTCCTTCAAAAGTGAAGAGTAAGTTAAAAGTAGGTTACAGAAACACGGTCAGAACAAACTGTTCTGTTCCCATACCACTAGTAACATGTGTTTGCAAGTGCTGTCCTGGCTGGAGGAAAATCTTTTAACAGTTTTAGTTTCCTTCTTTCTAGAAAACAAAGAAAACATTCTTGCCTTCAAAAAAACCCTTTTTTTCAGGAGAACGCTGCGTTTTGTACTCCAAGCTCAACAGTACCCATCCTCCTTAACATATTGACTGTTTTAAAAGTTTGCCTGTACTGCCGATCTTCTTGAGATAATTTTTGAGGCTCCTTTCCCTTTTGGTTGTTTTTGCTCTTCTCATGTGCCCCTTTTCTGATTTCATTGAAAAACACACTTCTGATTCATTGAAAAAGTCCTTAAGAGTGCCCCAGTGCTCCTCTTTGTATTATTTTCCACTTGCCTTCTTTATGTACTATTTTATTCTGTAGCATTCTTTGACACCATGTAAAAAACTCACTGATCACAAGTATTTTACTTTCAATAGAAAGCATCATTTCACCCAAGTCTGCAATTCTGCACTGTTCTGGGTTTTTTACATGTCTTGTTAGATGTCTGGCCAACAATCTAAAATCAGGATTTCCTCTTGTCTATGCCCACAGATTTTTCGCTTTATTCTGTTTGTAGAGCATAATGTCTTTCTCCTATTAGTTTGGGTCTGTAATCTGGGAGGCAGTTTTGACACAACCTCCATCATGCACTGCTTTGTTTAGTCTGCAGGTGGGTCTGTTACTTGTTCCCCTGTAGTATGTCTAAGATTTTTTTTTTCCTTCTGATTTTGGTATTCAGATGTCTCTTTTCACTTGAGTACTGCAGTATTGTCTTTGGCTTGGGCTTTGCTCCCTGGAATTGCTGTCTCTTTCAAATCATTAAGAACTAAAATCATCCTCGCTGCTTACTGGTACGATCGAATTACTCCTGGGCCGAATCTGTCAGGTAGCTGATTCTCCATCATTACAAGCAATGCAGGCCTTTTTCCTTTGTGTTTAAGGACCTCTATAAATAACATTTCAAGCTCTTTCTGCCTACGCTAAGTCAGTGCAATGCTGATATCCCCTCTGTTTTAGCTGTGACTTCTGCCTTTAACTTCGTATTAGTTGTGGTCTCTTGGGCATTGCTCCACAGGTGTGTTACTCTCTAGTTTCAGCCCAAAGCATTAGCTGTGGCATAGCTGCTGGTGGTATTTGACTGCTGGTTGGATGTTTCTTATCATCCTACTCCGCAATTGTAGTTCAACAGAAATCAAGAATAAGAGATGCCTTTTGGATTGTTGTTTCAGTATGTGTGGTACCGTAGCAGAATACAGCAGTGCTTTGGGTTCCTTGAAATGGCAAGTACAACTGTCTTTGTAAGTTAACTTGTAGAAGGTATAGGAGTGAGCTATAGCTGATTTATTACATGCATTGGTCAATAGAGCTATTCATTGCTAATTACTCTTATGGATAGAATTACAGATTTATGTCATCAGTCAGGGAGTATAAAGTCAGCTGAACTAGTGAAGTCTTGTCAATGAATATAAAATGCTTTCAGTTTTGTGGATCTTTATATAGCTGATGGTTGCTCAGATCGGAGGATGCTTTCATATAGTTGATATTGAGAATTTTTTTTTAAAAGGGGAGCAATTGATTATGCATATATTTATGTGGTTCAGCTCATAAGGTTTGTAGGTGAGCAAGGACACGAAGGCTTGTAGTGGCAAAAATAAAACACAAAATGATTACAGCGAGAGTAAAAAGTATTGCAAATGAAATTGCTGATCAGAGGAGTGAAAAGTATCTAAAGGGTTGGTAATCATAAAAACTAGTGGTTTTGTGGTTTGTATAGCTTATAATATTCCCATGGATTTTTAAGTGAAAGGCAAGATGTGACAAACATCTTGAGAATGTTTTGTATAAAAGGACGCTACAGGCGGTTGAATTTGCAGCAGGAAAAAGCAAGTAAAGTACAAAAACAGCATGTGAGTTATTTTCTGTAAATACAAAACCCAAATGCATCACTGAACAGATGTTTACTGACTAAAGAAGCTTTTTGCACTGCTAATAATCCAATTCGTGGCCTGGGCAACTCAGCTGTACAGAGAGCTGCTTGAAGAATATTGGTCATGTCATAGCTCACTGGTTTTGGATAGACAGAGGGGAAAAAAACCCACAATGGTATTATCAAATCATGTAATGATGTGAAAGAATTGCTGGGCAGGATTTTTTGCACTTTAATCTTGTTGCAGTCATGAAACATGCTGTTTTCAATATCGTAGTTCATTATTGTCTTCTATGGCATTGCAGGTGAGGGAAGCATGAGGCTTAAATCTCTTTTGACAAATTGCTTATGTGTAAAGTCTACTTCTTTACCATTGCTTCCACAGGTTGGGACACAACACAAGCATATGGCATCCTTCAGATGAAATCACTGTTTCATTTTGAGTGCAGAGTTGTCACTAGAAAAACATGGGAAGGCAGTTGCGAAGTACTGTGTCTTAATGTGGTGCAAAACACTTCTCTTAACCTGGATGATATATTGGATGAAAAGTGTTAACATAGCTTGTTACAGTAACAGCTGACCTTTGCAGGCCTTGCCCAGCCCATGTGTTTTTGTAAATTCCTCCAGGCAAAAGCGAAGATGCATGCCCTGATAAGCCTCCCCAGCAGTTCGTACCTGGTTCAAAGGTACATTATTTTTCATGTGATTGCAAGCAGCATGAAAAACATGCTTTGTTCAGGAGTTGTATTTGTGGCCTTTTTGCACTGATAAGTGATATTGATGGTTTTGGCTTTTCCAGAAAGAGCCAGAATTTATTAAATGAAGAACAATTAAATTGATTTTGATGCTTGTTCAATTTCTTACTGTCAAAAATTTAACTTTTTAATTAGTAAAAACCCACCTAATTGAAAGAAGCAGGAAAATTTAAAGCATTTGTTTTAATGTTTTGGCTCCTGTCGTGGTTTAGCCCCAGCCAGCAACTAAGTACCACGCAGCTGCTTGCTCACTCCTCCCTCCCTTATTCTGTACCATCTACGTCATGCCCAGATCCTACACTTTCCAATTAATCACCACCAGTTTTCCTGTCTTTGAGATATATATATATCTCTTTACTTTCTGGCCAGTTCATGATCACTTCCAGAAGTCCTGGGCGATTGGGGTTTACTATTCGAGCCTGCTGTATGATCAGTGTGACCCACTCTACTACACGTGCCTTCAGTTGCAGGATGTATAGAGGGGATGCTGAACATCCAGCCCAGCACTGGCATTCAGGGTGCCAGGAGGAGCTGTTCTTCAGTATCAACCACCTCTGAAGCAGCTTGAACCCCTTCATATGCTGCCAATGTCTCTTTTTCAGTTGATGTGTAGTGGGCCTCAGAACCTCTGTATCCCTGACTCCAAAACCCCAGTCAACCTCAAGTCTCCCCTGGTGCTTTCTACTAGAGACTTCAGGTAGGGCCATTCTCCCTGGCTGCAGTGTAGAGCACATTTTTTACATCTGGTCCTGCTTAGATTGGCCCAAGGGCCACCGCATGAACTATTTCCTGTTTAATTTGTTCAAAGGCTTGTCGTTGCTCAGGGCCCCATTTGGAATTGTTCTTCTTCTGGGTCACCTGGTAGAGAGAGCTTTCAATGAGACTGTAATTTGGAATATGCATCCTCCAGAAACCCGCAACGCCTAAGAAAGCTTGTGTTTCCTTTTTGTTAGTTTGTGGACACATGGCTGCTATTTTGTTGATTACATCTATTGGGATCTGACAATGCCCGTCTTGCCATTTGATTCCTAAGCACTGGATCTCCTGTGCGGGTCCCTTGATCTTGCTTTGGTTTATGGCCAAACCGGCTTTCAGAAGGATTTGGACTATTTTCTTCCCTTTCTCTGAGACTACTTCTGCTGTGTTGCCCCATACGATGATGTCATCAATGTATTGCAGGTGCTCTGGAGCCTGCAATCCAGTGCACTCTGGATCAGCCCATGGCAAATGGTGGGGCAGTGTTTTCCCCCCTGGGGCAGTCGGTTCCCAGTGTACTGGACATCCCTCCAACTGAAGGCAAACTGTGATGCGCACTCTGCCACCAAAGGGATGGAGAAAAATGCATTAGCTATATCAGTTGTGGTGTACCACTTGGCTGCCTTGGACTCCAGTTCATATTGAAGTTCTAGCATGTCTGGCACAGCAGCACTCCTGGGCGGTGTGACTTCATTCAGGCCACGATAGTCTACTGTCAGTCTCCACTCTCCATTGGACTTTCACACTGGCCATATGGGACTGTGAAAGGGTGAGTGAGTTCTGCTGAGCACTCCCTGACCCTCCAGTTGATGAATTAGCTTATGAATGGGAACCAGGGAGTCTCGGTTGGTGCAGTATTGCTGCCAGTGCACAGCTGTGGTAGTAATTGGCACCTGTTGTTCTTCAACCCTCAGCAGCTCCACAACAGAAGGGTCCTCTGAGAGACTGGACAAAGTAGACAGTTGTTTGGTTTCCTCAGTTCTGAGGCAGCTATACCAAAAGCCCACTGGTACCCTTCTGGGTCCTTAAAATACCCTCTCCTGAGGTAGTCTGTGCCCAGGATGCACGGAGCCTCTGGGCCAGTCACTATGGGGTGTTTTTTGCAGTCATTCCCAGTTCGACTCACTTCTGCCTCCAGTACGGTCAACTGTTGGGATACCCCTGTCACTCCAGAAACAGAGATGGGTTCTGTCCCTTCATAGCTTGATGGCATTAGGGTATGCTGTGCACTGGTGTCCACTAGAGCCTTACACTCTTGGGAGTCTGACATGTCAGGCCATCGAATCCACACAGTCCCTTTCCTCCACCTGCCTGGAGGCAAAGCCTCTCTAATCCTGGTAATCGTATTCGTTACTCACTTGTAAAAATGACTTAGAAGTCCCTTGAAGAGGACCATAACTAAGATCCGGCCTTCCACTCTGGGCAACTGTCCACTGGAAACTGGAGCAGCATTTTTCCTGGAAGAATCCCCTTTTGTGATTGTTTTTCCTTGCAACTCATGTACATCTGTCTGTAGGGTTGAGGTATGTTTTCCATCCCACTTCCTCATGTCCTCTCCATGGTCACACAGGTAAAACCACAGGGTGCCTTGTGGTGTGTACCCTCTATATCTTCTTTCTTGAGCAGAGGAATGCTTACTCCTAATAGCTGAGATACTAGTCTGTAGAGGTGGGGAGTAGGATATATTGTCTTCAAGTTCTTGAACCTTCCGGGACAGTTTCTCCACACCCAAGACAAGGAAGGAAGACTTTCTTTGTATTGCTGGAGCCAGGCAGCCACTTCATCCACTGTTGGTGCCTCTTCACCTTTCCAGTCCGTTACTGCCAGTGAGCTGGCACTGGTGCACTCTGTACAAACCTCTGCCACATGGGTCTTCATGGACTTCTCTTGGACTTCATCTGGATCTGTTATTATCTCAACCCTTCATGCCCCACGTTGCGCACCAAAAAGGACCGACGTGGTTTAGCCCCAGATGGCAGCTAAGCACCACACAGCTGCTGGCTCAGACCTCCCTGGCGGGATAGGGAGGAGAATGGGAAGACAAAGGCAAACCTTATGGGTTGGGATAAGGACAGTTTACTGAGACAGCAAAGGAAGAGGAAAATAACAACAATACCAGTAAAAGAATATGCAAGGTGGATGATATACAATGCAGCTTGCTCACTGCCCAGAACTGATGCCCATCCCATCCCTGAGCAGTGACTCATCCCCAGCCAGTTCCTCCGCTTATAGACTGAGCATAACATCATATGGTACATTTGACTAGTTTGGATCAGCTGTCCTGGCTGTGTCCCATCCCAGCTTCGTGGGACAATTAACTCTATCCCAGCCAAAAAAACAGGACAGCACCTATTATTACAGGATAGATCAGAAACTGCAGGAGATAACATGCAAGTAATTATACTTTTTGTCATCCTCTCTGGTCATTATGATGTTACTTGCTTATTTCTCCCAGTATATATTTATATACTGTTGACTTTTAACAGCAGCCGTCGAAATTTCTCCACCAGGGTACTGAAGCTCACCATGAGAAACTCTAGGGGGAGCCTGGAGCTCTACATGTTTGTCCTCCAGGAGGTGGCACCACCATGCTGCTGGTCCTGGTCCCAAGGAGGGAGGGGGTGAAAGCAATCAATTAGTAATAATTAATTTTCCCTAGATATATGCAAGAAAAATAATTGTGGTTCATCAGGTGACTTGGTAGAGAATGGTAATGAATTCCCAAGTTCAACAATCCTAATTTGAAGGAACAATCCTCATTTACATTTGAAATTTTTTTAACTTGAGATAGAGGTCATTCCTCTGATAAAAAAATTTTCAAATAATCCAAATTCCATTGTTATTCTGATGTGATTCATATTAGTAATTTAATTTCTGTTTTTCAGATAATGGAATTATCATTCAAAGAAGTAAACATTTGCTAATGGATGTTTGCTTTCTTGATAAGCTAGTACAGATGTTATACATACTGGAGATTTACATTAATAGAGCACGTGATTATATCTGACAGGCTTGTGTAAATTGGAGGGTTGTACAATTGTCAGTATAGCAACTGCATAATGTACTGAAGTGAGAGGAGGGAAGGCACGCACACCTGCACATGCTTAAAACTGGTAATTGTCTCAACTGTATTAAAGTACAGATAGAAATGACTTGCAAAAGCATTGAATGTCCCAGTAATTCTAACTGTATGGATCTTAGGTAGTGCTCCAGTCTTTACTGTAAACCAGCCACTTGTTTATGTGCTTTGAGGTGACTAGAACAAAAGGTAACCTGCTTTCCTTCTTAAACATAGCCAAACCCCAAACATAACTGGCAACTCTGTTTGAGCTGAAAGCAAGTTTTGAATGAAAGTAAAATACTTCTTGAGTGATCCAGTTACATCAGTACTTTGCTGTTATAACTCCATACTCTAGGCTGTCCTGCATGTTGGCCGGTCCATGGTAACTTCCAGTGTGCATGTTCTGTGTTTTAAATGTGAAGGTAACTTGTCTGTTTTCATTGAGAGGCAAAATAACTGGACCGTTGTACGGGTAAGTGCATGTGTACAGTTTCATTTATTGTGGAGGAGCTAACATATTACGAAGCAGCATATGTTTGTCTGATGCCAACTGACAACCAGAACACCAGTTGCATGTTTTCCTTTGTTCCAGGTATCAGTGAAAATGCTGCAGTAACCTACAGCTAGAGTGCACGCATGCAAGTGGAGAATAAGTCTTAAGGTCTTAAAGCTGGCGTGCAAATTTTAATTTTAACAGCCTGTGAATGTTTATTGGTGTATTTGTTAAAGTCCTAGCATTTTTTTAAATAACAACTTCTTTTTTGTAATTTAGTCATCTTTGAAGTTGACTTGGGACCTAAATCTTTCCCTGTGGAACAATGGCATCATGGACACCTTGGATGTGTTAGTTTCTCAGACATTACTTTTTCCTATGTTTCCTGCACTCATTGTTAGCGGTAGGAGTTAGAAATTCAGCAATTTTAATCAAAACAAGGTAGTGATGTGAGACAAGTATGGGAGGGAGAAAGACTGAAACTGTCTGCATGTTTGATATGCAGATAGCAGTGGTGTTAGAGTGAGGAGAAGAGTAATGGTCTTGTAATGGTGGTTCCCAACTACTCCTGAATCAGGGAAGAGAGAAGAGCCATGAATATATTTATTTTTCATAAAAAAGAAATATATTCATTTTCTTAATTTTGAAGAGAATGAAACTGAAACTTGTTTTTATGTGCCATTAATCTACTGAACTGCAAAAGGGAACAAGCTTTATCTTTCAGGCTATCTTTAACAGTTTAATTTTGTACTTGACTGGCTTACAACAGTTGTCTCTTAACAGATGTTCTTTTTGATGTATGGTATAGGTAAGAGGCTTTCAGTAAATTACAGTTGTGAAGAGTGTACTTTAAGCATGGACTCTTCCTCTGGGAATCTGAAATAGTAAAAATGATTGTTAGAAATTTGTGCTTAAGTTTGCTTCTAAATCTACATGGATATTTTCTGAGTTCTTACTAAAGATTTTGAAATCATTGCTATGGTAATTAACTTTTCTAGTACAAAGCTTAGTGTACAGTATTTGTAATGTAAAAAGGTTTCATGTTTGTATATTTGCTTTCCATTTACATGAGAGGATCTTTCTGCAGAGGCAGATGTATGTACTTAAAAACAATTTCTAGCAAATAAACTCTAATCTATTCCCCTTCCTATTTTATGTTGTGCCTGTCTCTCTTGCTGCTTCTCAGGTGGAAGATAACTGTCTGCCCCTCCATCCCTTCTGCCTATTCTTTCAGAACTATGCTACCTGTTTTCTTGGATCTTTGCCACCTCTTCATGTCTCTGCCTTTTTGTTTCCTGTATCTAGGGTGCTCTTATCCCTATCTCCAGTAAGATTTCAGGCACTCCTTGCAAAAGACTGTTCTTTTCCTCCACATACCTCTATACAAAGTCATGACTGACAGGGACCTTAAGATGGAAAGAGAAACAGCAGCTCCCTAGGGAGGACATAAGTCAGACCCTTCTTTTCTTCATCTTTCTCATATGCTAGTGAAGTGCAGGGTTTTGAGAAGGTAGGATAACTTTCCTGGAAAGCTTCATTGGGATTTTTGTACTTCCTACCATCTCACTGCATGTCTTATACTGCTTTTGGGCTATACATTTTCCTTTTTACTAAACACATTTTGTTAGGGCTTGAGAAAGAACCAACAGAACACTGTGAAGAGCAAGGTGGTATTCAAAGAATCATAGAATAGTTGGGCTTGGAAGAGACCTTTAAAAGTCATCTAGTCCAACCCTTCTGCAATGAGCAGGGACATCTTAACTAGACCAGGTAGCTTAGAGCCCTGTCCAACCTGACCTTAAATGTTTCTAGGGATGGGGCATCTACCACCTCTCTGGGCAACCAGTTCCAGTGTTTCACCACACTCATAAAAATTTCTTATGTCCAGTCTAAATCTACCTGCTTTCACTTGAAAATCATTGCCCCTTGTCCTGTCGCTACAGGCCGTGTTAAAAAGTCTCTCTCCATCTTTCCTGTAGGCCCCCTTTAAGTATTGAAAGGCTACGATAAGGTCTCCCTGGAGCCCTGAACAACTCCAGCTCTCTCAGCCTGTCCTCACAGGAGAGGTGCTCCAGCCCTCTGGTCATCTTTGTGGCCTCCTCTGGACTTGCTCCAACAGGTCCATGTCTTTCTTGTACTGGGGCCCCCAGAGCTGGACACAGTAGTCCAGGTGGGGTCTCACCAGAACAAAGGGGCAGGATCACCTCCCTCGACCTGCTGGTCACACTGCTTTTGATGCAACCCAAGATGTGGTTGGCTTTCTGGGGTGCAAGTGCACATTGCCGTGTCATGTCTAGCTTTTCACCCACCAGCACCCCCAAGTCCTTCTCCTCAGGGCTGCTCTCAACTCCTTCATCCTCCAACCTGTATTGATACCCGGGGTTGCCCTACCCCACGTGCAGGACCTTGCGCCTGGCCCTGTTGAACTTCATCAGGTTTGCATGGGCCCGCTTCTCAAGCTTGTCCAGGTCCCTCTGGATGGCATCATGTCCCTCAGACATGTCAACCACACCACTCAGCTTGGTGTCATCTGCAAACTTGCTGAGCACTTGATCCCATGGTCAGTGTTGTTGATGAAGATATTAAATAGTATTGGTCCCAGTACAAACCCCTGAGGGACTCCACTTGTCACTGATATCCATACAGGCATTGAGCTGTTGACCACTACTCTCCAGATGTGACCATCCAACCAATTCCATATCCACCAAACAGTTCATCCATCAGTTCCATTCACAGGGCAGTGTTGCATTTGCTGTGCAAAAAAAAAATAAAAAAATTCTTGATGCATGTGAGAGGGAAGTAGGAAGAGGGAAAGGCTGAAAAAAGAAGCCTTTAATTTATGGGAACAGTTGTGTGGCTGTCAGAAATCCTTATTTACAATATTAATTGATGTGTTAAACTGTTTTAATTATCTGAAAAGATAGGACATGGATTTGCATCTCAAATTGGAGAAGTTAAGCTTCACCATAAAGCATTCAGTATATATTACAAATACAGTGTGCTCATTATTCCTTATGGGCTTGACAAAAATACTTCATTTGTCTCTGAAATTTAATTAAAGGATTTGTACTTTGAGTTAATCTAAGTGAAAGTATACATATATGTAATGTAGCAGTTATCTATATGTGGATGAGCTGTACAGGGTTTTGTAAACTCCTTGCCCATAAAAAATGCTTTGTTTCTTAGCTGTAAAAAGAAAAATAGCTCAACCAATATTCTTTGGCTTACAGACAGCTTAAAAAAATCTATAAGGAAACTATAAACTGATGACTGGACTGCAATTTTTAAAACAGAATTTGGAGGAACATGCATTTTCAAAGACAAGCTTTTTAATGCACTTTTTCATAAAGTTTAATGTCTCCATCAAAGCTTATACAGGGTCTAGTTTTGTGCGCAGCAGCATTATCAGGACAGTGGAGAAAACCTGCATTTAAACTGAGCCGAAGAAAATCATCAGTCAACCTGGAAGATGCTATAGACCACTTACTCGTCTTTTGAGTGGGTATTTTACAACCAGGTTCAACTAATGACTGTCTGTTTAGGCCAGCCTTGGAGTTTGAAGAGCAGGAATTTAATGGAGTCTAGGGAGCTGTGTAGCCAACACAAGCCAAGGATGCTGCTCCTTTCTGCTATATTTCTCACACAGGTTTGCAGAGTGAAGGCTACAAGAAGGGGTCCTTCTCAGGTGCTAGGGAATGTATAATGCTTGCTGATTTAAAGTGTACAGAGGCATCAAAGTGTAGGAAACATTCTGGAAGCTAAGCTGAAAAGAACTGAAAATAGACAACATAGTAGTAAACATTGAGTTATCTAATCTGGATGGGAGAAAGTAAATGTGGCCCAGGTTTCAGGCACAGCCAAATTCTGACCACAGGCTTGATCTGGCGTAAGAATTTGAATGCTAATGTCTTTGGGTTGCCTAAGTAAAGAAATACTTTCATAACTGTCATAATGGCATGCAGTTATGATTAACTTGCATTAAATTATTTTCCAGAATGCATATTTTTGAATGTTTGCTGTTTATTACTCAAAATCGTAATGTGATTTTGTGAGCCATGGCAGAGTGTAAACTACCAACTCTATCAAACAAACAAAAAAAAAAGTAATTCTGAGGAACAGGTTGGTTAAGATCCCTGATTTTATCTTTCTTGATTGGATAGAGTAAATACATCTCTCTCAGTTGGTCCAGGCATGCTGTGCCTGAGCATGCACATAATGTAGGGATCTGTGATCTACACTCTGTCAGAGCTCTGCATTTCATACAGCCCATTAGACAGGTACTGGGTTTGAAGTGGTGACTTTGGTAATATGGCAGAGGGACAGAAAAGAGCTCTGTAACTTAGTGTGAGCCTAGGGCCTTTGAAATATGATGGTTCATCTTGAACACAAAAGTGCTATAAAAAGCATGGGTAAGGACTGTGATGAAACAAACCACCTCAGCTCTGATGTGAAAGGACTAATCATTACATTTCTAATATCACTGCATATTATACTTCTAGATTTGTTCTAGCCTGCTCATACTGTAGATTCAAAGATAGTATGTGCACATCAGAGTTATTTCCAGTGGTGTCATGCCCCAAAATGAAAGGGAAGGACTGAGGGGAAAGCAATAATTGGCTAGAGAAGGATCCCATGCCTACCCAGTCAAGGTGCATACATCTGTTTTAAGAGTCTGCTAGGCAAATGAAAGGGTACTGATCACAGAGGAGTTACATTTGACTCTTGGTAGTATGTTTCTGAAAGGGTTTAAAGGAAAAGCCGGGGCTTCAGCCAAACTAAGAAATAATTTTTGTGTAGCTTTTTGATGCAACAAAAGTGAATTGAAATTCATATGGCAGTTTAATCATAGAATCATAGAACCATTTTAATTGGAAAAGATGTTTAAGATCATCAAGTCCAGCCATTAACCTAGCACTGCCAAGTCCAACCACTAAACCATGTCCCTAATCATCCTGGGATATATAATTAGCATATTATCAAATGTTATTAATTAAAAAGTAATGTGTTTGATTTTTAACATACTATGGAAAGGAGACTCAGAATGGAGTTTCGTTAACAACTTTTCAGTGGTATTGGTGGGTTAAGCAATCATTTCTGCTATCGCATGGCCCCTTTCATCATCCGGTACAAAAGTTTTTGTGGCTTCATGGTGAACTGCAACAGGTAACTGGCACAAGTGAAGAACCACTATCGTAATTTGTTCTTTCTGGGTAAATTTTTGACTGGTTAGAATTCTTGTCTCAGTTCACTATATGGTTGTCCAAGCTTTTATGGTGGTGTAAAAGGAAAGAGATAAGAATTAAGATGTTGGGAATGGCAGGCCTGTTGTGCTTGGTGGCTGTCTTAATCTATGTCAGTTAGAATTGATAGTCAGACTGTACTCTTGCTTGTGTGAGTGCTGTGCTCTAAACAGGATCTGTGATGTGATAATTTAAAAGAATAAAAACCCAAACACCAAACCCCTTCTTTCTTTTAACATAATTCCTTTAAAAAAAAAAAAAAACACAACCAAATTTGTGTTGAAGCATAGTTGTGTTGACAGTTGTACAATTTCAGGTTAGCTGTTGAGAGAGGACTTAGCATGGAACTGAAGTCCCTTTATTGCAGTCCATACACATGTAGTATTTCAGATGCAAGTCATAATAAGAAATGAATGTGTATTAATAGGGGTGTCTTTTTGGATGCTTCTGTCTCATCATTTACTGTAAGCAGAATGTAGACTAGTACCTTATACCTTTATATTAAGCTGGGTGAAGAGAATTCTTGTGGTTATGTTAGGAACGTTCTTTATAGGCAGATTTCAATATGTTATGCCAGCAACTTTCTGTATTTTAAAATACAGGAACTGAACAAAAAAAAAAGGGAACATGTCTTGTGTGCGAAAATTCTTTATCTGACAAAAACGGTTTCACTTAGTAACTTTATACCTCTGTTCCCTCTAACATGGTAAGCATTTCATTTATTGGTAATAATAGAAGTTTTATTCTTAAGTTTCCTTAAGTCTTGACTTACAAAATCTATTAAGTTAGAATAAATATCTGTTGCCACTAGAATTAAGATACTGTTTTTTCATCTCAATTTTTGTCTTATTAAAAAAAGCAAAATAAACAAACCCCACAAAACCCAAACTCTGTCACTTCTGTTTTCCCTTCAGTCTCACAGAGATGGTGTGCAGCCTTGTGGTAATGAAAATTATATTTTGGGCTGAACCATTGAGTGAAAGCATTCACTCAAATCAAGGCCTCCGAAGTGTAAACATGAGATAAATTGAATTTCAATTTTGAATCCTACTTTTTTTTTTCTTAAAAGGCATACCATTAAGCCTACGCTGCCTTCATCTATTTCCTTCAAATGTATTTTCCATTTGTAAAATAATTTAAGTAGCTTTTTGCTGTTGGCTTATTAATCATAAATACTTGCAAAGTAGTAGTATGAAAAATACATAGTGTACAGCGTACATCTGTATGTTACATACTAAATGAAGCTATGGCAAAGGTAGCTTCCCTGCTTTTCTACTTGTATTAACTTTCCATAGAATGTGAAATCAAGGTAAGTAGTCATCTGTGGTTAAAATGTGCCACTCAATTACAGGAATATGTCATTGAAAAAGGTTTTGTATATGGAGGGCATAATTATTAATGTTCTTTGTATTTATTATATTAGAAACATCACTGTGTGTAAGCATCTTTGTACACCTCACAGGAAAGCCTGAAACAATTTGTTGAAAAATTAACAAGTTCATTTCATCACATTTAATGGATTCTTAAATCTGTATCAGCTTATCAAAGGAGACATTAATTAAAAGTGTAATTGACTAGCCAGCTGTTTCCTATTTTCTGTCCAGCAGCCTCTATTAAAAACATTACAAAACATGTAAAGCTCTTTATCTAACGGAGATGAGAATTTCCCTTTGCCAAATTCTGCTCAAGCAGAGAGATTTAAATGATAGTTCCTTAGTTCAGTGCATATTGGATGACCAGTATCTGTGGGCATGTACTTCTTTGTGTGGAGAATTTTTACATTTCTAATTAAAACATGACATAGACAGTTAGCATGCCAGAATGCTTTGTTCCTGGAGGGGAGCACTGCATGACTAAAGCTGAATGTGTGGTTGCATTTTCCTCACTGCACACAAGAAATCCTCTAATAGCACTGCAGTTGTCAGGCTAGGCTCGTATATTGTGAACAGTAAATAGGCATGTACTGAAGATGAGCTCAGCCCTGCTGAATTGGCATACTTTAACAATGTAAAATGTACAAGTCTTTTTTGCATGGGTAGAATACGTTTTGTCCACTAGGTTTACAATGTTCATTCCCAAGCTTGGGAAATTATTCTCCCTGGGTACAAGAAGGGCCTCATGGAACCATTCCATTTTTCAGTTTTCCTTTTGTGAGATGGTTGGGAACTGCAAAGGTCCCCTTGATCATGGAGAACCTCTGTTGCTCTTTTGGATGTGCTCAGTTAACAATGGGGCTGTCACTAGCCTCCTTTTGTGTTCATACTACACTTTCCATTGGGCTAGCGCAGTGACCAAACTCAGCAGCTTTCTCTTTCGAGAAACCAGAGTTTGGCCTTTCTGGGGATTAACACGGAACTTTCAGGGTCTCGAGACTTCTTTGAATGCTTGTCTACCATTTGCAGGGTTTTTTAAACATATGAGAGCCAAATTTTGGGTTGAGTTAGAATTATTAAAAAAAAATCCCATTTGCCATTAGCACACATGAACAAAACCCTCAAGCCTCTTTTGGTTTTGGTGTGGAGAATGAATGTGATATTCATTCTCAAATTAAGACCTGTAGCAGTAAACATTCTGCTCCTTCTTTGGCTTTCACTCAAGTTACTTCACTGGGGACGACTTGCTCGCGCCATACTTGGATTTGTTGTTATATTCAACTCCTTCTCCCCCATCTTAAATGCCATCCTGTTTTCACTGGGTGACTGAAAGATCAAGTTAGAATGTTTTGTTCTGGAGTGCAGGACAAGTGTTGGTCACACTGGAGAGAGGTGAAATGCAGTGGAAACCAAGGTTCTGTCATGGCTTGACAGCAAGGAAGAATTCCAGTAAATGGGGGGGGGGAAGGAGTGGGAATAGAGCAGAACTTTGTCTATTGTGTTTAGATTCGAAGGTAGTGTCTCACTGGATATCTTTGTGAGTTTGGAACTGGAGTCTAAGATGGAGTCATTTTTGGAAGAAAATCAGAGATAATACATTTTTCCAGCCATACTATGTTGTAGGATCTTTACAAAAAATGCAGTGAAGCAGCATGCAGCTGGATCTTCCTTGAAAAAGAATAAAAAGGCTTGCAAGGTATAGGCCACATGCAAAGGCAAACTCAGTTTGATTATTGAAGTTTCTTCAAAACAGAGTAGGTTTGATTTTTGGGATGGAGATGCTTAATAATTGGGGGGTTTTTTATGGTCTCTAATCACACCTGCAGTTACAAATGCTGACAGCTGCAAGATCTTACTGTGGCTTAATCTTTTTATGTCTGTAGCATAGAGGGGACTTGAATGTGTTATGTGTCCCAAATAATGATCCTCCAAATGGAAGGAAAAAAGGGAAAAACCTAGTAGACTGAGCAGTTACATTATCTATCATATCCTTTCAGTTGGCATTGGTTCAAGTGGTGCTGTCAGTGGCATGAGAAGAGAATGAAATGTGAACAGCAAGTGCCACACTCTCAGTTGAAAGATGTGGTTAGATAATCAGCTTAAATAGTATGTTCTGTCCATCCTGTTGCATATGAAGTTTGCCCATGGAATAGGGAAGGGCATATCTCTTCATCTCCTAGGTATGGAAGGGTTGAAATCCTCTACATGAAGATATATTAAGAGAATTTCTCCATGGAAAATTCCTTAGTTTTCCGAAGAGCATCCACCTCTCAGAGCACAGATCTTGAGTTTCTGAGATGTGAGAGAAAGACTTTGTAGAAGCAGATCACCTGAAACGATGATGTAGTCTGGAACCATAATTATTCCAGCATCAGATCAATTTCTGATATCATTAGTCGATCATTGTAAACAGTAAATTAAATGTTACATGCTCATCTCTATTCTACAGAACAGAAGAAACTGCTTGGTAGAACAATGCTGTAATGCAAGAACGGCTATGTGGCCAGTCTGTATGTTCTTGTTCTTATTGGTGCAGTTAAGCTCCACCTGGTTTATATTGTATTTAATAACTTTCACGGTTTCTTAGAATCATTTCTTTCTCTGAATCTTGGAAAAAATTTGGCTTGGGTGGGATTTCTGGAGGTCATTTTGTTTAACCTCTTACTCAAAGCAGGGGACTGTCTTCAGTGTTAGTTCGTCTCATGCAGTTTTGCCCAGTTAGGAAAATCCTCAAGGAAGGGAAGTCCCCAGCTTCCCTACACCACCTGCTTATATCCCTAATTGGTCTGGTGGGGAAGAATTTTTTTTTTTCCTTAAGTCTGTGCAGAATTTTGAACAAGTTGCAACTTCGTTTTGTGCTTTTATTGTGCACCTCTGATAAGAATCTGCTCCAGGCTTTTCTGAATGCCCTTTAAATAGTAGAAGATGCCCCCTTAGCTTTCTCTATAGCAAGTAAGTTCATTTTCCTTAGTTTGCCCTCATTTGCTGTATGCTTTAGCCTCCTAATTGTCTTAGAGGCTCTCCTATTTAATGTTACTCGAGTATGGAGCTTTGTGTGGTATATAAACACCCTGCTGTTGTTTTTTTCCTTTCCTCTGCAGCTTGGATGAGTGTATTTCCCACCTTTTTTTTCATGATAGGTAATACCTGGAAGAATGGCTACTCAAAAGTTTCAGGTCTGCATATAGATGAGATACTTATTTTGCAGATTGTTAATAATCAAAAATATCAATTAAGAATATCAAGTCTTGTGCAAAAATGTCTGGATAAAATTATCTAAATCCTGAAGACGTATTTTGGAAATCTTCTCCTTTCTGTTATAACTTGTTAGAAAAATGTAGTGTTATAAGAAAAGAATTCAAGAGTGATTGCAGGTTTTCTGCCTGAGTACCAGGTGTAATGGCCTGTCAGCATAGTTTGAAAACACAGTGATGTGCATACTTTCCTTTCAAATTTAAGTGAAAGTGAAATGTTATGCGATGAATTTTTATTTTCAATTTTTTTTTCTGCTTTATTTTTTAAGTTGGTTTGTAATCCTACAGGGTCATGCAAAGTATTTATCAAGAGGATTCAGCGTTTCTGGTTTTTTTTATAGGACCTTTTTTCCAGACATGTGTTGCTAGTTGACACTTGCCACTTTGGAAACCAGTGAGTTTCTTCTGACAGGTCTTGGCTGAGGAATGCATGGCAGAAATGTTAGGCCATTGTTTCTGCTCTGAACTGTGATCCGCACAACTGTGATCCGCACTCCTAGTAAACTGAAAGAAGATTTCCAGTTTCCACTAGTTTATTTGGAGTATCAGCCGTTCTCCAGCTGTGAACGCAAATCTGTGGATCAGAGGGCAGAATTAGTTACATGTAGCTAATTTTGACTGCTGATCAGTTTCCAGACAGGGGACAGAATATTACTTTCTGTAATGCAGACAAAGCATAGATAGATTCTTCCTGGAGGCCTTTCAGCTCTTCCATTCCCACATGACATCTGTGTGGAAAGTACAACCATCTGCTCCCTGGCCTTCTCCCTCCTTCAGGCTGTCCCTGGGGAACCTCCACATTTTGTCTCTTCCTCTAGTACAGCAGTCCAGCCCAACAAAACAGCTAGCCTGTCTTCTCATATGAGTTCCCTTTTTCTCTATTTTTAGTGTATGTGTAAGTGTTTATTTAGTATAAAAGGTTCTGAGCTTCCCCTCACACAAAGTTGAAAACGAAGCAGTGGGCGTACCATGTCTTTACAGACCACAGGAGGATGTGTAAGAACCTGAACAGGAGCTAGATCCCTTCTTCAGAGCCATTAACTTAAAAGGTTTCAATGCAATGATGGGTAGAAAATCCAAGTATGGCCTTCATGCTTGCAGAAGCAATATACTCCCTTAGTGTGGACCATATTGAATGTTCAGTGCTCCTAGTAAATTTCCACAGCAATTCTCATGCTGATTAAAGAACAGGATTTATGCTTTTGACAGTTCTTGGCAGGTAGAGTTGTGGTGGTAGTGTGGGAGGCTAGTTCAGATTGATTTATAACAGATACACGGATGGACTCTCTCTGTCACCATCTCCATTATTTCTTAAATAATCATTGGAAATGATGTTTCATAAGCTGATGATGACTTCCATTCAACTTTCTATTTATGCTGTCTATCTGTGCTAGTAGAACATCCTTTTATCTATCACCTGGGCAAATGCACGGTTTATGCTTCAGCAGCACTCCTGAGAAACACTGTGGATTTTCTGTGGCTGATACATTCTGCAGCATTCAGCTTTGATTTGGGGTTCTCTTTAATCCTGTGAAGTCACTAACTTGAATTCAAGATTCTTTCCAGAAGTGTATTGTATCGTAGCCATCTGCTTTTAATTTTTACTTATTTTAACAGCCTCACCTAGGAAACGCTTTCCTTTCCTGGACAAAGCACTAAATGTTTTGCATATGTATGTATAGGATCCAGATAACTTTGAATGTTTTGAGGGTCAGTGGTATTTCAAATGTATTAAACTAAAAATGCCTAAGAGATTTTTGCTCAGGCGTAGCATAAGGGAAAGGGAGATAATTAAAATGGGTGGGAAACATTGTTAAGCATTGAGCTTGACTTTGTTCAAACTGAATTTGGGCCTTTACTTCTGCTGCTAGGGAATATGTGTCTTTGAATAGGATGTACTTTACTGATTTTTTTTCTGCATCAGCTTGATCCTAGAATGGGGTTGTAATGGTGAGTTTTAATGACAGTAGGCAGTGATTTGACAGAGGCTATGACTTCACTGCAAGATCTGGTAGGTGGGAAGCCTTTCCAAAAAGATTAGAAGAGAAACTAAGAAAACTGCTTTGTGTTCAAAAGCTTTTGCTGTTCAAAATGGGAAAGTTCCATGTTCCTGTCAATCAACACAAGTATGATCAGACAACACATGACCTTGTGAAGCAAAGAGCAGTACATTCACTTTTGAAAGGTGTATAACACAGTGAAGGAGGTGTGGGCTTGTGAGGGGTGTAGTAGAAAGGCTGCCATTTAGAACAAGGTGATAGTCCAAAATTCACCAAAACACATGTTTGTATTAGAGTTTCAAAACTCGTTTTATTTAAAGGTTGTTCTATCACCTTTTCTTCATGCTGCCTGTCCAGAATTTTTGGTGTCTTTTAGCTGTAGTCATTCTCTTCCTATTATTTAATTTATTGCTATTGTTTATAGCACTTGAAGACTTTTTTAGTAATGCAAGGTAAGATTTTAGTATTTCTAGTTACACAATGTGTAATACAGAGCTCAATTTTTCTGCCTGCCACTGTATTGTCTGGTGGTGTAGGCATTCTTTTACAAGTCCCTTTTGGTATGAAAGCATGGTAATTTAGGGGGAGTTTTGAGAGTTAATTCTTACTATGTTAGAGGATAATTTAAAATAGCATTAAGTGGTTGCTGTAGGTCTTATGGTATGAAAGTATGAAATTATCTAAACTATTTCTTTGTATGAACAGATTCAACAGTGTTTTCCAGCAGGGCATCATCTTTGTAAAAATAAATATTTCAGGATGGACTATAGCTGGCTTCTGGGGGAAATATATCAAAAGCAGATTAAAATGACGATATAATTCCTGGATTACATTTTTGCTGTTTTTTCCAAATAGTTGTATAGATGGGACTCTTCATTTGACCCTGACATTGCTTCTCTAAGTTAAATCTCTTTTCCCTAAACATCAGTTTTGTTGTGCTTTCCAGAGAACAGCAGTTCCCTGCGTGTTTTTAGTGCGTGTCACGTACTGGAAAATTTTGGCACTCAGCTCCTTGTCATGGTTACAGTAAGGAGCAGTTACAACTGTTTTGCTTTTCATGCTGCAATATTTCCTTTCAGCGTGCGGCCGCATTAGCAGATAGATATGCTGTTATCCTGTGCTGTTCTCTGTGGGAGTTCAGGGTGTAGCTCCTGCAGCTGTGGCTGCTCCATCCCACAGTCTCCTCTTTTGTGCTACGTTTCAAAATTCACTTTGGCCTGACCTTGGACTTGCTTTTAGAACCTGCTTCTCATTTCTATCAGCTCCTTTGTTATACCAGTAACAGACGCTCTTAACAGTTTAGTGAAATGATCTATCTGATGTTGGTATGGTCCTGTTTCAAGTGGAAGGCTGGATGGCATGACCTCCAGAGGTCCCACAGTGATTTCTGCAGTTTTAGAGGCAGGTTACGTGGTTCTAATCTGCTCACTGTGATCGTTGCTCACATTCAAAATCAAGTGTTAAGCAGTGAAAATAGGAAAACGTGGAGGTGGAGGGGGCAGAAGGGTCAGGCAATGAAATTCTCTAAGGGGTGAGTCTTCTTGCTGACCAACAGCAAATAACGAAATAAAGCTTCTGGCCCTAGGGAGGATTGGAAGAGAACTGTGGTACAAGCCTGAGACAATAGCCAGTGCTCCTAAAGCTTTCTGGTAGCAAACTTTTGCCACAATTTCCATTAGAAATAGTGATCAGAGCTGGCTGCTCTGGTCCTATCCAGTCACCATCATTTCACTTCATTGTTGATGAGTCATTTAACCATGCTAAGCCAGCAAAAAGCTTTTTTCCTTGTCTGCACCACGAATTTTTTCTGTCATAGCATGCTCCAGGTGCTGGTGCAGGGTCAGAAAAGCCATTGCAGAGGAAGCAGTGGGAATAAGCAGCTAGGGATGGGGTGAGGACGTGGTACCATGACAGTCAGTGGCTACATTGATGTAGACATGCACAGAACTGCATAGGATCATAGAATTGTTAAGGTTGGAAAAGATCTTTAAGATCATCAAGTCCAACCATTAACCTAGCACTGCCAAGTCCACCACTAAACCATGTCTCTAAGCATCACATCTACATGTCTTTAAATACCTCCAGGGATGGTGATGCCACCACTTCCCTAGGCAGCCTGGTCCAGTGATTGATAACCCTTTCAGTGAAGAATTTTTGCCTAATATCCAACCTAAACCTCCCCTGGCATAACTTGAGGCCATTTCCTCTTGTTCTGTCACTTGTTACTTGGGAGAAGAGACCGACCCCCACCTGGCTACACCCTCCTTTCAGGTACTTGTAGAGAGCGAGAAGGTCTCCCCTCAGCCTCCTTTTCTCCAGGCTGAACAACCCCAGTTCCCTCAGCCGCTCCTCATCTTGTGCATCTCTAGACTTGTGCTCTAGACCCTTCACCAGCTTCGTTGCCCTTCTCTGGACGTGCTCCAGCACCTGAATGTCTTTCTTGTAGTGAGGGGCCCAAAACTGAACACAGTGCTCGAGGTGCGGCCTCACAAGTGCCCCGAGTACAGGGGGATGATCACTGCCCTAGTCCTGCTGGCCACAGTATTTCTGATACGAGCCAGGATGCTGTTGGTCTTCTTGGCCACCTGGGCACACTGCTGGCTCATGTTCAGCCAGGTGTCGACCAACACTCCCAGGTCCTTTTCAGCCAGGCAGCTTTGCAGCCATTCTGCCCCAAGCCTGTAGCGTTGCCTGGGGTTGTTGTGACCCAAGTGCAGGACCCGGCACTGGGCCTCGTTGAACCTCGTACAGTTGGCCTTGGCCCATGGATCCAGCCTGTCCAGACCCCTGTGTAGAGCCTTCCTGCCCTTAAGCAGATCAACACTCCTGCCCGACTTTGCAGTTTACATCTGCAAACTTACTGAGGGCGCACTCAATCCCCTCATCCCGATCGCTGGTAAAGATACTAAAGAGAACTGGCCCCAGTACTGAGCCCTGGGGAGAGTAATTTCTACCTGCAAAGTAATTGAGACCAGACACAATAATAAAAGCTAGTGTTGAGGTAAATGAGTATGTATCCCCTTTGTATAAAGTATGCTTGTCCAGCTATACATTGTTGTATGAATTTTAACACACCATGTGAGAAGAAAATACAGAAAATGATCCTGTCTGATGGAAAAGAACACAGATAATTAACGTTTTATTTAGTACTTGGCAAAAACTTGGGCAATACAGAGAGGAAATGATCCATTCTTGAGGAAAAAAGAGGGGGAGAGTAGTTCAGAATTTGAAAATGATACCAAAGGTACAATTTGGTGCTTAGGTGTTTTATGTCCTGTAAGCTAGGCGCACAGAAGGAGTGAGGGAGAAGTCTTTCACATCTGATGTTAGGATATATAGCATAAATGTGGAGTTTCATTTGTGTCACCTGTATAGTTTTCATCTTTGTAAATGTATTGTCTGTTGGGGTTTTAGAAATACTTGCATTTGCTTTTACATTACCTGTCCTTCCTTGCTCCCCCTGCCCCACTCCCCCTGCCCCGCCCCCAGAGTTGCAGTTAATGTCTTGCGACTAAGTAGCAAGCATCAAAGCACTCCATTCCTTAAAAATCTTTAATGCTGGCATACTGAGTTGCTCTAGCAGGATGCAGCAATTTATCACATTCTTCTGTATCATAAGAAAAAGATGTTACAAGCTCTATGGGTCATGTTAGGGCCATGTTAGGGTCATGTTAGTGGTGTCCTTTTGGGGAAACTTCTGGTGGGTATTAGCTGTTAAACTCTTTGGCAGCACCTCTGCCTGTTTCAAGGAGTGGAGAATAGCGTGCATCTGGAATTTGTTGAACTATTCTCTGACAGAAAGGCACTACAGTGAAATCATCCTTCTGGGGAAAAAAAAAAAAAACAACACTGAAGAACAAACCAGTGTGTGCTAATTCTGCTGGAAACCTCCAGCCTTGTATTTGTATAACTAATGTCAGAAAATTCAGGGCAGAAATAGCCACAGACAACAAAATATACCCTGCTGTGGGGGACTTCATGGTGTGCAGAAAAGAGAGGCAAACTACAGGGGTGATCCCAAGCTATCATGAGCAAATGATTGGATCTATGTCTTCACTCCCTCCTCACTCACACTTTGATTCAGAAAGACATATTTTCCATGATGGAGTTTAAGTGGGGGAACATTATTTCATTGGTGTTCATGTAGTATAACAGATATTAGGCAGGGTGTTCCTGTGTTTTGTTTTATGGTGGTGTTGCTTTGGAGTTTTTTGTTTGTTTGTTTGAAGCCCTGCAAGAAGAGACATTTTTGCTGGTTGGCATAATCCTGAATGGAGGAATCGTGGTGCCATTGGTGATTCTGGGGACAAACTTGCACAGCTGGTTTATGAAGCTGTCTCTAGCACATCACCATCGGGGTGCAGTAGAATAAGCACATGGCAGATTAGACCAGTGTGCACTTAGTCTCCTGATGAGACCAGATCAGATTGAGCTGCATCCTCCCAGTGTCATGTTCTATATAGCACCTGCAAAACAGAGAGGGAAATATTGCTAGAAGCGTGGAGAAGACACTGTGCTGACTTCTGAAGAGCAGTTGTATGAGCTGATGCACAACTGCATGAGGCACTGAAGATCACTTTAAATAGTGCTTTTCTTTGGACATGAACTGCTCTGTGTTGTCATTCTGCAAGTAAACTATATGTGTTTTGGATGTTTAATGGAAAGAACTACTAGTTAGAAGTTAGAGCGTCTACTCATTTATCCTCCATTCTACTTGCACGTGTTTTTTATTCCCAACCATACATGATGGAGATAGATAGATATACACACGTACACGTATGTATACACACATGCGCTTGTATGTTTTAGGTAATTTATCCACCATGCTTTGAGTTCAAGTCTGGTCTTCTAACATTATTTGCAGTCACTTCAACTTCATACCCTTTGCAGGTTGACCGGAGTTGCCCTCTGTTCCGTTGTCCAAATGGTAACTGAAATATTGAGTGCTACCAGATGCCATATTGAGCTTTATGGAACTTTGCAAAACATGTTCTTTCATTTTGACAGTGAGCCCTTGATACCATTCTGAGTATTGTTCTCCAGCTAGTTTTGTACCCATTCTGTAATAAGTACTTTCATGTGAATCATGCTTCCGTAGATCAGTTATGAGACCATTGTGTGAAACAATATAAAATAACCTCACTGAAATAAAGCATGTAGGAAATCATCTGTTTCCTTTCTGTCCACAGAATCTGTTCCTCTGCCATTGAAGAAAATTAAATTAATTTGATGGGACTTTCTTTTTCTTGACAAATCTGTGCTGGCTATTACTCACGCTATTACTCACCTTGCTTTCTTCTAGGTGCTTAGAAATTGTTTCCTAGCAGTTCTTGTTCTTTTCTACTAGGTTTCCATGGAACAAGAGTAGGTCATCTCGTCTTGTTCTTCAGATAGGCAGATGGAAGGAGCCTGAAAAAGATTTCTTTGTGTCTATTTGTGGATGCAGTAGCTGCTGGAGCACAACTGTGTTTGTGTTTTGTCCAGTAGTTCCTAGTTCTATTCTCACAGAGTGTCATACAGTGCCTACACAACCCTCTACCCTTTGCTTCTCTAATAGTTTGATCTACTTCCTTGACATCTCCTGTCTCTGAGTTTCTAAAGCTTAAAGAACGTTTTCTTCAAATTTCTTGGATGCAGACTTTTGGCTTGTAGATGTGTTTGGAGTTCTTTTCGGAGGTAGTTCTGCTAAAGTGACTAGAAGGACATTGGGATGTGCATGTAGAGAATTGGTGATAGTTTGGATAGTAAAAGGCAAGCAAGGCATTTTCCCCAAGTTTTTCTCTGTGTGTGTGTGTGCATATATATATTTATGTAAAATATACATACGTGTGTAGATATATATTAAAGTGTATCAGAGTTGCTTCTAGGCTTTTCAGCAGCTTCTAGTATAAATGAGGATTTCGGGATGCAATGTTTGAAAAGCTGGAGGTCTTATGGGATAATCTGTTGTATGTAGTATACTGATAGCATACATGTGGTAGTGATTGGTTATTACAGGCAGCAGTGATTTATATCATTGTGAGAGTAGCAGATACTCAGAGAAGGTGACTGTGCTTCCATTTTCCTTGCATCAACATTGTCTCCGTCTCTGGTATCTGAAGGTTGTTCAGAGTAAATGTGGGAAAGTACTTTACTCTGGCAGGAGAAAAAAAGCTGTGCACTCAGTGCCAAAAGAACAGCTGTTTGGAAATGTCATTGAGGCCTTGCCAGAGAAGCTACTGTAGCTCTGTGCCAAGATTTACCAAAAAAGGAAGGATGATTGTTCTCCAGTTCTCACAGACAAGTTCAATCCTAGACGCCCTGAGCTATAAGCAATTGTACAATAAAGGTAACACAATGGTGAGAAATAAAGGAAATGCAACTTCTGCTAAGCATGTTAATACGGGAAGATGACACAGTATGCTTGGATTTCTGAAAGGATTAATGCATTCAGGTTACCTCTACTGGGCAGCATAGGCATTTTTCCCCTACAGTGACAGACTGGTCATCTTAGAGTGTACTGTGAGGAGTGCAGAGAAAATAGCAGTTTGAATAAAACGTATAGGAAAAATTAAATAACAGTTATTTGCACTTTATAAATCTGTGCTTAGTATCAGAAATATTCTCAATAAATTTTTGGAGCAGAGATTTCCCTTCCCAAATTGTGTATAATTTATGAACTTGTGTTGTGATATATGGATGTACAGTAAAGTATTGCTGCCTACACCCCTGCATTTGAATAGTCCTAAAGCAGGGCAGAATATCAGTTGGAAGGTAAAATTCTGGAGTTAACTTGCTTTCCTTAGGAAGGCTTCCTGAGCTTTAAGAAAACTTAGTTTGGATATGTTTGTTTTTCACTTTATGCCTGTTTAGTTGTGAATTGTAGAGCAGTAATGAAGTGACTCCTGTTTTATTCAGCACACTGCAGTGAGCTCTTGTGTATATATGCAAGCTCATTCTTACAATAAAGGATTTTGTTATTTATAAAGTATCTTGAGTCAGTTTCTTTAAATTACTCTTATTTTTATTGTTGTACTTGCTTCTAGCTTGTAGCATTTTTTTTTAGTCTTAAGAGATTCTCCTTCTCTGCCCTCCCCCCCCCCAATTTAGTGATCTCTTTTAAATATACTTCCTGCAGCACTTGGTAAGCAATCAGTGTTTACGTGGATGCATTGAATTGTCAGATAAATAGAAGGATAAAATCCAGCAATGTTGATCCTTTTTATTTTCCCAGTAGGGTGACAAATAAATTAGTCCCTGTCGTAACAGAATCATAGAACAGTATAGGTTGGAATGGACTTAATATAGCGCATTATTTACACAAAAGTGCGTGTGTGTCTGTGTAAATGTGTGTGTCTCTTTGCTCAATATGCAGTTAAGGGCGGTAGCAGAAGAACTTGTGCAAGGAAAGTAAAACGGCTTTGGAAAGTTGAGTTTCACTGTTGACTAACCCTATCAGTGTCATGGGACTATGAGGATTGCTTGTTTTCAGAAGTACTGGAAAGGATATCAATAAAATACCGGATGAGTTGCACAGCAGTTCATTGCAGATGTTCTGACAAGAATGATGTTTACAGAAGTTGATGGCAAATTGAATTCTGATTTAAATAGGCATTGGTAGCTGGAGAGATAAAGCATCAACATAAGCATCAACGTATCATTCTGGGTATAATCAGAAAAATGGCCTATGGGTGATCATCTGGCTAAACAAAGGACATGAAAACCTTCTGCAGCAAATTTTGTTTTCATGCATCTTGATAAAAATTCAGATTTTTCTATACGTTGAATAGATATCGATAGCCTTCCAGGTTTTTTACTTTATCCAGAATATCAGATACATACTTTCAGATAGAGAAAGTGTCAGATATTTGTTTGATGATGCCATATCTAGAATATAAATACTAAAGTATGTGAAGATCTTAACAAATCACTGAGTTGTCTAATTCTAATTTGAACTATTTCCTATCAATATAGTCGATGAACAAAAGTACTACTGTAAGAAGTCACTCAAATTGTATCTATTGTAACTATTGTTTGCCAAAGTTGATGCTGAGGAGTTGGTTAAATCTGGTTATGAAATGAAAGAAGATTACAAATGCATTGAAGAAAATGACAATTAATTTTAATCCATTACTTTAAAAATAAGCAGGTATGGCATGAATCATCCAATGAATTACCCCAGAAAGCCTCCTGTTTTGACTTTGCTTCTAAAAATTAGCTCTGTAGACCTTGCTAAGCCTTGCTTTTCTGAAGGCGGTGTTATGAGAACATAAGAAGTAGAAATGAAAAATAAAATCCTGTTTTAAAAAGATTTCTCCAAGTCCCTACTCACACATGGTCAACAGAAATGCCCTGCTGTCTTGCAGGACTGATTGAAAGGCTTTTACTCTGCTAACCTTCAAATATCATACAACGCATTTTAAAAAGCTTAATGCTGCAGTGACATTCTTGCACAAGACTGTAGTGACGATACATGCTAATTTAGCAAAATGGATGGATATGTTAGAGCAGATTATTAGTGAAGGTTGGAGCAAGTGAGAAACACAAGGAAGAAGATAGCTGATTGCTTTCGGAGGTTGAGGAACACAAACTAATTGTCTTTTACAGAAATCCATTTGCTTTAAAAATATTTGCTCATTCAGAGTATGGTTTGGGCAGAGGGGAATCCCAGAGGGTCTAAAGACTGAAAACTTAATTGGATCAGTCAGTTAAAACTAAGGGACTCGAAGTAGGCAAGGGATCATCTGGGATGTGCTGAGAAAAGTCAGACCTCTAAGACTCAGTTAGTTTGACATGTGTTGTAGGAAAATAACTCTCATTTTTAAAAGTTGAGCCTCAGAGACATATTGATCCTTTCACATGGGACTATGTACAATGTAATGCAGAAAACCTATCTGTTTTTTCCTGTGAAGTAGAAAAGCCCTGCAAAAGGTGTATTGATTAATTTCCTTCCTATAATACCTACACAGTCCCTCTCATTGGCGTAACTCCAATGTGCTGGAAGTATTTGTTTAATTCATGTCCAGTGGTAGTATGATACTAGATACTCTGAGGCTGAGTAGGTTTTATATATGTCTTTTACTGGCAGCTTTCCACTGGCCACTTCTTCAGTGCTATCCTGTAGCTGTGTAATTAGGCTCAAATGTTGCAGGGGGATTATGTGTGATACTTGTTTTGTTTTTTAACTGGCACATCTGTTTAGTGTTGTATTAACAGCTGTACAAATTGAATTGATAATGCAGCATCCACTTTTAATTTCAGTGAGCAGTTAGGAAAAGCCACCATTGTAGAAAGGTTGTATCTTGTAAACACCACACACATACTCTTCTCTGAGTCACGTTTTGGCATCTCAGGTGTACTGCTTGACACTCAAGCCCAGGTACCAAACAACTTTGATCTCATGCACATTGCAATGAATAAAGGTTTCTGCCATTGTCTTTCATAAACGGGCTGTGGAAGCAGGGGTCACAGGAAACAGGCTAGATTAAATTCTCATGGGTTGCAAAACTGTCTGAAATCCTGTACTGCTGTAATGCTCAATTACTTGCTGACAGTAGGGAAGGATTCATGGAAGACATCTCATTTGGCTCAATGGTGGAACAAAGTAAGTTTGCTACATTTTCTGGTACTGTTATAATGGCATGTTGGAGGACTGGGTTGTCATTAGCAACATCCTTAACAACCTGGACTTCAGTAAGACCGAAAGGAATCAAGTCCTTTAGCACAAGGAACAGAAAGGTCTTCAAATAGTTTTGAAAGGACAGGAATACTTTATTTCAGCTGCACATAGGAAAAGATGCAATAGGTTAATGTTGCAACAAGTTGTACAGCATAGAACAAAGCCTTTAAAGATAAAGAGTAATTAAATATGGTAATAGATAGCATTGGAGAATTGCTTTATTGTTTAATCATCATAAGTGTTTAAGAACAGATAAGGGAAATACTTGTTATGATTGATGAAAACATAGTTACATCTACCTTGCAGGCATACTAGACAACCTCTTAAAGTCTCTTTTGGGCTTACTTGCTGTTGCTGTTTGGGTTTTATTTGTTTGCACTTTTACAATGGAAAGAAGAAAAGTTCAAAAAAAACCCCCATCACACTCTTAGATTCTAAATGTTCTCAGCCCACCCAGGTAGCTCATCACTTCATTCTTTATCCATTAAATTCTTAGCAACTGAAAGACAAAAGAAATTACACCATGATAACCTACTTAATTGTTCTTCATGAAGGGAGCATAAATACTGAAAGTCAATTATGTTTTCTTTGCAGGTTGCGGGATGACAGAATAAGGATAGAAAGGATGGGAAAACTCCATTTTGAATACAGCCATGCTTTCCAGCTGGTTACTGATTTTTACACAAAAGAAGTGCCTGATGCTACAGGTATCTCATTCAAATTTTTATGCAAAAGAACTCCCTGATGTTACTGGTCTGTCATTCAGAATGTCTTTGAAGTGTGCATCCTGTTAGCTTTTACACAGATACGTAATACATGTGGGTGCATCCCATTAGGTCTTGTGGACTTGTCTGTCCAATTTGTTTAAGTGTTCCCTAACTTGATGCTCCTCTGTTAAGGAGAAATCTTCATTGCTTCAGAATTTCCCACTGGTCTGAGAGGCCTTGGGTTCCTCAAGACACATCTTAACAGTAAGACCAAGACAAAGAAGGCATTGAGTTCCTCAGCCTCTTCCATGTCATTTGTCACCTTGCAAGCTCGGACAATGTCTCTGTATTCTTCCTGGGTCACCTGTCCCTGCTTCTACCTCTCGTACTCCTCCTTTTCAATGTTTGAGTTAATCAGTAGCATATTGTTCATCCATGCAGGCCTTCCGCCACCTTTGCTTAATTTTCTGCACATTGGGATCTTTTTTGAGCTTGGAGGAGGTGAACCTTGAAAATCAACGTTATTTAAATAGAAATGAATACAGGGCTAGCATCTCTCTTTTTTTCATAGTTTGAAGATGTGTATTTAGACAGATTTAAATTCACTCATAGATAGCAACTGAGGGAAATTATTCAACATCTGAAATGTTTCTTCAAGTTCTTGTGTGTATTAACAGTCTAAGAACAGAATAAAGGCTTTAAAAATATCTCTGAAAAAACTTAACTGAAGGTTTTTTGTTAATACCTCAATTTTATGTTGAGGTATCATGGAGTGAATTTTCCTATTGTTTCAACTGGAACAGGGACTGGTGTAGAGCAGTGTTTAGAAACACTGTCAAATACGAATAGCTGTCTCACAAAGATGGAGCCATATTCTGCAGACTGGCTGAGGCAGATAAATCAACAGCACATATGTCAAGGCCGATTCATTCCTTTTAACTTGCACAAATATTACCTACAGTAATGGAGAGTTCAGAATTTAATTCTTAGTTTGTACATTTAGAAATTTCTTATGCCAACATTCATTTTTTTATGAAGAAAAACTTGTGGATTCAAATGTTTTATGTTTCATAACATGTTTACATTATTGTAATGTTCTACATTCTTTGGAACCATAAATGTTGTTTTGGAACCTCACTTTATGTTAATTTATAGCTATCATAGAGCACTATATATATATTAGAGATTTCTATTTGATTAAGTTGGAAAATAGATTGTTTTTTCTAAAACATGTAAGTAATAAACTGTGAGTTAATAAGAAAACCACTTTTTGTTTTTTTATTAGGTCCTCAAAAATTATCTGTAATACTAAGCTTGGATAAGCCTGTTGTTTGCTCTCTGGCAGCAGTAATTGCATACCTCAAAGAATTTAATTTGGAAAGGATGCTTTACAATCCAAGGTAAGTCGCCTGATATAAACTCCCAATTCAAGCACCAATAGATGTACCATTGTTATCTTGACAGTTTTAGCAGACAACTTCCCTTCAGTGTAATGAACCCATCTGCTAGAGTGATAAACATAGTCTTTGTAAAAATTATACCTTACATCTAAGCTCCTAATCAGAACTGAAAGAATCAAGTGATTTTTTTTTTTAAAGTGGTGTTTCATGAATATCTTAATGAAATATGTTTCTCTAGACATTGCTATCAGTAATGTAAATAAACATGTACTGCTGCCAGGTGTTACTGAAAACAAACAAGATGCAAAAACTGGTGGATACTAGGAGGGAAATTTTAAAGTTTGTTAATCAGTATCAGCCATCATTTCTCAACCCTAGTTTTACTCTGTGAATAAGATTTCGTGCTTTTTGGCAGCTTTTTTTAAAAAATAATATGCTGTAATTTAGCTTTGCAGATGTTTTATTTTGCCAGAGGTGTGTAAATAATTTTCTCTTTTTATAGCTCTGGAAGCAGGTATAAATGCTAATGTGTTGTAATGTTTAGACAGTACTCAGCAGGTCTTTTTGAGCTGGTGAATCTAGTTATCAGTTATGAAGAAAACAGACGTTCAACACATCCTGGCTTTCTGAAAAATCTCCTGAGTTGGCTCAGTGGCAACTAGGAGTGGGGGAACAATCACGCAAAAAGTTGTTGATAGACTGTCACCATTTATGCAAAGTTACTACAAAAACACACAGACATGGAAATAATCTTGTCTTCCCTTATGTAGTCACAACACTTAGATTTATTAGATATGCTCAGATGAGTACTCCAAATTTGTAACAGGATTATGCAGGTGGAATCAAATGAAAATTGAAAGATACTGCCACTCAAGCATCTTTTTATCCTGTCTTGCACAAGTATAAAAGATTGCTATCCTACCTGGCTTAGGTTTGAAAATGTCATTGAGGCTTATTAAATGCTTTAATAAACCAGCTTTATCTGTCATAGATCCTGTGCAAAGTATTCTCTTGGTTGTCTCAGTATTCTTCTGTCCTGTAAGTAGGCAGTATTTAACAAAGTAAGTCTGGCTGCAAACTGGAAACTTAGAAATATGTCATGTCAGTTGTAGATCATTCACATGTTGTATGAGATTCTTGAAGTTTCAAACCTTATTATGAAGGGCTCCCTACATTACCAGTTTTTTAAAAATGCAGCTGCATTTAAAAAATTGACTGCTTTAACATACCAGCTTTAAACTTTTCTCAGGTATCTACTAAAATATTTGGAAATTATATATACCTGGGTTTTCTGGATTTTGGAATGGATTTTATGCCTTAAGTTGCCCTTTCCGTCTCCCAAGTTCTATTAAAATGTTAACAAAAAGAATTGCTGTGGCATCTTCTAAGCTGTCTCCCCTGCCTCATCCATCAAGGAGCACTCTGATCTGTGGTGTTCCTGCTCATCCTCTTTGATTGGCTTCTTTTTTTTTTTTTTTTTTTTTAATGCTTGAGTGGTGAGGAGGGAGCTGGAGAAATCTTGTTGTGGGCGTTTCTGAAGAAAGTGAACTCCAAGGAAATGCCATTCCACTTGTAGATCACTAATGTCACAGTGCCTTATGTGCAATGGCACATAAGGTGAATGTTCTTTCAGATGGGGAAATAAAAAATCCAGCTTCTGTGCAGAATTCAGAAGCAAAGGACAAACATTGTTATGTGAAGGCTTATCTAGCAGCAGTCAGTCACATTTGTAGCAGCTGCATCTTAAAATCAAGTATAATTATGGACTAGGAAGGAAAAGCACTACATCTTAGAGTTCACATTTGCCTCCTGAAGGTTGCAAGGTTGCTCTAATGGACTTTATGTGAATGTATGAGCATCTGAGTGGAAAGGTGATGAACTATTTAATATCTTGGTCATATGTTCTGAAGAAATAAAATACATTCTTTGAGATAACTTTGTGCTCAGGATTCTACTGTATTTATTTCTAAAGCCTTTACTGCTTTGACTACCCAATACTGAATTCTGCCACCTGGTTTTAGTGTTATTGAAATAGCAAGCCAAACTCAACTTCAGTATTTTCCCTAATGCCAACAAAATACTGTCTAAATACTGAAAAGGGAGAGCCTATTAAGCAAAGGGTATCAGGCTTACGGATCTTCTGTGATTCTGCAGGAAATATAAATACTTCCATTGCACTGTCAAGCAACTTAAAATTCCTAGGAGAATTCAGGTCAGTGAGCATGTACTGATGACTCAGTGAGCATGAAGTTGAAGTTGTGAGATAGTTTTCAGTTTATTAATGTAAGTGACACAGATCTAGATGAAAAAGACCTATTTGATAGGAAGAATGACAAAAAAATTCCTTACACCTCTCTGCCTTCTTCAGATAAACTCTCTTCTCTCAGCTGAACAAAGTTCCAGCTCAATTTAATAGTAAGAGTCATGAAACATCACGTAAGTGATGAGGGATCCTCATTATTGGGGGGTGGGAGAAAGAAGTTATGTTTTAATATTCAGATGAAGCTTTTAAATCCACTTTTAAGATCCTAAATAAAGCAAAATATTAAAAAGGAAAAAATATTTCTGCCACAGCAGTACCCTGGGATATGGCTAGACTGCATTAGAGCTCTACCAGCAAGTGAAAATAGATTTAACAATGAATGATACAAACTTTTTTAAATCAACATGTTTTAATACCTTTGCATACTGACACACCTTTATCAGCTTTTGACAAGAAGCCGGTACTCATCTAGGAGAGGTTTTCAAATACAGTTGAGTACCCAGTTTTGTTTGAAAAATCATCATTTGCATAGCAGTTGCTGGGAAATGTGTCTCAGTGTATTTTAATTTTACCTATATGTTTTCCAGCATACTGGACACAGAAGAAAGACACTGTAGTTCTTAGATTTTGAACAGTGATAGATGAACTTCAAGAAATGCAGGGAATGAAAGAGACAGATATCCTTCTGAAGGAGGGGAGTAGCGTTGGAATTGGAGAACTACGAGCAGAAAAGGTAGAAGACAGTGGCAGAAGTGAAAGAGGAGAGGGAAGGGTTAAAATGGCTTTTGAGAGAGGAGAGCGAGAAAGAATTCAAGAAGAGGAGAAATATTTGATTGTACTTTATAGTAGGGGTGGAAGGGAGTTCGCAAGATCAAATTGAGAGTCAAAATGTAAGTTCTTTGACTTAAAATGGTGGACATCCTTGAATTTTCAGGGGAAATGTCATCGAACTTGAAGGAATGGCATTCATAAGGCTTTTGTATTTCTTGAGTGCTGATGATGCCAGAAACCTCAGGTATACAAGACAATGCATGGGTTTATTTACCCACTCTCAGTTTGAGAAAGGGAGTATGGAAATGATTTTAGGAGGTTTTGAATTCAGCTCAGGAGCATGAGGGACTGATAAAGGAAAGGTACGGTTTTCAGACACTAATAAGAGGTGCTTAGCACAGGATTTGCTGTCTCTTTTGAGACAACAGAAGAAGAGCAGCAGGTGGGATGTCTTGCACTCTGGACATCTGAAGTTCATAGGAGTGCTGAGGCTGTGTACAAGGAAAGGAGGCTGAGAGAATGCAGATAGCTGGGTGGAACAAGATTGCAGGCCCACTCCTGCAATCAGTGGAGAAAAGAGTTCAGTGGAGAAAAAGAAGACTAATTCAGGATAAAATTGATGGAGGTTGTTTTTGTTTCTCTTAATCCTTCCCAAATCCTCTATTTCTGTTCTTGTTCTTTGTTTTGTATTTCTCAGGGGGTTTTTGTTGTTGTTGTTGTTGTGGTTTTTGTGTGTGTGTGTGTGTGTGTGTGTTTTGTTACTGGTTTAGCTGGTAGTTTCTGGACTGCTATCACATCAGGAATCCAGATCAGAAGTTCTAGCCCTGTGGCAATATTCACTAATGAATTTAAAACTGGTTAATTAAATACAAAACATAGTCTGAGCTTGATGTCATTTGCTACTTAGACTGTGGTAAATGTCTTCATATCTAAAGAAAGCTAATGCTTCTGAGAAATGGAGAGGCTATTTTTTACTTCTTAAGGCTGAATGGGGATCCCTGTCTAAATATATAGCTTTGTTCAGTGGTTTATTCACCCTTAGAAATCTCAAAGACATGGACTCTAGATGTCTGTAAAAGGTAATTGAGCACAGAAAATCTGCTGTTTAGTAGGCTTTCAATACAGTGCCTTTGCTGTATTTTCAGCAGATTTGCTGAAAAGTTTGTACAGATTTGCAGTATTAAAGTAGTTGAGAACTACTGATCTGAATAACATGCATTCACTTAGGCTGGGTTACTGAGTATGAAATTATATATAATATCTCCTGTGAAGAGAATAATGAATAAAGCATAAAAAGTACCCTTCACTGCAAGCTTCTCGGGAGGCAGAATGACCAGGAAGAACCAAATTCACAGATAAGATAAAAGAATCGAAGTCTGAGGATGTAGTTTACTGTCCTAAAGCAATCATAGTTACCCTTTAATACTCATTGAGTGTGGTTCTACTCTGAAAAGTCATTTTATGAGTAAGAACCTCTTTCTCATGAGTATTCCTCAGAAGTGTCCTAAATCTTACTACAGGCTTGTGTTTCTTTTTGTTTCCTCTTTTCATTTTTCTTGGCTCAGATGGCATGATCCTACCTTGCCTTGCTTCCATCACTTGTGTTTTGTGCTGTTTAAGTACTTGAGACAGTTGCAAGTCTGTTCTTTGAAACCCAGGTCACACTGTCACCTACAGAAGGAATTATTGTATTGTGTTCCAGCTGAAGTGATTTTGAAGGGTCATTTTTACTGATGCAGGAGATGGCCGATAGCAGCACATTAGAATTTCTCACAAGGATGTTGACGTCCTTGCTGCAAAACCAGTGCTGACTTAATATTGTTTACAGCTTTCTTCTTATGCCATTTTGTCCCTACATTTCTGACAAAGAGTCTGTCTTTGTTCAACTTTTTATCAAGTTCTGATCCCAAGCTGAAGGAAGATGAGTGGGTGGAAGCAAAACATGTTCTGTGCTGTGACATCTGGAATTGTTGGTTGGGCATATACTGCAGTTGATCTTGGCTGTTATTCATATGCTCTAAGCTCTCAGTCATTAGTGTTAATAGCAGGGTTGAGGAACTCAGATAAAGCAAACACCTGGATAATATAAACCACACATAATTTATGCTATGAGAGCAACTTTAGCATATCTGATTCTGAAAGGATAGTAAATATACTCTGCAGTGGAGTAGAGTTAGTTTTCTTTAAATATGACCAGAGATTAAGCTTGCTGTGAAAAAAATATGCTCTATGTTAAGTGCTCTGAAGACAAGTGAAGTAGGGAAACACTAGAACCAGTAAACAGACAATCTTGAAACTCACGTGTGGGTGATTGAAGGTTGATGGAAACAGCCAAAAGCATCCTTTTCGCTTTCAAGAAGAGATAGAAAGGCATGGTTCTTACCCAGCTGGGATTAAGAGACAACAGGCTTGAGTGGCAAATCAAAATGCAGCAAATGTGGAAACTGCAGTTTAGGTAAGTCCTAGATGGCGAAGAGGTGCTTTTGAAAGAGTGGGTAGGATTTGTTGTTGATCATAAGGATTGGGAGCCAAGCAGAAATCATTCCGATTTGATTTTTGCGAGCATCAGCAGATGTGACTGAAGATAATAAAAGGAAGTATGGTTTTGTTACTTACAATATTGTGTACTTTGGAAAGCGCTACTGTGTTTGTCTCCAAGGTTTTGTTTTGCTGGTCAACTTTGTTGGTTGCTGGGATAGCACAGTAGAACAGAAAAATTATGACTATGGGTGCAGTTCTGAGTCAGCTATATTTCCAAACTATCATTAAAATTCTTGAGGGCATCAGTTAAATCTACTTTTTTTTTTTTTTTTTTAAATTCTGTGGAAAATACTTCTCATTTGACCCATTGTTTAGGAAAAAATCTGCTAGCAGGCCCAAACACCTGCATACAACATAAGTATATAACATTAGTCTCTGAATATTTCACGTTCCTGAAAATTTTAGTGCTGTTTTTGTTTTTAATATAGCAATAATGCAGCTGTGTGTCCCTAACAAAAAACTTTGAGCATTTTAGTGCTCCCCTAGAGAGTTTAGAATTGAATGCACTGAAAAAAACTTTGTGAAAAGTCAAGAAAGCAGTTTTAAATCCTACCCAGCAAGTCATCCTGTTTAGTCTGAGACCATAAAGAGTGTCCTAGATTTTGTGCAAAGGGCAGTCAGCGATATGATTAACCTAGACAGTCATGACTTGATTTGTCAGAAGCATTTAGTGAGGATCTTGCACTTCACTTCACGGTCCCAGCTACCACATATGTATGTCTGATTCTGAAATAATTTTCATATCTAATATGATAATACATCTAATACAATTGTTATTAACGGTGGTTCTAAACCAACACAACCTTTGGGTTGGTCTCATCCTGTGCTGTTAGGGAGTGTCAAAAAGTCAAGTAATTTTGGTTATTTCATATTAAAAATAAAATAAAATAGTTTAAATATACTCTGTTTTTATTTTCCTAAGTAATTGCATTAACAGTCTGTTTAAATTTATAGTAGTAGTACTAGTAAAAAATAAGAATATGTATTTTGATATGCTGTTTTGATGATGTATTAAAAGTCTGTTCCACTCCTGAAGTATTAATTCTTAGTCCTATCCCTGTCCCTAATCCTACACAGAACACTAACAAAAGCACATACTTTTTCAATTTCATCATAGACTGAAGAAGGGGCACTTCCTTAACCAGTTAGTGGATCAGGATTAAATAATGTGAGAGCTGGATTTTATTCTGAGCTGTGTCAGAGTCATTGTAGGAAACTGGGAATTGAGTCACAAATCTTGTTTTCCTAAGCAGTAAATTAAAAGACGTTGTTAGTGTTCAGTTCTTGTATTTATTTGAATAGATTCTAATATCTTACTTGATTATTTTTTATTTTGCATACCTAATGAATTCTCTAATGTGAGAAACTAGACAGTGTTTCACCATTATGTCTGTGCCCAAATTTAAAATATAACATGTGAAATTCCTTTCCCCAGCGATTTCAAACGGTTGTCAAGTGAAACTGAATACATGACAATTAATGGAACAACAATGAAAAATCTTGAAATTTTACAGAATCAGGTAAGTACAAATGTAATATTTTTGTAAGAAATGCTGAGATTTTTACAGCTGCTTGACATACTGTTGCCAATAAAGTTAGTTTGCAAATGTCACCCAGAAGGTTTAAATTATTTTAAATGGGATCAAATTGAAGGACAAGTACATTTTCAGAGGCATAAATGAAAGTTAATCTATGCTGTATTTTAGTATAAGTTAGGAACCTTACTGCGCTTTGACTAGCAAAGAACTTTCCTAAAGTTTGAGTTGTTGAGCAGCTGCAGTCAAGTGATAGGACTGAAGTAGGGTTTGTTTTTAATTTTGCGCCACTGCACAGACCTTTATGCACAGACTTAATTTAACTTGTTTAATTTATTCCAGTCATTCTCTAAAAGGATTTTCTGGCTAAAGGAAAAATATACTTAAGTATCTTACAACTGTTGGAGGTACTTTATGTAAGGCGTTGTTGATGAACAAGATCAGTAAACAAACATTCAGTTGCCATATCTTAAAGCCTAAGCAGAATGTTTAAATAGTGTGGTGAAGATCCTTTAACTACATAACTGATTGTTCAGTTAAAAATAATTATGCTATTTTTATTATTTTAGACTGATATGAAAACAAAAGGAAGCCTACTCTGGGTCTTGGATCATACTAAAACTTCCTTTGGACGTCGGAGATTGAAGAAATGGGTAACCCAGCCCCTCATGAAATCCAGGTGAGATAGTTCTTCATTGTGGGCTAAATTTGCATTTGTGTTTATTTTTCCTGAAGACCTAAGATCCATAGTAGAGTTTACATAGGAAATGAGATGATAGGTGATGTGGACATTATATATAGGTTCGAAAGAGTTAAACTACTGTTTGGGCACAGAACATCTAAGTACTTCAAAGTAGGAAGTTTAGAGCAAGTTAGAAATTCCTATGCAGAAATCAGATTGTGTAACATTTTAATTCAGTATACTTTCTCAGACAATGGAGGATTACCTGCTATTGGAAGATGTTTTATTCCTAAACTTGCAGTTAATGTTTCATGTCTTGCTTTGCAAGTATTTGCGTCCTTAATGTGTTTAATTTGTTCTAAAGTAGCTGTGGATGTTTCTGTTATCCTTGTATACAATATATTGCATAGTATTTAGTATTATTAGTTTTTATTTTTATTAGTTCTGAAATGTGATGATTGGTCACTCTTGTATTTTGAGCTATGCTTTATTAATTAATGCTTTAGAAATGCTTTATTTTGTGATACTATCATCTTGGGTTTAGTTGTCTCTGTCTTGAAATGGACTCCATCTTTTTTTATTTCTCTTTGCAGGCTTTATTGGAGTCTTTTACTTGAATACATAGTAAATAAGAATATTGAGTCCATGCAATGTTTGTTGACTACATTTTAAGTTTTTGGATCTATTCCTTTAAATGTGCATTCCCTGATCATCATCAATGTAGAGTTTACTTGATTGTTACTTTGTTCACTTCAGCTATAGCATACAGAAAATCCTTTTGTTATGGTTATATGAAATATTTTTTCCCTCTGTTTTACTTTTGTAAATAAATTAAACAGCTTTAATTTTTATTAATTTCTAACAGTTTTAAATAGTGAGGTATACCAATGTTTTAGCATCTTCTTGTTGTTGGTAATATACAGATGTTTCTGCAGAACCATTTTTTTTCCTTGATCAATTTTTAATATGTTAAAGCACTATATTCTGAAGCATCACTGCTTAATTTTCTTATTAGCCTTTTTGTAAGGATTATTTCTCAGTAATTTAAGAAAAGCACATAACTATTTTTTCCCTCCTATTTTATTAATTTAGAATGTTAGAGACCTTTTTCATTTGTAGGAGCCATAGTGGTTAGACTGTTTCACACTGTAGTTTCTGGCAGGGATTTAATAAGTTGATTTCAGTATGCGCTTTTTTTTTTTTTTTTTTAATTCTTCTGATAATAGCTTTTATATATCTTACCTACTTCAGAAAGGCTTTTGATGTAACCATCCTAAATATTATTAGACATTATGGAAGTTGATTACGTGCCTGATGTTCACCTTAAAAGCATATAGATAGAATTTCTGGGCAATTTTACAGGAATAAATTGAAGTAAATTAGTTTATGTCTTTTCCTCCCTTGGAGGCACCTTACGACCTTTTGGGAATTGTTTGTAAAGTTGTCGGTGGGGGGAGCCAGAGCACAGGCTCTGGTCTGGTGTGGTGACAGCACTGAGGATGGGGACCTGAAGAGGAATGCTTCTCACCATTTTGCTCCCGAATGATCACATATGTGATGCGTCAGGTGAAACACCATTCAACAGTAAAATAGAGTTTTTATCCAGACACAGAGGATAGAAAACTGCTTGCCTGGGGACTTAAGGCCTTCTTTCTTAACTAGTAAACTTAGTTTAAATTCTCCCTTGTTTCAGTGCAGAACCTGCTTTACAAGTTTGCAGTTTTGGTTTCTTCTCTTTCTCTTCAGCTCTTTGCTACTTCTCGAGGTTGATACTTCCCTTTCTCAGCCTTCTTTCTCAGTATGAAAGGAAGTTTTGTGGTTGGAGGTCACAGTACTCCTCAGTTGAAGCAAAAAAAGCTATTTTGTTTCTGTGTATTTCTCCCTTTCTGACTTTAAGTTGTAATTTCATGTACTTAGTGCCTCAGACATTCGGCAATATTGTTTCCAGTAATGCACACAAATGCACTTAGAGAACATTCTGTAATTGTAATTCACCTGTGCCTCCTGGAGTGACATTTTGAAAGGAAGTAAGATTTCTGTACTGCATCATTTCCAGTCAGTGGGTAGGTGCATTTCCCTTGGTGTATCAAAAAGTGAGAGGGTGTAATTACTGCTTTATGCCTTACAGATGAAAATCACTTGGAATGATGACTAAATTTCCAGGGGAGAAACCATACACTAGGCTGAATAAAAGTACAATGTATACAGACAGCTCATTTGGGCAAACTTGAAGATATTCATTAGATCATCGGTGATGTAATACATTGAGAGACTTAAAAGAAAAGGTTTTGTGTGATTTTGGGAAAAAGAAAAAGAGAAAAAAAAGAAAAAAGAAAAAAGAAATCTTAACCAAGGGAGGTGTAATGTCCTCACTTTTTCACCTAGGTATACAAAGATGATGAGGTAAGAATATGAGAGTCATTGAGGACTGAACTTTTTAGGAGGAATCAGGAAAATCACTGTTTTTTGAAGGTGTTACATCTTTGTGGATTACAGAAGCATTATCTTACCTTGCCTATCTTGCCTTTGAAATGTTAAGTTACATCGAGTGCCTTTCTTGCCTAACTTCTGTAAGGGGAGCAAAAAGAAAAGGAAATAGAAAGCTGAGTTGATTGGAATGTTTTTGACTGAATGAAACATGCTGTTTCCCTCTTGGGCAATGGAGTTTCAGCAGAAGAAGGAGTAGAGTTGTGTATTATCATACTCAACAGCAAACGGGCTAAGGACTGGTCTTAGGATACAGTGTTGTAACTCAGTGTGATCTTAGTGTCTTTGTATGTGTGCAACACCTAAAAATAATTCCTTTCCTAATGCAAAATTAATCTCAGAACCTCTGAAGTTGATGTGAAACAGTCATTGCTTTTTTAATAGCTACAGGAAGAAGAGAAAGATAAGCTTAACATAGGCCTAGTTAAGCAAACCTGGATCCGGTTTGCATTTTTCCTGTTTTGTTGTTTTATGTTATGGATATATTGTCCTGTGGCAATGGTATAAAAGAAGGCACAAGGAAGTTGTTGCCCAGTCTGGAGTCCAAAGAGAATAGACAACTGTGGAACAAGTATTGCATCCTTTTCCTCATTTGAGTATTAATCTGTGTCTGTGCCTTGCTCAGCTGTTGATTCTTGCACAATTTGTAGGAAATTTGTTTCCTTGAGAGCAAGCAAACACCTTCCTTGACATTGTCAAGGTTGGCTGGAATTGAACAAAGCATTCAAAATTGTAAAAGGCATATGAGTAGCACGATTATATGGAGGTTTATTATTTCCATATTAGATCAAGCTGCAAAGCTAATAAAGCTGTGACTAGGTACTTAAAGTAGAACTTGAGATAAGTGATGGATATATCATACCAAGCAACTTATAGCCACTGTAGGGGAATATGTGTAGAATTCCATTCCTGTGTAGAGAACTTTGACCTGTGTGTATAGAAAGCATTGCATAAGAGAGATTCCCCCCACCCCCCAGTCTGTTCCTGGAGAGGTAGAATATCTTTTAAATATCAGTGGGTAGACATCGTGAAGTGTCTTTCTAGTACTGTAGCCAGGGAGAAGGTAGAGACTTTGCTATCTAATTGGAAGATAACCTGGAAAATACTGGTGTTTGCCTTTATTGCAAAAGTACTTAGTTTATGAGTTAGAAAAGTATGTAGTGCAAAATTTTAAAAGCTTGGGTGCGTGGCGGGGGTGGAAAACTGGAAGTGATAAATGTTTCTTGTGTGTGTGTGATGTGAACATATTAGTTTGCACAATGCGCTCTCTCTCTTTGGGGTGATAGCTACTGTTTTTTGAAGGTGTTCGTGGTTTGAAGTAGCTTAAACATATTGGGTGATCCACAAGTAAATGTGTACTTCTTTAATATTCTGTTAATTCTCTTAGGTTTTTTAATATGTTATCTATGATATGCAGAACCTAATGCAGTGCGGTTAATTATAAGATTATGAAGAGCAGAATGCCCTCAACATAGAGTTCAGAAGTCATGCAACTTCCAGCATGGAAAGCTTGCTCAGGGCTTTGGGGAGAATAGGCTTTGTCCTTGTCAGCCTGTGTTGAAATAGGAAAAAAAATAGCCCCCTCACCCATGCATACAACTTCACATCTATGTTTTGGAGATACATGTGTCAGTTGTGGTGTAGGTCAAGCCACGGAGTATGCTTAGTGTACTGGAGTAAATGTAGAGCAAAAAATTAAAAGCCTGTAACATAACACAGTATGCCATGGGAAAAGAGTGGTGGTCAAAGGTTTCATCAATGTCTTGGGCCTCTACTGTAACAGAGCACTTGTTGGATAAAGTGGCAGTGCCCACCACACCTGGAGGCCCAAGGTCCCTCTCCCTACTTTCTGTGCGGACCTTGAGCTGGTGGCAAGGTGTAGCCAGCACAAGGCTCAGTGTTTTCTCAGCGCTCCCAGTGCACTTCTGTGCCCAGCACCCTGCTGGTACCTCTGGTGCCAAGGTTGTGGAAAAAGGCTGAGGGTAGAGAAGTCTGTCTTAATTCTTCCAGACCATTAGTAGAACTCCAGGAGCATGGAATTAATTAGTTAAAAAGTATTCCAGACCACATCAAATACATGGTGATGAAGCCTCTTTTTAGGTGCTGCAAGGGACATCACTTAAAACCTTGTTAGGATGAGCTCACCTTTTTGGCCCCGAAGTCACCCTAACCTGTTGATGTATTTCAGCTTTTACTGTAGTGTAGTTCATGTTCTTGGCTCCAAGACACACTGTTTGCCAGAAGCAAATATGGGACTTCAATGGTTGGAACTCTCTGTGTAGTTACTTGCCTGCATTTACTTGCAGTCATTTGATCTTTTTCTAGTTAAAACTGATGTTTAAGTCTCAAGGAAGGGGAAACTTTATATGTATTTAGAGAGTTGCCAAAAGCATTTTAACCTTTACTTTGCAGGCTACAGAAACTAAATTTTTAAGTACTCGTCAAAAATAGGATTTCCTTTTTTTTCCCCCTGTGATTCTAGTAGCCTTTGTTCTGCCCCAGTTCTTCCAGTTCTGGATGAGGTGATGCTTTTATTGAGGCTGACTCAAAGCCTTGTAGGATAATGTCAATAACTTCTATTGGTCTGAATATACTGTGTCTGCAAGAGAACAGAATGACCGTAGCTTTAGCAAGTTCAGAACTGCAGACACTTCCTTCTCTATCATTAAAGAAGAGAAAGAGTGTAAATTGGTATTGCTAATGCAACGTGACTTTTATTTGGAGGACATGTACTGTCCTGGAAAGAAGAGCATCCTTTTATAGTGATGTTGGCAACGACATGTCTTTCCTAATAGATAAATAGCTTGTTCTAAATCCTCTCACTTTGAATGTAGAGTGCTGTTTTCTTTATATTTCTATGCACAAAGTACAGTCCTAAAGGAAAGTCTTTTAAGTTTGACTTTGTCCTTGTTCCCATAATTAAGACATCTGAGCAGTAAAACAAACTACCTAAAGGTCTTTAAAGAAACTCATCTTAATTCAGAGTTAAACTGGTTGCCATTTGATACCACCATCATCCAGAGCTGCATTAGAATCTTCTTTTGCAGCAGTGATTTAGGAATAAAGTCCATCCATACTACAGCAGAATTTCATGGGCTAAATTTTCCTCCTAAGAATAAAGATTTTATGGCATCGGTGCCAATATAAAATGCACAAATGCAGGTTACAGCATATGCCTGGGATCTCAAAATTGTTGTTGTAAAGAAAAAGATTGTAGCATCATCTCATGTACTCATTCATTTTTGCGAGCTGTGTTTTGCTACCATTAAATGGTGTGTCTAACTCCTTATAAATGTAGTAATCAGGCATTTATTCATGTTGGCTAAAGTAGCTAACAGTTCCTTTTTTGGCACAAATAGCTGAAATATATTGTGTGTGAACATAAACAAAAGTATTTGATTACCATTTGCATATTTTATACAATCTTTTAAACAGATGTGAAGACAACGTTTATAGTACTTGTATATTATTGTTAAGTATTTGACATCCATTCAGGAATATTTTTTTCTCACGGCTGCATGTTTATTTAAGGGAACATTGGACCTCTCTAGAGGGGCATGAGACATTGGGTGTTTTGAGAGTAAATTACTTTTTCTCCTCTATACAGAAAAACAAGTGAACAGATACAGAAGGATGTTAAGGGTTTTTTTTAGATATCACTTAAATTTCACTGTAGCAATTATAATTACCCGTGTTTGTACTCTTTGCTAATGCATAAAATTACAGCGGTCACAGCACAATTTAACAATTCAGGATTTATCCCATAAAGTTATCTAGATTCTAATGTAACCACTTAAGTGAAAAAGCCAGAGATAGACTATTTTTGTATGCTTGTTGTTTAAAAAGACATAAATACAGTTTTATTGATTGCAGAGCGGTAATTCTGCCACGGCTTTGGGTTTTGATGGCATTAATTGCTTGTTATGAAAGACAGTGTGTTCAGAAGGAAGGTAAAGAAAAAAATGTATAAGTGAGACAAAATATAAAGCAACAGAAGTCATAATAGTGTTCATCTTGTACTGTGTTAAGGTAAGTAGCCAGTATCAGAGTAGAGTATGAGAACAGGGCAACTGGGTAATGTTACCCCCCCTACACTGAGCGCACTCCCAGCTTCCAGCAATTTGCAGTTAAGGGGCTTCCTCAGGTGCAATTCATACCCATTTGTATCTTACATTTTCCCAGTGTTTAAGTAATACATTTTCTTTCTTTGAAATGCTGTAGTTAGGCAGGAGGCTGCTAGGCTTTGATCTAGATAATGTAGCTCACGGAAAGCAATGTTTGTTGTTTCATACCCTTCATTATATTTTTTCAGGTGTTGAATTATTGTGACTGGTAGTTTTACATATTGCTGTGGTCTCTAAAACAGATTTTATATATTTTATACATTCACTGTACTTGAGCTATGTCCTTACCATGATGAATGAACTCATACTTTGTGCATTTATCATAAGTTAAGAGATTAAATGAAGATTAAATTACTGATCAATTTGTATTTATTTACCTTGTATAAAATTAAAACCTGCAGTTCATAGATAGCAGTGACATTATCAATTTCACTCTGGTTTAAATGTAGTGATATATTATCACATCTAAAAATGTCAGGTGTGCTTCACTGTAAAAGAGATCAGCAGATCTCTTAGCACACTAGCAAACAGACATCCTGTTGAGATTGTTAAGATGTTCAGATGTTAATTCAGTGCAGTGCATTCCTATCTGCAGCCTTCTGCTTTGTCAAAATAATTTTTAGTTCAGGATTCTAATATTTTTGTATTTGCTAATGTCCTGTATTGTTCACCTATCTGGCAGCAGAACAATACAGAAGAGTATCTCATGATTTAATTTCAAGTAGTTCTTTTAAATGACTAGATTAAAAAATTCTGCAGTTAGATTTTGTTATGTTTAAATACATGGCAAAGTGATTTTAGTATTGTATTAATGATGCTATTCTTAGGCGGAAAGTACAGCAGAAGTAAGTATTGCTTTTAGTGAACTGACTTATGTTACATTATTTCACAGAAGATTGTTTGGAAAATAGGATAGAGCTCAGATTGCAGACACAGTTTATACAGATGGGAAAGAATAGGCTAATATCACACCTAAATAGAGGATGTAGTAGTAGCCAATTTATAAAATGTGAGACTGTTGTAATGTTAGATTCAAATTTTCTAGTGATGGATTATTTTTTTTTTCAGATCATGCAGAGATAAGAAACCCCAATCTGTACATCAAATGTGCTGAATAACTGTGCAGTGCAGAACAAAGTTCTTTTGAAGTGGTTTAATAACTAATCAGTATAATATATTGGTGCTCAACAAAATGTTTATTAGTTTAAGTATAAATATTTAAAGTTTAAAAGCATACCTGGAAATTAATTATCTGGCTGTTTTTATCATTTGTCTTTCCTGTCCTTCCTTCCTGGTACATAGTTTTACATAATTCTTCACTGTGCTTTCTGGCTTTTGAAGTAGGAACCCAGTATGTTTTGTTTACAGGTGGAAAAAAATGGGTCATTTGATACTGGATGCCATTTTCCTGACCCTTTCTTATTTGTAGGATTAAAGCAGAAAAACTGTATGGATGCTTAGTTTTAGATTACTGGAGCTACAGTAACATAGCCATATGTGAGGATGATTAAAGTGCAGATTAAGCTTTGATGGGGGTAGTTTTTTTAATATCTGCATCTATTTTACATATTAGTGTATGTTTTTAGTTGGTCATAGATATAATCATGCTGTTTAAATGAAGTGACACTGTTCTGGAACAGAATTCCACTACTAACACATGCTTTTTATAATAAAAACACAGATTGTTTTCTTCTTTAAGGTACATGTGTTTAACAGTTCAGTACTCCTTCATGCAGAGGAGTGTTCCAGAGTCTCAAGTACAGTGAATTTTAATATTTTTCCATGAAAATGTAGTTGTGGTTGATAATACTGACCTTTCAGAATTTCATTGTAAACACTTGTTAGCTTCAAAGCTGTCTGCTGGGGGATATTTTATTACTTTGTCACTGGTAGTAACACTTCTCTATTTCCTTTCCATTATCCAGCTGTAGTTCAGAGCACCTCACTAACTGATGCACAAAGCTTAAATCTCTGCTGTCTTGAATACTCTGTGTGGATGCCAACAGCTTGCTCTTTGGTAATTTCGTTGCATAGCTTTTAGTAACCCTGCCAGTCTACACGATATACGTGATTGTGGCTCTTAAGGATTGGATTTAAAGCTCAAATGTGTTCTGTGCTGAAAACAGCCCCTGTAAGTCTGAGCCGTTGCACTGACAGGAGCTGCTGTCTGCTGCTGTTGCTTGCAGGTTTTCTGACTACCCAGAGGAATGGGAGAAAAATGCTTAATTTTGTGCATTTGGTATTGCTGGAGGAGTGGAGAAGGAGGTATTCCTGTGACTTGCAACAGGGCTGCTAAGCAGAGCCTACAAACTCTGACATTTCTGTTTTCCTAAGGGCTCGGAAAAAGAAGTCTTTTAGGATATTGGAATATTTTGGGTGCTGTGGTGTGATTGGAGAGTCTGCTGTCCGGTTCAGAGGTAACTGAGTGAGTTCCCAAGGTGCCCAGGGTCAAAAGAGCATAGAGTCTGTCCCCACTTCGCATGGTGGCTGTGGAGGAATGCATCTACCTGTGCTCCAGGTAGATGGTTGCAGGTGGGGCACTGCAAATCCTGGTGTTGTATAGCAAGGCTGCTCTGGGAATGAATGTACGTCATTTTTGAGAACTGAGAGGATGGTTTTACCATTTTTAAAGCAATATGTCACTGAAAAAATCCTGGCATATAAATGCTGTTACATTTATGTGTATCGCAGTGCACATCCAATCATGAGGTTCTCCCTTTCACATGGTGTGTAATAAAATTTCAAAGACTCTTAGATTTAGCTGTCTTCAGAGCCAGAGGCTTCTGACTACCTATTCTATTGTAATGTCTGCAACCTGTGGAGCTGCCTAATGTTGTTGATTTCCTTGTGGACAGTATTTGTTAGCAGGTACAGTGACAAGTGGCACAGCAGTTTTGCAGTGAAAGCCATGGGCAAGACAGACAGTCTTCCCCAAAATCTTACATTTTGATTACATCCTTACATTTTATCCTTCTGTGCTGGCTGAGCTCTAAGCATCTTGCTGGTCCATGAGAACAGATGTGGGCTGGGCTGTATTTGCCTTGCACACACTTGGCTGGTATATGAAGTGTTGATATCAAAAGACTGCTTTCTTCTTAACCTGCAAGGATGGATGGACACACACAGAGCAGCGTTTCCAAAGGCCAGCTAAAGCCTTCCACTGGTTTGGTACCCACAGAGCAGATGTTTTTGTTGTGAAACCTCAGCAAATCTTAGCACAGTTTTCACCTAGTTGATTCTGTTTTGTAGTGCTCAGAGAGGAAGCCTGAACATGGAAAAGCCACGTTCAGAGGAATTGTGCTATTCAGCTTTGACACATCTCTTCCACTGCTGCCCCACAGTTAGCTTTCACTCTCTTTCCTTTGGGCTGCATGCACTGACAATGCTTTGGTTCACTAGCCCCCAAAGATAAACTCCTAACCTGTATATTTTGGAATTTTTTTGGAATATTTTACATACATACCTATGTACCCTTAATTTCAGACTTTTCCTAGAAAGCAGCGTTGAGGCAATTTGGTTGCACAAAAAACAGAAATGGAGTTTACCTTAGGTCTGCAATCTACAGCCAGTTCATGGATATCTTCGAAGTTGTAGCTGTACCATTAGCAGCAGTGTAGATTGAGGTGAACCCTGACAGTAGGTTGTCCATTTTAAAGCTGTTTTCCGACAGTGGCTATAAGAATATGATTGTAAGGAAGGTGCAAATAACTACGGAATTGTTTCTTCACATAAGAAGTGTTTCCTCATTGATTGACTTCAGTACTGAAATATGGAGATTTAATGTTACAGGTTTTGGAAGAAAAAAAAAAAAAGAAGCCAAAACCCCAACATGGTTCTGATTCATGTAATTAGCAATTGCTGGTCTGGATCAAAAGTAGAGGGGCAAAACGGAAACCAATATTTATACCCTGTTGGAATGAAGTATACTACACAGACTTCAAATGTAAACTCCCCCTGCCCTTCCACCAGGTACTTGTCTGCAAATTTAGGGTTGGGTATTCAGGATTGAGTGTTGCTTGTATTATGTACCACTAGAAGAACATGTAGACATCGGCACTGAAGTTTATATTTGGCTGTTTTGAGCATAGAGAGGGGATAATGAATTTATATCCAGGATCTTTCTTGCATCTTGAATGAAAGCCCAAGTTTCTCTGCATTCCTTAATTCTTACCTATTACTTGGCCTTTGTCAAAGTTTAAAAAAACCCCACAACCCAACAAAACCAAAACAAACCAAAGGAAAAAGTTCACTAACTATATGCCTTCCCCTCAGAGAAACACAAGTTTTGTTTATTGATCTTACGATTATTCTTTTACAGTGAAATAAATGCCCGGCTTGATGCTGTGTCTGAAATGCTACTGTCAGAATCCAGTGTGTTTGGTCAGATTCGAAATCTTCTTTGTAAGCTGCCAGATATAGAGAGAGGCCTCTGCAGTGTTTTTCATAAAAAGGTATACCCATAATTACCCTAATTTATTATTTTCTAAATGGTGTTATTCTATCTTAATGTACTTCCATAGTTTTTGCATGTTTGTTTAAAATACTTTCTTCTTAGCAAGACTGAGGCTGACATACTAAAGGGATGCAAGTTTATAAAAATTATTTTTGCCTTATGGTAGAATCTTATTTTTTATCAATGATATGCTGGTAAAAGAAATGTCTGAGTAGGATTCTAGAATACATACATTGCATTGCTAATGCTAACAGGAAAAACAGCTATGGTACTCATGATTTCGTGGCTGGATTCGGTGAGATGGGATGGTGCAACAGGTCTTTGTGTCATAAACTATTTCTCTTTAAAACAATGCATTGTGTTCTGTATACTTTTCTAACATCACACTTGCAAGTGAAACCACTTGGCAGTAGTTAGCTGTTTTCAAATGAATGTTAATTTGTTTATGTATTCTGTAATTTGGATCTCAGTTGCACATTTTAATAAGAATTACTTGTAATGAGACACTGACAATTCTTAGTTGAAGCAGATTAATGTGCTAATAGCACCTGTGCAGTACTTCATGTTCTTTTATTTCACTGTTATATAGAGAGGTTTTGACAGTGTGTTTTAATAAAGGAATAGGTGGGTAGAAGGAGAGCAAAGTTGTAATTTCTTTGAATGGTACAGCACAAAGGTTTCCTCTCTGAAAATCTGAAACAGTTCTTCTATAGTTTTTAAAGTCCTAATGTGTTGCAGTGTTAGGCACAGAAAGACTTGTGTATTTCAATGAATGGATACAGAGGTCCAGCCATAATGAAGTTTATGAAAAGACGTGTCCACCAACTTCCCCATCCTCTAAAATGTACCATATCCACATGATACAATTGTTCTTTCAAAACAACTGTCCAGGAATTAGACAATTCATTTTTTAATGGTTTAACTAATTTCAGTTGAGTGACAAGTAATGAGGTTTGTAGGGATACATCTGTATCTCACAGCATCCTGGCAAATCTCCACTGCTATCCTGTGCTTCCATTGGGTTTTTTGGGGGGGTTTGGGGTTCTTTTTTTTGGTACTAGTCTGTAGCTGTTTCACCAGGTGTCCCTTTCTGTTATAGGGCTGCTTAGCCTTCTCTGCTTTAAAGCCGGCATTTTGGTGGAACCATTCAGAGGTCCTGGATTTTCATGTGATTTTTGGAATGAGGTGACAATGTAGTTTGTCTTAACAGCCACTGTAGCGTGAAGGTATGTGTTTAGTGAATCAGATGTTGGACAGAAGTTGCAGGACAGAAGTGCTCCAGCAGAATCATTAAGGAGGATAAACAGCAGGAGGAAAGCTCCAAGCATGCACTTTTCCTTTGATGAACTAGCTTCAGTTGGTAAAAATCTGGTTTGTCATCCATTGCAGAACACTGTGGGAGAGTGCCCAAAGCACTGAAGATCTTTAGGACTTTGAGGAGATGACAGTGTCCCTGAAAGACAGGGTCTGTTTTGAATAAAGAATCAAAAGCAGACTTGGGGAAACAGATTCCACAGTCTAGACAGACAGTGAATATGGAGCCTTAAGAAAGGTCCCTGCAAAATAGATACATATTCAAGAACACGGAGTAACTGGTTTTCATGACTTTTTTTTCTCCCCCCCTGCCCCCCCCCCCCGAATTTCCAGTAAACTCTGCCATTTCAGTTCCACTAGGAGCCTTTCCAGTTCTGTTAATTCCAGATGTCCATCTCCCACACGCTCAAAATGAGGTTCCCTGCAATTTCATTCCCAATAAGGGTTCCAAAACTCTGAGTGACGCACACTAATGGCTTAACTAAAGGAATATGCTGTAATGCAGGCTTGTTAATTCAGTGCCAGCTGCAGGAAAAATAGGTGAATACGACAAGTATTTCATCCTTCAGGTCCTTTAGACTTCAGTGACATTAGTATTTGAGGAGGAATGTTTTGCAAAGGGAGACCAGAAGTGTACAGAGGTGGCTGGATTGTGTCAGTCATTTCAAATATCTTTCATGCATATCAGGCACTGCAGAACTTTTATCATGCAATACACTTTGCACTAGTAACTTCTAGAGGAGAAAGAAAAAAAAAATTAAGGCAAAACAATGCTGTATTTTGGAACTGACTTTGCAAGGCAAAGCATCCTTATGGGAGTTCTTCTGGTAAATAGCATCGTTGTATATTTTCCTGATCTATTACTTTTTTTTTAATAAGTCTGCTAATGATTCTTATCTGGTAGCGTCATTCAAATTGGCAGTTGTTAATCTCACCCTCCATAAGTTCCCATTACCCCAAACAACCAAAATCAGGTGTAAGCAATCTGGAATTAGAACAGCATTCTTGTAATGAGAATTAGATATTAATGTTGGAGGTCATATTACCAGCTCCGAGTTTGCCCCAGCCTGGAAAAGAACGTGAGTGTGGTTAAGGAGACAAGAGCAATGCTACTGTTGCTATGGAGAGTGGAATTAATACAAGGACTGATTGTTCTTCACAGTTCCTGCAGCTCCAGCACCTGACATGTTTCCAGGCAGAAACGCTGTCAACAGCAGAATATAACAAGAGAAGGATGGCTGGAGATAAGCTGTTTGAAGACTTCTTGGTAGCATTCGGAAGTTAACAGGAAACTGAGAGGGAATTGTCAAATATTTGGTCTAAATAGTGCCTGCAGCTGATGCAGAATTAGATCTTGCTGGAAGACACGTTGGCTCAATGTTTTCCATAACCAGTTCAGCCATGCCCTTAGCCCCTGGAGGGAGCTACCAAATAAAGGAACAAAATTTAGGCCACATGCATTTCCTTTTGTGGTCTGCATGTCAGGACAGTGCGAAATATGAATGGCAGGACACTACCTTTTTTGTCTCAAAGAGATGACTGCTTAGCCTTGCCTTGGAGTGCCCAGAACAGCAAGAGAGCTGTCAGAGACCCATGCTTGAGTATGTCTAAAAAACAATACAGACTAAACATGCCATCAGTACTTTTAGAAATGTGTCCTGCAGGGCCATTCTGATGTTACTTGCTGTTTTCATGCCTGGTTTCATGCAGTGTGTTTCAGAAGATAAATATTTATACAGGCTTGATCCATAAATGTTTATTTTATTTGTATCCTTTGCTCAATAAACATTATTTTTTGACTAAAGCTCAGTCAACAAAGTGGACAGGAATCAGCATAACAAATCGTTATTAAATGTACAGAACACATGATAGCGAAGCTGTTTCACTGAACTCCTACACAAGGAGTGAGGTCAATAATCAAACCTTACCAGGGCATGTGGTAAAATGTCATTTCGGTTTGTTCTGCTCCTAACTTTGAGGAGCTCTCCCTCATCTGGAGTTCCTCACAAGCTGCTGCTCAGTTCTGAATCAGTCTCTAAAACTTTGCTGCCCACTTACCAGGCTGCTCGCCTGTACAAAATAAAGCAGGCAGTTGCTACCACGGGAGTATTTGCTGCTTGGCTGCCTACAGCCTCCTTGTGGGATTTGCCTTTCAGTTTTCCAGTGAATACTTCACTACTTCACTGTCATGCTCAGACTTCTCAGAGGAGAAGGGTGCTGCTCAGCTCAGTGTTAAGTATTCAAAATCTTTCACATAAGCTTGTGAACCAGAATGATGCTGAAAATGTGCCCTTCCCTGGAAGGTATGTTTGATACTTCATTGAAGATTATATGATTTTCAGAAGACTCAGAGAAAAGTTGTATTTCTGATTTTTTTTTCGCCTTGTGAAATCACTACCTGTTATATATGCCCAGGAAATTAGTTACTGTTTGTACAGAATGTTTAAAATAAATTTCCTCCATAGCATAATACATTATTGACTTCAGCTAACATATATCTTATTTTTTTACATTTTTTGTTCTGTGATAGCACTGTGCACATCTTATATATACACTATACTTTTAATCTTTTAAAGAAATTGCATCACAGATATTTTTAGATTTGCAGCACTAAATGCTGATTTGAGCAAATTGTTCTCCATTAGGCTAATTAATATAAACAGTGTCATAACAAGGGGACACAGTAACCTTAAAATTGAACACCTCATTTTTCCTAAACCAAAAAAATAGTATGCTCACTATACTAAAAGCATAAAGGTAGTTATTACAGTTTGAAAGGAGTGATAAACGTATGCTGCATTTCAACTCCCTTGTTGTTTTTTGAAATGCTTTTAACTTGGAGTGGTCAATGGCTGTGAGCTGTGGGTCTTTGTGGCTCCCTTTTAGATCTGTTAGAAACAATTTCCCAATGTAAATGAAGCTAAATTGTGTTCAGTGTTGCTGAAAGGGTGTTAGACCTGGCGTACGACTGTGCATTTTTTGTGCGTTCTCAGTGGCAGCCATACCGTTTTCAGTACAGTTTTACAAACTGCTGGTTGAAACTATTGTTTGGCAACACTGTCAACTCTGAGGTTATTTTTTTCTAATGCCAGAGAAGCTATAGCTATCATTGACAAAATTAGACTTCAAAAATAGCATTGAATAAGCTTGTGAGAATCTTCTGTGAATTCAAGACTATTAATCCTGCTTTATGTAAACCATTTTTACTGTATTTTAGAAGCTTCTGATTTATAACACAGTTAGATATCTTTTATAAGGTTACTTAGGACTTAAATGGAATCAGTCCCACTTTAATAGAGCCCAGCTTTTCAGAGTTACTTTTATGCATCTGTTCCAAGATATCTCTTTGCTTAGTAAATTATTTCTTCAGCCATTAAATTTTAGATGCAAAGTCCTGTAGTGTTACTAAAATCAAGCCAGGGGAAACAGTAATACTCTGAATAAGCACCAAAGAGGTACGTTCACCCTCTTTCTTGGGAATGTTGTGTTTAACAAAGCTTTTTGCAGTAAAGCATGCTGAATTTCCCATTCTCCAAAGGTACTGTAGACTGTAGGTCACAGTAAAATTAAACAGGTTGTTTAGATGACTATTATGTTGTATAGACTATCAGAGTTGCTGTGAGAAGCTTCAGCATGTTCACTAAGCATCCTTTGAGAAATCTCATGATTACTTTCAGGGTTGTTTACAGTATCTTTTGTACACAACCAAGTTGATTGGGGGGGGGGGGGGTTTGTTTTCCTCTGCTAATTCTTTTATAGGTGACACTGCCTTGAAACCTAGCTTCCTCCCCTTATTGAAGCCTCACCTTCACCAGCCTCACCACCCTTGTTGAAGAACACCTCGGACAGGTGTTCTTACGTATTTGTAAAATTTCTTCCTTTTCCCACCCTTATATAGATAGTGTACTAATGAAGTCCCTATTTGGCTTTTTTTCTAAAGAACAATCTAACAAAAAGCCCAACAAACACCACCGGTTCAGCTGATGTATTTCTTACTGTCCATATTTGCTCATTCATCTTTTCTGGACATTGTTCTCCTATAAATCACTTAATGCTGTCTGTCAGGGACCTACCTTGCAATTTTGTGTGGCAGGGCTTCAGCCTTTGCTCTTTGAGTACATTTTGTAGTCAAGGGAAGTCTTGCAGAATTTATCCTTTATCTGCATCAAGGTTGATGATGATGATGCAGCCAGTCATACTGTATTTTACTTTGAGTCCCAAGATTGTATTTATCATTTGTTTAGTCTTTCAGACCTTTCCTTTGTACTTTGACTTCAAATGCCGTTGACAGATTTACTACTTTATTATTTTATTTTGTTGTCAGAGCTTTTACAAGATAGAATAAGTAAGTTCCAGATTATCAGAAAGATGTTGATAAATTGCAGGAAGTGCAGGGGAGAACCAAAGTTTTCATGAGACTGAATAATGGATGGTTTATGAGGAAAGATTAAAAGATTATAGTTCGGTTAAATTGATTAAAGGAGAACAGAAGGTTTAGAGATATTTGAAAGGTGTTAACTGCAAAGAGGGAGTTGAGTTAGTGTAATACAAAAGAATAAAACTATAGATATTTGGATTAATTTAATGGAAGGGAAATTTAGGCTATTGGGTAAACCTTTTACATGATGATACTGCTTTATGGATTTGTTTGTGAAAGGAAGTGGTAAGCACATGGTTTCTTGGAATATAAGGGCCTGAGAGTAGACAGAAAACTCGTGCATAAAAATTGAACAGTTGCAGGGAAGTTACCTAATGGGTCTCTTCTATCCCTGATTTCCATGGATCTGAAACAAAGATGAACTTAGATTTTCCAGGAACATTCAGAATGTAATCTCTCTGGCCTTCCCGAATGTCACGAAATATCATGGTTAAATCGCGTCTTCCTTTAGTCAAGTATCTACCAATCTTGCCTGTTTGGTATGACAAGTTCAGTTCTTCAGCGCGCAGCCATGTTTCAGGTGAGTTGGAGAGTATCTAACAGATACTGGCTTTATGATAACTTCAGTTACGTTTACTCATGTGATTGAATACATTTTGAATGACCAGGAATTAAATTTCTCTGATTTTTGTTTAATATAGCCTTTATCATAGAGCAAATCAGTGAACACAGCAATTAACCTTATAAATTATTTTCTTTCTAGCCTTATTGTTGTCCATTCATAGTACATTGCTGAGGCTGCAGGTTTATATGTATCTTTATTCTGTATTTATATAGCATGGAGGCTACTCTTCCATGCCTGGTCACAGTAGTGGCATATATTTAATGAGAAGAGGGCTAAGGCTGTAACTGGAGTGTACCTTAATTTATTTTTTATGGTTTTCAGAAGGTTGCATTTTGACAGTCTTCACGTTCTGAAGGGCTAGTAGGTATTACAGAGCAAACTTACTTTATGGTTTACATATGTAGGGAGGGAGAGAAAATGTTCCTTTCCAGTCCAGCATTTTTGTTAATATTTGCTTCTGTGTTTGGGAACAGAAATAACTACAGTGAATTTTTGGGAGAAATAACTACAGTGTAATTGATGAGAGAATTGTCTTAGTTCTTGCATAAGGGTGTGGGAAGGAAAGAGAAACAAAAGTTCACCTCTAGGGAGAAACTGAAAGAGAAGGGATGACAAAATAAAAATGTAGATGTGTTTTATGAAATAATGATTCATTGAAGCCTACATGTTCTGTAATCAGTGTTGTGCTGATCACCACAAAACACTGACCAGAAATTAATTTCTAGACTGTATGTTGCGTGGGTAGGAGAGAGAAAAATAGTAGGAAGAGAAGGATGCAACAAATGTGACATACGAAGAATATTATAGTAGAAGCATTCAGTATATCCTGCTCCTTCCTTGCATCCTTAGGTGAGGAAAATAAATGCCTTTTCAGTGTTGCCAGTTGACGGATGGGAGAAGTTCAGAAGACTGAAGGAGGAATGTTTCTACAGATCAGTAAAATACGAAAAAATATCAGCATAATTATTTATGGGCAACTTTTTTTCAAACCTTCTGAAATGGAAATGTCCTGGAGTGCCACTGAATTCAGCAGGATTTGAAGGCATTAAGTGTCTCATAGGACCAGGTTTACATTTGGTATGCAAATATGGTGTAGCACAAATGCAAACTTACGTCTGTAAAGACCATTACGTTATCAGTATTACCTAATTTATAGGTGGGGCACAAGTTCCGTAGGTAACTGAGAGTTGAATGGGACAACTGAGTGGAGAGGATTAGGAGTGTGGCAGGAGGTAGAATGTTCTGTTAGAGTTGTTAACTGCTTGCAAAATCCTGACTAGACCTTGAAAATGAGCAAACTGTGCTGAAGTTGAAGAGTGTCTGGAATCTAACAGCAAAATATTTGAGCCACATCAGAAGTAATATTAATAGTTAAAGAAGAGAGAGAGAAGCGTTTCACTGCTTTTGGTGAGAAGCTGCTTTAAGGGAACCAATATGCTCCTATGCTGTGGATATCATGAAGCAAGCTCGAAAAGTGCTGTGTGCTATTGGCTCCAATCTGGGAGATTCCCTTTCGATGATACCCTGGCTATCTGCCTGAAACAGAAAAATCTCTTTCAGAACTCTGTAGTGAGGAGAGGATGAAAGACAAAGACCGCGTTAGTGTGTTTTCCTTAGTCTTCTCGTCACATAGACCTGGGAGTAACCAGCCAGAGGCTGAAGCTGGCAATAGCTACAAGCACTTTAAGCAGTGACTGCTGGTTTTCTCTTTCTGTGGGCTTTTTTTCTTTTCTTTTCTGTGTTCTTGTTCCAAGACTCCCCCTGTCTGTGCCTGACCTTGTCTTTCCAAACCTCATCTTGCCAAAACAGCAGCCTGGGGATTCAGATAACAGCACATAGATGCACAGGTCCATATGGACAAGTAGTGGTACCATAAAATTACTCAACCTGCTTTTTTGCTTTTTGCACATTATTAGCCCATTTTTCTGCTGCATATGTGTTACATACCTCCATCCAGCAGCAGGAATAATGTAGATCAGCTCTCAACTGATCGTTAACAACAACGGTTAAAACAATTAGCATGCTTTATTAACCTCATGAAGATGATAAGATTATGCAATTGTGTTACAGTTCATTCATTTTAACTGTATTTTGTCTCATTTTCAAAAAGCAAAATAACCCTGTAGGATTTAATGAACATATACTACACTATAATGATTTAGACATTGCTTCCCTTCTCAGTGCTCAACCCAAGAGTTCTTCTTGATAGTCAGCACCCTGTCTCGTCTGGATGTGGAAATTCAAGCTCTTGTTCCAGTTATACATTCTCATGTGAAAACTCCTCTATTACAAAATGCATTGTTGGAAATCCCAGAACTTCTTTCTCCAGTAAAACATTATTTAAAGATCCTTAATGAAGAAGCAGCCAAGTAAGTAGAGAAAATAGATAAATCTTCCATGCCTCATAGGCTCGCTGACTAAATGTATTATGTGAATGACACATCTTGTTTTAACACATCTTAGCTTTCTATTTTTTGTTTTATATTTATGTATGTACATATTTACATATAAATATACATGTTGTATATTTATGTATGTATATTTGCTTATAGTTAAATCAGAGGTTGTGGTTTTCTACAGCTTTTATTCTTCTTTTAAGGTTAAACTAGGCAAGCAAGTATTTTGCCTAATGGGTGTCTGCCTCAGGCTGAATAATTTTTTGAGTTTTTCAGCTGCTTTGCGGAATGAATGTAGAGCAAAATATGTTTTGCTCATGTTAATTTGTTTAACAACTTTTGAAATTAATTTTTTAAATAGAGAAGCTATTCCTTTTGAAGAGAGACTTGACCTTAGCAGAGTGGCTGCTTTGCTGTCAGGAATATGCCTTTTACTATTTTTCTGAAAAGTCATCAAAGCTTTGAATACTCCTCTATCCTTTCTTAAAAATATATTTACATGCTCACTAACGACAGAGATTATGAAGTTCAATAGTTCCGCAGATTCCATGTAGCCTGTGTGATTTGTACCCCCTCAGAGCATTTCTGGGGTTAGTGCCCTGCTCATGGACTCCTCCTAGAGAATGACTAAACAAGCACCTACCTCAGGCTCTGGGTGTGATCAGGCTTTTCCCTGCAGTTGCTTTCCTGTAGTCTTGGAGAGATGAGCTGAAATTGTGGAGGCTGTCTGCCCTTTTTTATCTTAATTCCATCCTTTGTTGGTGCATGAAAAAAATTGTAGACAAAGGAAGCAGATGCTAAATTGGAATAAATATGCATTATAAGGGAGAGTATCTTTAAAAAATTTGTTGAGTACTATTTCTTCTGAAGAACTGCTGCCTCCATTGTTAGCCATAGATCCTAGTTTTAACCACAGGAAGAAGGCACGAGTCTTAAAATGCAGAAGAGTAAAGCAAGAACATGAGTTCTGTAAGGGAGGGATGTGTTAAAAAACCTGTTAGGGGACAAGATTTAGGAGGAATACCTTGTGGCCAGTAAAAGTCACTGTCTTTCATTAAAAAAAGCAGTACAAAATCTTCTAAAAAGGGTTCTGTCATGGTGCTAGGCACAGAGGCAGTCTGTCTGGCTTGCACAGCCAACCTTTCTGAGCACTTGACTTTGCAGGTTTTTGGTCTCCTTTCAGTGTAGTTTTTGTTTACACAACATGTTGAGAGGACATTCAGAACACAAAATGAGTATCATCTAGATCATCTTAAACTTCCCTGCTATGAGCAAGTTTCATTTAACTTTGAATATTTCCTCATGTGTAATATTATGAGATGTAATTGACTGTGATTTACCTAGAGATTCTTTGATGAAAGATGTGGTATATATTTTAGTGTGTAGTTATATGGGGGCAGCTAAAAATAAACTTCCGATTTATTTATAAAATCTTTTTTATCTTTCTCCAACTGAGATTTAAAATTAAAGAAATTTAAGAATTAAAGCCTAGAACTTTATTTGCTTCTGAATTAGAAACAGATGCAAGGTGTATAAATTTAGAAGTTGAGAAGGGTAGAAATATTTCCTATGCCCATTGGACAGGTGGGATTATGAGATTTCTGCTGATGCATGATATCCAGCTGTAGTTGTGGCAGTTTATGACAAAACAGGCTGTATCTTCATTACACCAGATTTACTGTAGGTAGGATTAAAAAATGGGTTTTTTCTGTCGCTGTGTTGATGATGACTGGAATAGTATACAAAAATAAGGTACAATAGTATAAGTAGAAGATATCATCATTGATCTGCAGATTGCATCTATTTTATTTGCATTTATTCAAGAGGACAAAAATAATTTACCTTTTGGCCTTTATATGTCTCAAACTTGTGTGGCAATATTATTTGTACTCAAAAACCTTCCTTTCATTGAAATCGTGACAACTACTTATAAACATACATGTGCACACACACATTTGCGCACATATATGTATACTGCATCGTGTTGTTTTTATTATGTGGTGTGGGTTTTTTTGAAGTGGTTTTCAAAAGTATCCCTCTGCTCCAGGTTTTTTTAGGAGGAGTTCGAGATTTTGGGGTTTGTGGCGTTTTTTAACACTGTCAACTTTAAAATTTTTGGTAGGCATCGCATAGCAGTGACAGTCTTCATAATCAGCTGCTGGCTACTAGTGATCTTTTTTTTACTTGCATTCCCATGGAAACAGGTCTAATTAGCACAAAATAGTTTCTAAAATTTAGCATTATATTTTCAAATGGCATCTTTACTGTCACTTATATAACAGCTATGTCTATGTAATGCAAAATCAAAGCACAGCTTTGTGTTACCTGTGTCATCACTGGCTCCAGTTGTGGTTTCATTCTCAGGCAAAGGGGTATTGGAGTAGGTAGAATATCAGACTTTCTATTACTTCTATGGTTTATTACTTTCAGTTTGCTAACTACTTGCTCTCCAAATAGTACATTTCAAGGTAACTATCTAGTTAATTGGTATAGTTTTGTATTTGCTCTAAAATACAAATGTATATTCCAATTAATTTAGGGCTGATTGCACTACTTTTTATTGTTTGCATGATATTTATTAGGGTAATTTAAATTTTTGTAATTTTTGATGACAACTGTATTTTTAATAGCTAGTTCAGCTTCCCAGTTTTAAACATTTGAATGGCATTGTCTGTTTCAGGTTTCAGTCCTGAGCTGAGATAGTACAGCCAAAACAATTCTGTCATTTTCTGACTTTGAGACTAGAAAAGAGCAATTTTTTGCATGTATTAAAAAATGCTCTGGTTAATCTTTTCTTGAGAAAAGAAGGAAGCTACTCTGAGAAACTCCTGATGACATTCTGCTGTGATGAAAGCCATGTGAGATGGATTTTTCTTCATAATCCTCATGAAAATCTGCCCAAATTTGGCCAAATTCTAAATATGTCAAAAATCTGTGTTCACGTTATGCAGAAATTATCTACAGCTTCACATTTAATCATGATAAAGATGTTGTTGGCACCTGGGATGCTCCGAGTTGGGGCAGCAATTGGATTCCAGAATTACGGATTGAACCAGAAGGGAACAATCTTTCTTGTGCTTCCTTTTCTTGCTCTGGTCAGTCGAGGGAGAACAAACAAAAATCTGCAGGATGCACATTGAGAGACAACAAAAAAATTGAGGTAGCAGGGTTTGGTATAGAAGAGCAAGCATAATGTGATAGAGTAGAAAGGAACAAGAATAGATTGGTTTTGAATACATTGGGGAGGGGGCTATCTTGGTGTAGCCTCTTAGAGTTTGTATACAAAGTTACTTTCTATTTATGGAGTGTGTATGGCAGCTTTTGGTAAACATGCCATACTATGACCAAATAACAGAAAAGCTGTATTTAGAGGGGAGTGAAGCTAGTGTCGAAATAAATGAGAATAACAAATAAATGAGAATAGCAAATAAAAATATCGACGCAGTAGAACCGGGGAACATGTCTTTGGTTTTACCATTATTTCATCTTATGCTGCTTATGGATAGGACTGGAGACAAAACCCAGTTGTTCAAGGACCTTACAGACTTCCCTGTCATCAGAAAGAAAAAGGAGGAGATCCTGGATGTGCTTTCTAAAATCCAATTGCATCTGCTGGACATTCGTAAACAGATTAAGAATTCTTCTGCAGAGTACGTTACAGTTTCTGGTCAAGAGGTAATATGGTATCTATTATGTATGACTGTACCCTTGCTTGTCTAGAAAATAGCTTAAAAGTTAGGCTTTTAGAACTCTCTTCATGAGTATGGTACTTGATGAGGTCATTTGACTATATTTGCACAACTTTAAAGAATGTTTTTGAGACACTGTGACACTGTTATTTAAGTCAATTACTTTAGTGATTTAAATAATAAAACCACATTAGTGCAATTGAATTTCATTCAGTAATGTTTTCTTTTTTTGTATATGTAAAAGCACTTGCATACTTCCAAGGTTAATTATGTGGCTATTAAGTCCTGAAATATTCTCAGAAAAACAGGAAGTACAGCTTTAGGTTAATTTTGAAGAATGGTAAAATGATTTGTAAGTACTGATTCAGACTATAATTTGAAAGATGGGAGAAAAAAGGAACAGTATTGAAGAATGATAAATGTCATCTTACTTTTAATTCTGAGAAACACTGGTTGTGGACTGTAGCTGTTGTTTGCTAGATGCTGTGCAAATGTGGGCAGGCTGTGCTCCAATGAGCTGAGAAGTTCAGTGGAAAAAAAAAAAAAAAAAGAGACGACAGATCCTGCCAGATTTTTGGGGAACTGAAAGGAGCAATGAGGTAGCACTGTTCAGCATTGTCCTTTGGGAAGTGAGAGTAGGAAGCCTGGGGAAAACTCCACAGAAAACTGGGAGAAGAAAGGAGTTCAGAAATTGTGTGAGAGTTGGGAGTAAAAGAGGTGAATCAATGAGGACAGGGAGAGAAGAAGCTGGAAGCAGCCCACTGTCCCATTGAGGATCTAGGAAGCTGGGAAAGACCCAAGAGACACAGCAGGGAGCAGACAGGCGATGCTGAAAGTGAGAGAGGATGTGAGAAGGGATGAATTAGAGAGAGCAGCATTTGATAAAGACCTGAAGTGGATACTTCTTTTGATGATGAGGTTGAGAATAGGAAACATGTGGTTAAAGAGTTGGGGAGACTGTCAGCAAGGATGCTGAAGTCTAAGAGAAAATGTGGAAGAGTGCATTTGAGTATTGTGTGAGGAAGGGAAGAGCATGAATTTGAAAGTTTTCTCTCAGAGAGGCTGGTTTAAGAGGTGGATGATGACACATGCGTGAAGGAAAGAAGAGAATAATTAATCAAAGATAGGAGAGGATCGGAGGAAGTAGTCAGGTGTGAACTGGACAGGAGACTTTCAGAAACCACCAGTCACTACACACACATTTGAGAGAGGGCCTGTATAATAGGGGATGGCTCAGAAACCATTGCAGACAGAAATCTGTCTTGGTAAATTGATGAAAGGAGCTGCAGAGGTTATGGATCTCTGTATTTAATTACAGCTGGTATGAGTATTTTAGAGATATCAAAAGAGGCAGTAGAAGAAGGGTTAGAGGAGATGGTCAGTGAGGAAAGGAAAGACACTAAAGGACTGGAAGTAATGGAAAGGGAATTGTATGGGAGAAGCAGAGCATAGGCATAACAAGATTTGAGCTCTTTCTTCCTCAGATCTGTATGGTATATTCTTACATCGTTGTAGCACTCTGATAGATGTAGTGTTCAAGCACTTCTTCACAACAGACCTGGGCAGAAGCAGCTTTATGGTTTGCTAGTTCTGGAAGAAACAGGAGCTTGTTCTATGTATCTTCCCCACTCTGAACATGTTCAGGGAACAGACCTTCTTGGGGGCGAGGGGGAGGAAATAAATCAAACTATTTGCTCCTTCATATGTGCCCCCAAACCCATGATTATGAATACACAGATTTTCAGTCAGCCCACAGTTTATTAACTTACATTTGTTAAGTTCCTGATTAAGATCCAGTTGACATATACCTTTTCCAAAATATGTTACACCCGTATCTATCTTATCTTTTGTTTTCAGAGTTCTAATGTAATTTGTAATGTGCGCTAAACAGGACAGAAAGCTGTCCAGATAGTGATAGCATTGCTATTCTTTTCAGGCAGGATTTAGAAAGAAATTGCTACATTTGGCAAATGTTTGCTTCCTGCAATGACATAAGCAGTGCTTCAGGCCCAGTTTATTTAATACTGCAATTATTTATCTAATAGGGCTAAGAATTAAAGGATGAAAAAGCAAATGTTTTTGAACAAGATTGCAACCTCTCTACTTGTTCTCACTAGCCACACAATCAAACCAGGCAATTGAACTGGTTGTGTCAGTTAGACTGTTTGGAGCTCAGTTAGTGACCTAGCATAGACACTAATGTGGTATTATTTTCTGACTTCCGTTCGTAAACACAGCATATGTAATTATTTTGAGATAAAATTCAGAAAAAACTGTAATAGCAGCACAACAGCAACGCCACTAGTAGCAGCAGCAGACTCATTTTCAATTCTTTGCAGATCTCTGCTTCTACCCATTTTCAGTTTTCTTGTCTCATGTGTATTATGCAACTTCAGGGTTTCTACAGTACCAAATATTTTCATGGTGTCTTGGGTAAATTAAGAACTAGTGCAGTATGTCCTTGCTACGAGTCTTGTGCTCATGTTAGGATTATGCTTCTTGTTTGTACTCGAAGGTGATTGCTGACTATGCTGGTGAGATGTGGAAGGTTTTATCTAAATCAGTATCTAAACTGTAATGGGAAAACTTTGTCAGATGAGAGTTTGTGGTTTTCTGTAAAGGTGATCAGAGTCTGAGTTAATGTAATCTCTACTAGAAATTCATTTTCCATCTGAATTCTTTTATTTGTGAATGCCTCAATTCTTTGACATCCAGGACCTCAGGCTGGATGTCTGACAAAGATAACTGACATGAATCATATAAAATACTGCAACAAACACATAGTGTAAATTTCACTGCACTGAGCCTCTTGCCATTACTGCTGGTTTCCCCTGTTCCTTCCCTTTCTGACCCCAAGTTGATCCAAACTTGAAGCAAGTTACTGTAGATATGGTGCTAGCACTTAAGATTCTGAGCTATTGTCTGTGAAATGTTGTAGGTAACTGTGGCTCAGTGTGAATCACTAATCCCTAGGCAGGAAGGCACATCTCAGTGATAAGGAGTAGCCGCAGTACAGGTGGTATATAGTGTAGACTCTATGTAAATGCTGAATTCTTTGCAAGGCCTGGTCAGGATCAGGTAAGCAAGACTTACTACCTTTAGTCTGGTTTTGGCTTGATAAGAGAGAGTTGAGGAGAGCATCTTAGTGGATGGAGGAATGGAAGGGCAGAGATGCAGCAGCAACGTGGTAGGGCACAAGAACAGCTCAGGGTAGGGGTTGCTCTTTTGGCAGAAAATGTGTATGTCATAACCCTCATTTCTGGGGGAGAAAGAACATTAGCTTCTGGTCTGCTCCGTCTCTTCAGGCTAAATATGGTTTTCCTCTGATGCATGCAGATTTCTTGATTTATGATGATTATGGTTCTGTAGCCTTCCTAACTTTCCATAATGTGTAATATTACATTTCTGTTTATTTAGTTTATGATAGAAGTCAAGAATTCCCAGAAATCATCTGTGCCATCTGACTGGGTTATGGTTAGTAGGTATGTAAAATGTCTTTGAAGTTTGTTCTATTTTATTATATAAGAAAAAAAAGTGGTATGTGGTATTTTGGTTTTACAATTAATTACATACACATTCTCATAGCTTCATGTATGTATTTGTGGTTTGATTATTTTTTTAACCCGAAAAGCAAACGAACCAAAATTGTTATGTTAATTTATTGCCATAACAAGTTTTGCTTAAAAGCGAACAAAATCAAACTGAAAACTTGGAATTTTTAAAACGTTTATTTTTACATGGTAGATCCTTAATGCACTATATTACTTGCTTAATCTTTCAAAGTACATGTATTAGTGTCAAAACTATGCTCTTGATTCAGTTGTGCCTGTAGTTTGTAAATAAAAATCTTTCATAAAATTTTGATTGTTCTTATTCAGGAAGGTAAAGGTAGCTGTGCAAAATATCTGTGCATCTCAATAAACTTAGTGTATTTAAAATGTCATTTTATTTATTCATACAGACAAGCTTTGCTTGCTTGCTTTGCTACTTCGTGTTATGTAAGCATGACTTTTGATAGTTTTGGATGCTTTTTCTGGTAGAGGTGGACTGAATTATGTAATTGGCTTTTTTCTTTTCAGTCATTTGTTTTATTATTTAAACAGGTTTAATACCTTAATGTTATAATGTGTAAGCACAGACATCTCTCATCAGAAATAGGCATAATCAAGGTGAATGCTGGAAGTAATGTACTATTCACTTAGGCAAGAATTCAGTATTAAAAGATTAGACAGAATTAAGGTGATGAAGGAAAAATTACAGCTAATCTGGATTTTGTAAAAGAATGCCTGGGAATGACAAAGTGAGTCCTTAATGAAAACACATTAATAAAGAGCAAGTGCCCCAAATGGAAACTAGTATCCATGCAAGACAATCTGTATTTAGTAAGTTTATTTTAGGTTTATCATGAAATTTTCTGTTTTAAAGAAGAATTTTTTTCTCGGAGTTCATTATATATGCAACCAGTCACACAAAAGTCATCCACTTGTGCAGTGTATTGCTGAACAGAAATATATAAACTTCAGCAATACATACTACATTGTGAAAAATGTAGCTTTCTGAATGGGCATTGGTACAGTAGCCAATCACTTTATTCACATTGGCATTCAGATAAAGATCATTGGCATAAATAGATTTTGGTACCACAGTAAAATGGTTTTGTAACATCCGTTTTCCAGGGTCATAGAGAGTAAGAAAACTAGTCCAATTTTGCATATAGATGGTGTAACTGATTGCTTAGTAACCTTGATTTCCTATTTGGCTTTTCTCTGTCTTCCAGCACAAAAGCTGTCAGCCGATTCCACTCTCCTTTTATTATAGAAAATTACAAACATCTGAATCAGCTCCGGGAGCAGCTAGTCCTTGACTGCAATGCTGAATGGCTAAACTTTTTAGAGTGAGTTTACAAAATAGACTCAGTATTTATTATTTTATTGTATTTTATGAGCAGAAAAAACGATGTTTATCTTAAAAAAAGTTAATTATGTTGCCCACATTAAAATACTGTTCTTCAACTTAAGCATTTGAAGGCAAGACATTTGCAGACTGAGTCCTGAGACCAGCAGTGATGTCTCTAGATTTTAAAATTTTGATGAAAATACACTATAAAATATATGAAGTGGCTCTCAAAATTTGAGAACTAATGAGTGAAATTGAATCTAGTACTTCTATTATTGAAGTACAGTGTAACTGAGATGAGAAAAGAATTTATTATACAAGCTAACCAAATTCACTTTTGGTATGAATTGAGATAGAGTATGGCTTCACTGTTAAGTGTGTTATTACTAAAAAAAATAATGATAAATTGAGTGCAGCTGCAATGGTACTTACAGTTTTCGAGTTAGGAATGTTCAGGATGTTTGGGCAGCCTGGATGAGTGTGATTCTCCATACCCCGATATTTTCTGCTCTAACTGTGCAACTGACTATGAGTCTGTTTGCTAGAGAGTAATGGGAGTGTTAGTGTCCTTCACAACTGATACAGACGAAATGTTTGTCTCAGATCAGAGTTTTGAATGCAGTTATTTGACTGTTTAGCCAAAGGATCTTTAAAATCATAGAATCATTTAGGTTGGAAGAGACCTTTAAGATCATCAAGTCCAACCATTAACCTAGCACTGCCAAGTCCACCACTAAATCATGTCTCTTAAGCACCACATCTACATGTCTTTAAATACCTCCAGGGATGGTGATGCCACCACTTCCCTAGGCAGCCTGGTCCAGTGATTGATAACCCTTTCAGTGAAGAATTTTTTCCTAATATCCAACCTAAACCTCCCCTGGCACAACTTGAGGCCATTTCCTCTTGTTCTGTCACTTGTTACTTGGGAGAAGAGACCGACCCCCACCTGGCTACACCCTCCTTTCAGGTACTTGTAGAGAGCGAGAAGGTCTCCCCTCAGCCTCCTTTTCTCCAGGCTGAACAACCCCAGTTCCCTCAGCCGCTCCTCATCTTGTGCATCTCTAGACTTGTGCTCTAGACCCTTCACCAGCTTCGTTGCCTTGCTCTGGACGTGCTCCAGCACCTGAATGTCTTTCTTGTAGTGAGGGGCCCAAAACTGAACACAGTGCTCGAGGTGCGGCCTCACAAGTGCCCCGAGTACAGGGGGATGATCACTGCCCTAGTCCTGCTGGCCACAGTATTTCTGATACGAGCCAGGATGCTGTTGGTCTTCTTGGCCACCTGGGCACACTGCTGGCTCATGTTCAGCCAGCTGTTGACCAACACCCCCAGGTCCTTTTCAGCCAGGCAGCTTTGCAGCCATTCTGCCCCAAGCCTGTAGCGTTGCCTGGGGTTGTTGTGACCCAAGTGCAGGACCCGGCACTGGGCCTCGTTGAACCTCGTACAGTTGGCCTCGGCCCATGGATCCAGCCTGTCCAGATCCATCTGCAGAGCCTTCCTACCGTCAAGCAGATCAACACTCCTGCCCGACTTGGTGTCATCTGCAAACTTACTGAGGGCGCACTCAATCCCCTCATCCTGATCGCTGATGAAGATACTAAAGAGAACTGGCCCCAGTACTGAGCCCTGGGGAACACCACTTGTGACTGGCTGCCAACTGGATTTAACTCCATTCACCACAGCTCTGGGCCCAGCAAAGCATACACATGTCCAAGCCATAAGCAGCCGGTTTCTTCAGGAGAGTGCTGTGGGAAGTGGTGTCAGAGGCTTTACTAAAGTCCAGATAGACATCATCTACAGCCTTTCCCTCATCTGCTAAGTGGGTCACCTTGCCATAGAAGAAGATCAGGTTAATCAAGCAGGACCTGCCTTTCATGAACCCATGCTGACTGGGCCTGATCACCTGGTTGTCCTGTATGTGCCACATGATGGCACTCAAGATGATCTGCTCCATAACCTTCCCCAGCACTGAGGTCAGACTGACAGGCCGGTAGTTCCCCAGATCTTCCTTCTGACCCTTCTTGTAGGTGGGTGTCACATTGGCTAACCTTTAGTCAACTGGGACCTCCCCGGTTAGCCAGGACTGCTGATAAATGATGGAAAGTGGCTTGGTGAGCACTTCTGCCAGCTCCCTCAGTACCCTGGGGTGGATCCCATCTGGCCCCATAGACTTGTGTGTGTCAAGTTTCAGATATATTTCTCACACTTCCGAACACCTTTGATTTTCAGGAGCCTGGTTACCAATTATTGTTTTACTTCCATGAATTACAGACAGATCGAAATTATTCTTCATGTGTTACAATGATAATTGACTCACTTTCACTTGTGCTTTTTTCCCTGCTGCAAAAACTTAACAAGTTCCTTCTGAAGTTGTCTCACAGGACATAATTGATGCCAAGGTTTGCCTCCTAGTAGGAACCCAGCAATTCTGTAAATTTGGTAGAAACTAGAAAAACATTCCAGTTCACCCTTCTCCAGATGTGTTACCTTTGCAATGCTATAAAAGTAGTTCTGTTAAATATTTCTGTCACTATATTAACCATATAAGTTTGAGTAGACCTATTGTAACCTTCCTTCACTTAGATCTGCTGCTGTTCATGTTCACTTTGATGTTTTCTATAGTGGTATATGATGGCAGCATACAACAAGGAAAGACCTGTGTATAGAAAAGTGCTTTTCTTCCCCAGCCCTCCATTTATTTATTTATTAAGTTTTGTTCCCCTGCTGGTTTCATATTCCAATTGTATTGTTGCATCTTTGAGACTAGGAGAGGAAAAAAAGAAATTCTTGAGGACTATGAGAATGAACTCTACTGAAATCTGTGTTCTCCTGGTAATGTCATTATTGTACTGGGGGAAGCAATACCATAAATGGATGATGAATTCTTGAATTTTCGGTTGTAGATACCATATTTTCTTGCAATTGTAGACAAGTCCAGGCACTTTTAGTTTATTTTTTTTGACAGTGACTTATGGTTGAAGTGAATTGGCAGTTGGGATTCAGTTGCCACTGTGATAAACAGTGGCATTTTTATAGACCTCATTTTGGCAGCAGGGATCAACTGCAGACCCTTTATATGCTACCTAATGAATTTAATTTTGCCTTCTTTTTGTGTTTAAAAATAATTCACTGGTACAACGGGAGCATGAAGTCCACCTTGATTAAGATTGTGTCTTCATATTGTAAGTTAATACACTGCTGGGAGATTTGAATTCAGAGTAATTTAAAGGCTGTAGGAGCCCTGTGAGAAGCATGCATGGGGTATGTTTTGACAGTACATTTGTATCTGTATGAAATTATTTTTTTCTCTTTTCTTCCTCCTGCTATTTTTCCCTGTTTTGGTATAGCCATTTCAGTGAACATTATCACCCTGTGTCTAAAGCGATTGGTCACCTAGCAACTATCGATTGTCTGTTCTCATTGGCCCAGGTGGCTAAACAAGGAGACTACTGCAGGTAATAAATTTTTAATTTTTATTTAGGATTTTATAGGGAATTATAAGAAAGCATTTAAAATAAATTTGATTTAATATGTGGACTATGATAAAATGCATTATTAAAATTGTTTACTGTAGTTTCAACTTAATCTGATTTTGCAAAGCAACACTTCTGGGCTTAATGCAAATCTGTAAACATTGCAGTTCAAATTTGACAACTTATGTTTGTCTGTCTGTTGTTTGACCTGAGTCTGGTAGATAATATCTCACAAACATATGTTGGACTTTGCATGGAAATTTTTTTTCTCCTCTTTTTTTTTTTTTTTCCCTCAGCAAGGTCTGAATTTATAATGTCTTTCTAATACCTAAGATTCTAAGGTGTATGAGGTATGTTTTGAAGATGTATTTTGGGTAAATAATAGGTAAATATTAGTGCCAGCTTCCAGAGCAGTGATGATGACTTACCTAGGATCATGTGTTAGATCTGATGAACTGTGCACCTCCCTCTGCCCAAGACCAGGTACCGCAGCCTGTGACTCTGGTGGTGCCAAGACTGTCCCCGCTGCTCTCTGCAGTTGTGGTGGTTTAACCCTGGCTGGACACCAGGTGTCCACCAAGCCACTCTATCGCTTCCCTCCTCAGCAGGACAGGGAGGGGAGAAAAATAAGATGGAAAAAACAACCCCAGACTCGCAGGTCAAGATGAAGTCACTTTAATACAGCAAAGGCAAAAGGCCGCACATGGAAGCCAAGCAAAAGCAAAAGATTATTCTCTACTTCCCATCAGCAGGCAATGTCCGGCTCCTTCCCGGGAAGCAAGGCTTCAGTATGCGTAGCAGTTGCTCCGGAAGACAAACGTTGTAAAAAAAACCAAACAAAAACAAACAAAAAAACCAAACCCAAATGCCCCCAGTTCCTCCCTGTGTCTCGCAGCTTTTATTGCTGAGCAGATGTCATATGGTACAGAGTATCCCTTTGGTCAGTTTGGATCAGCTGCCCTGGCTGTGTCCCCTCCCAAGATCTTGCTCACCCCCAGTCTACTGCTGAGCGGGGGAGAAATGTTGTAGACACAGCCTTGATGTGTGCCAGCACTGCTCCGCAGTAGCCAAAAAACTGATGTGTTACCAACACCTTGCTGGCTACTGGTACACAGCACAGCACTGTGAGGGCTGCTGTGGGGAAAATTAATTTGATCTCAGCCAGACCCAATACTGTGGTGAGGAGGCATGAACCCTCAAGTTCTTCTTCCCCAGCGGTTGGCCCAGAGCTGGCTCCTGAGGTCTACACCCCGCAACTCAGGTCTTCCTCCTCCTCATGAGCCCACATCTCTTGCACCCACACAGAAACAGTCAGTGTCACTGGGGTGCCTTCTTCCATATTGTGAGGTCTGTGTCCCCAGAGACACTGGATGCTCACTGAGCCACTGCTTCAGCTTGCTGAGTGCTGTCCTAGAGGCCAGCACTTACTGTTTCTGCAGTTTACTGTGGACACCCCTGCAAGGGCTGTTGGTTTCCAGTCCTCAGCTGCTACCTCTGCCAGAGAGTCCACATACTCTCTTTTGAAAAGTGCTGTGTGTAACTTTTTAAATGTTGTCTTTGTGGGGCTGCACTGCAAGTGATCGGGCAACTGCTTAGGAATAACCATATGAATTAATAACATTTGAGACCTGTGGAAATGCAGCAAATCATGTATTAAATGTATGTGGATAAAGGGAAATCAACTTACATATGCTTCTGCATTTATACAGCATTAAAGATAATATTGATCACTTTTGGACTCTTGGGATCTTGTGTGCTGCTATCAAAATCTCTTTTAAAGTAATTGCTCGCTTATTTCTGTATACTCAGATGAGAAAAACTGAAATCTGATTAATTCACTGTGTGGAGTTTAAATAATTCACTGAATTTTAAAGAGTGGCTTAGAGCTTATAAACTCACAGGGAGAAGACTTCTCAGTGAAACTTCAGCTGCAGGGAAGGTGTCAATAATTAATTTTGGAGGGCTACTGAAGGAAAGATGGGACTTTCATTTTAACTAATTGAAGTATTTTGGAGGAATGTTTTTTGATTGTGAGGATTGTTTCATATCACCCCACCTGAGGCATGTAAATGAGTCGTGAAGTCAGGAGCACAGGTGCTCCACACAGTTGTTGGAGAGAGGTACGCACCTCTTACAGTTCCCAGGCATCTCGGGAACCCCGTGTTGGGAGACTCATCCTTTACACAGGCAATGTACGGCATCAGGCTCTCCGGCAGCAAAGAAAGATACTTAGCTGGTGTAGGAAGCCCAGAGATCATCATCTGATATTTGAGTATCCACTCTGCAGACTGTGAATTTGTTAAAGGAACGCCATTGGAAAGGTACGATGTGACTAAATGTTACACATTCCAGAGCAATTTACCTTTTTTTTTTTTCTCCTTTTTTTAATTCTCTCTTACTACATGACACATGATTGTCTGATTGTGGGAACACAGGGCAGGGAAGACCTTCTGAATGACTGTGGCTGAGACCCTACTTCTGCAGGCCTCACTGTCTGAAACCAGAACAGGCAGTCAGAAAGGCTCATGGCATCCTGATACCTGTCTCACAGTTACATGTGTGGAAGGTCGACAATTAGGAAAAGACAATTATTTCCAAAGATGAGGGCAGAATTACAAAATGGCAAATGGAACATTTAGCTGTCCTCTCTCTCTTGAATGCAAAGTGGAGAGGTACAGGAGGAGTTGCTTCTAAGGATGTGCTCCTCCTTTTTAAGACCATCACATTACAGCTCCAAACAACTTACCCATTCAGTAAGGGGAGGGTGAGATTTCCTTTCTTTGTCCCCAAGGCCTAAGATTCTGTCTGTATTGGTTTCATCTCAGCTATACAACTGCTGGAAATATCTTCATGCAAAAAACCTCATACCATTATCAGCTTGCACCCCAGTGCTTTGTGTTCCTAATATGCCATTTATTTTATCTCCATTTTCCTTTCAAATTGCATCATCATTCTTCGACTCAAGAAAAATCACACTCCTCGCATCTCGTCTTCCGTCTAAAGTCCATCCAAAGTGTTAGTTAATTTCCAGTCAAAAAAATTCTGTGGCTTTATTCCAGTATTCTCTTTTTCTCAGCTGCTGCCACTTTCCTAAATTACTGCTCTTATTTCAGAGTGATTGTACTTCTTGTGTAAGAAAATGTTGCTGAGACATGAAACCATTTACCTCTCTATTGAATACTGCACTTCAGTTTACGATGAAGAAGTAAACTTAGGTTGCAGAAAACAAAAAGAAACCATAGTCATAATTGAGTGGATCATGCTTCTTTTGCATTTTTTGCTTTGTGAAGATCACACAGCTCTGGAAGGTGGAGCTTTTCAGACATGGAGATACATACCATAGAATTATATAGGTTATATTAATAGACATGTAGACAAATTTGTAGCTAAGATGGAAGCATTTGAGACAAAACTTTTTACACAGTTCGGAGATGAGACAGAATAAGTAGTATGGATCTGGTTTGCATATTAATTTCTAAAAAGGTACTGTCATTTCAGTGTTTCAAATTAGATAGTAAAGCTCTTTCTATAGACAGTTATTGTTTGATGACTCACATGTTTGGGAGTTGCTGTCAGATTATGAGAGCTGCTAATGTTTATAGGAGAGTTACAGCTCTGGCATACTGTGGTCTTTGATTTGTATTATTTAATTTTTTATCAGTCATAATATACATAGTTGGACAATTTTCTTTACTCCCCATGCTCTGGTTAGGACTTAATGCAGTAAAAGGCTGGACCAGTTCATCAGCAAGATCATTCTGAGAATATGAAGTGTATCTGCAAAAGAGGGCACTTTGCAGAAGTTGGTACAGTGGTGGGAAGAAAGCAGACTGTCCTTCAGTTTTCAGGATTTTGTTATTGCTTGTTCATTTTGTAGTTCTTAGTAGTTCTTCAGAATACACATAAACAACTGAAAACATGCCCCAGGTAATGAAAAAATGAAGAAAATACTCTAAGATTTCTTTATCCAATCTGCTACTATTTTTTGTAACTGAATGAAACCAAGGAAATCTTTTAGAAATGTTTGACAGCAAAAATTTATTTTTGTCATTTGTATTTTTTTCACCGTCCTGCAGACTTTAGTTTTAAACAATGAGTTACAATAAACACTGAAGTTAGTGTCTCTTCCTTTTTGCAGACCAACTGTGCAAGATAATCAGCGAAAAATAATTATAAAAAATGGGAGGCACCCTGTGATTGATGTACTACTGGGAGAACAGGATCAGTATGTTCCAAATACCACTAACCTTTCAGTAAGTACTGAGATACTGTTTGAGCATCAAAATCATTCAAGGGAGGGAATCTGGGATATGCATTTTGGTGAGGAAGTTAAAATAAATAATTTAATACATACAACTGTCTACTCAGTTGCATTTCAGAGAGATATTGCTAGATGTGATCATATCTGTTTTGTCCTTTTTCTGATATCTAGCAGCCAGACACTCTCTCTACAATCTCGTTCAGAAAAGTGATCTCAAAACTAGGAAAATAAAAGTATTAGGTGGTTATTTTTGAAAAACAAATGAATAATTGCAGGTTTTTTAACATTGTCATCAGAAGGAACCTGCGTTTTGTCATAACTTGGTCTCAAATTAGTGGATTTTTTTAATGTACAAAATAGCAACAACATATGTTTCTTTGTAAATGTTACAGGCTCAGTTTTCCAAATTAATTCTAAGATAGCTCAGATATTTTTGGGGGTATTTCTCTACTTTGTGCTTTCTTTTCTTTCTGAAGGTATTAATTTCATTCAGCCTTTCTTAATCTGACAATGCGGACTTGAAGCTCTGACTCTTCACTGTGTAGTATCAAGTACATGCTCTGTGGAATGCACATGAGTTGTAAGAAGCCTTCATATTAACATATGATAAAGATGCCACATGTATCGCTTGCAGGCTCTATGTTACCCATAAGTTTCCTTCTGGCTGTTGTTTTCTGCAACAGAGAATGGTTTTGAGAAGTAGTAAGTCTATTACTTGCTTAGTATTGTTGCAAAGAGGTCAATGAAAGCAGGTGGCCTACTTCTTAACATTTTCTATGCAATATTACCTAAATTGTATGACCCAAATTACCTAAAATTGCTATAAATATGCAATTACCATGGTAGGAAACATTGCTATATTTTACTTCGCATATCTTGTTTCTGATAAGCATATTCTAGTTTGTTTCCTCCTCCTCTTTTTCCTGAAAACCTAAAATCTGTCTTTTAATTTACATGTCCTTTTGACCTTTTTTTTTGCTAAATATTTACCTGTCTATATAATTTTTGAAATACTACATTTTTGTTCTTAATATAAAAAATATACTTGCAACTTAACTCTGAATATGTAACTGCTTTTTCATACAAGTAAGTATATAAAAGGTATGAAACACATGTCAGTGTGGAGCATGGGCTGTGATAAACACCATTCAAATTTATATGTATTTCTCTGGAAATATTTTTAAACATTGTTCTATACTGAACAATGATACAGATATTGTGCAATACTTAAGGGAATGTTTTCAAAATTATTTGTCAACTCCAAACAAGCGACAGATGGCATTTACAAAAAATTCAGCATTTCATTCAGTAATCATCATGCACTTTCCCCTGTTAGCCCCATTCTTATGTTGGCTTTCTAAATACCGAATATTACAAAATGAAGTGATCGTGGTAGAATTATTTTTTCCTCTACTGTTAGAGTTCTCTCTTTTTTTGAGAGAGGTGGGTGGGAACCCAGTTTGTTAAAATGCATCTAGTTTTAAACTGATGTGTTTGAATCAGCAGGAAAATGCATCTCCTGTCATGTTTTCAGCTGAAATGTTGTCAAATATCTAACTTTAGGAAAAGCTTTCTCGCAGTGCCCTGAAATAAACATCTTATTGTTCAGTTCCCCGTCTCTTTCCCGAATATTCGTGGATTCTTTTAGTACTTTTAACTTCAGCCATAAATTCCAATAAGATGTTAGCTTATAGTTGCATGCAATTATAAGGGCAGATGGGTTCTCTGGTCTGATGTTAGAGCATATGTTCTTTCTGAAAGTTGGCTTTGCAAACCAGCCACCAGTCTCACAACATGGTTGGAAGGACCCTGGAGGGATACCAAACACATGCAAGAAATTTGTGGATTCTAACAGATGAACTCATTCTGGTTTTAAGTGTCTATAAATTCTGTTGTGTTGAGCAAAATGGTGGCCCTGATGAAGTTTTAGTAGCAGTATTGAAACTATACCTTGGAGACTAGAATGTTACGAATTTTGTTCTTGTATAGTCATATGCATTATATTACATCCATCCTTTATTCCTGATAATGACATTTTCTGGGTTTTGACTTTATTGAGACTTCCTTATGGATGCGGTTTTCTTAGCAAAAGCTAAACAGCTTTTTACATATAATAAATACTGATTGTCTATATCTTCTGCATGATCTGGATTATGACATAAGTGACAGTCCTATATGAATCTTATTTACCTCCCTATTAACAGAATGAAAGCCCAATCGAAAAATGAATCTGTAAAGATAATTATGTTTATTCTGTGGAGATTTGTTGTTGTTGTCACAGTGCCTGATCAGTTCCAAGTTTCCTAAGTAGTGTAGCTAATTTTCATTATGCACAGCTTGTCCTTTCTTACATGCCCCTCCTGGAGGGCAATGGAATATGCTGACTTTTGGTTAGTTCATCAGTTGTTGGATTTCATTGTATGTACCCAGTAGAAAGGAAAAGTGTAGTTGTCCAAAGTCGTTGCGTAACGTAATTTCCTAGTCTTCATGCAGGCTATAAGAAAACTTTATAGATTCATTGATGAGTTTTAATTTTGTATTAGCAATTGTCTTGCACCAGAAGATGACGGTTTTATTCTGGAGCCATAGACACATAGCAGTACCATAGGGAGTTTTACAGCTGAGACGAGCTCTTGCATCTGATTTCATTTTCTGTAAGATTTCAGTGGGTAGATATACTGATCAGCAGAGATTGGATACAATCTGCTCACAATATCTGTGAGGCAGTCAAGTATTGCCAAACTCAACAATGACTTGATTTCTTGTTGTAGCCCTTCTGTTTGAATGTGTGTGTGTTGTACCAAGGCAAGCAATTATGAATGGGTCTAGATGAGGTCTTTGTCTTCTCCCCACTTGGCCATGAGAACTCTAACTGGAGCGGAATCCAGATCACAGCTGAATTAGGACAGCACTGGCTATGCTGAAAGCTGATGAGTTTCTCCCTTTCTCCAAAGAAAATAGCACAGAAAGTTCTTGGAGTGCTTTCTTGGCTCCTTGGTGGAAAAAAGGAAGGTTCCTCCTCACTGTCCATTTTGGTCAAGAGTAGTGAAAGTTGATTGTGATGCTTCTCTCTCACCAGCCTGGAGAGGTCTTAGGAAGATTTACCCATCTGAGACTTCATAAAATCTTGAAAAGTGAATGCGATGAAGGAAGCTTTTAACCTAGAAACAGAATGTTTAATCCTGAGGGCTTGTCCTTTATTCCTCTAAGCACGTACACACACCAGGCTTTCTTGTAAAATACCCATGTGCAGGACAATATTTTTGACCACTGTTTTATGTTTCCAGGGAGATGGTGAAAGGGTCATGATAATAACTGGACCCAACATGGGAGGAAAGAGCTCTTATATAAAGCAAGTTGCATTGATCACAGTCATGGCACAGATTGGCTCCTACGTTCCTGCAGAGGAGTCGACAATTGGTATTGTGGATGGTATTTTTACCAGGTAATCTTTCAAAATTTGCTGTATGTTTATGAAAACGTTATTGTAGTAGAGTGTGTGTGTGCATATAAAAGTATAATTTAATTTTTCACTTAGAACTTTAGAATTCATACTTGAAGTTTCCTTTTTAATTTTAAATACATGCATTGGTTGTTAGGTTTTGATTCTGATTTTCTGGTAAGCTATGGTACTGTTTTGCAATCTTTGAATCTTTAAAGGATAAGAATGTTAATGTGTCTGTCTTGATTAAGATCCAGATGTCCATTCAGGCAGATGAAGTTAGATATCTCAGCCACATTTATTCTGCTGGGTGATAGCCAAATGATGTTTCCCCTAAAATGATTGCTGTCACCTCTAAAATCCAGGTCACAGTTTGTGCTGTGCAGCACAGTAGTACATACAGTATTTGAGACTGAGAATTTGGGACTGCACATATTCTGTGCTTACTGTCCTTTGCTGTACTATCAGTCTCGAACACACTTTACTTCAGGTATTTTAAAAAATGAATAATGGCAATTCATTTCACTTAGCATGTCTCATTGTTAAGATAGTGCTGAGTAATTTTTGAAGACTATCAGTGCAGTCAAAACTTTTGTATTTTATAGTCTAATGTTACTAAGGATTATCCAGCTGGTTTTTTCCCCCTTTAATCTGTTTTTTAATCAGCAAAAGTTCTGTGTTACTGATGGTATTTGAAATGGATAATTATTTATGGTTATAATTTTCACAACAATTATGTATCTGTGGTAGAATTATTTTTTTCTGAAATTCTAGTTCTGTGATGGCAGAGTGCATTTCAGAGTTAACTTTTAACAGGGAATCTAAATACTGCTCACATGGGATTGCCTCATCATATAAAGATGTTATGTTCCTATGCCTCACTGTGTCATGACAAAAATGAATGAAAATGCGCTTTGATGCACTTTGGTGCTGAGCAGTTGAACAAATTAGAAAACAATTTGTATTACCTTTCAAAAATTAATTGGAGCTGAAAATTCAAAATGGTTAGTGTTTTTCCCTACCCTATTTTGAAAGTAATTGACTGGTTGATTGGATGAGCATTTCTCAAGGGGATATGGAGATACACAAGATCTGATTTACTTTACAGAAAAAAAAAAAAATTACAACATTATTGACAATTTGAAGATTACTTTTGTCTTCCTCTGTGTTTTGTAGGTGAACTGAGTACTTGTGTTCACACTGACTTAATTTCTAACCATACACACATAAGTCTGTTACTCTTAAGTTTAGTATCCCCTTTCCTCTACTTTTATTTGACTATCATTGCAACAGGATTATTTTTGCAGAAAAAAATAAGAAAAGTGACACAGTCACTGGGAGTGCCATTTTGTTTTATGCCCACTAAAAAGTGAAAAAATTGGTTCTTGTCCTCTACAGTCTGAAAACCTTGAAATGAATGTATCTGAGTTCCACCTGTTCCCCAGTGCATTCCTCTGATTCCACTTAGCTTTTCTCCACATTATAGGTATTTTTCACATCTATTCTGATAAGTGCGGTTGAAGGGAAAAATTATGCTTTTAGATTTCAAGCCAACCAGACATGGAATGTGAACCAAGAGTGTGTTACTTACTGACTGTGAGATTTCAGACCATTTAATTTGGAGCCCAGTCAAATTCTAACACAGGGTAGTGATTCCCCCCACCCCTCCCGCCCCTGTCTAAATTAGTTTTGGAAGCTCAGCTGGATATGCCATTCTTCATTTAATGTGAAATGTGTCAAACACCATATGAATGTAGTAAAGAATTACTTAAATTCTTGTAATTGTGCTTGCAATTAAGAGTAAAGTAATTGACTCAATATTAAGCAAGAAGAAATTGAAAATACATTATTGAGATAGAAATAGCCATGCATTAGTTAAAAGGTTAAGAGGAAGCAAAAAAAAAATCTGAGTTTATGTATTGCATTCCTTCAGAAATCCTTCAGGATGATCACTTCAGTTTGTAAAAGATTATCAGTGGAACTGCTTGTCTGTGCATCTGTTTAAACTTCTCTCCTGTATAGAGTAATTTGAGAGAATCAATTGTACTGTTGGGACAGGCATTAACCATTTGTGATGTGCTTACAGGATATTAGAACTTGACCCAGTTGTAGCTTTCCTTCCAGTACAAATGTTTAGAATACTTGCATCATGTTTTGCTTCAGCCTGTGGAGCAGAGGGGCCTTCCTTCTCTACGTATCCAAGTTGTCATCATCTGTGCTCCCCAAGTGGGTCAGTTGTCAGTGCTCTTTTCTGTCCTGCTGTATTTGATTGTCAGTAGTCACAAAGTGGTCTTTCATCACCAGTCTGGTCCTTGCCTACCTTTGGCTTCATTTTCACCTTCTCCAAATCATGAACTTAACTCTCTGCAATGAGGAGTAACGTATCAGATTCCGCAGCTCAGAGGCTCATGGTGTACAGAGACTGGCCAGGAAGTAGGCACCTCTGGTTTGGTTTGTTTGGGTTTTTTGGGTTAGGTTTTTTTTTTTCAGGGTTCTGGGAGAGGTCTTAAAGTATATAAGTCTGTCAGGCCAGGTTAATGTGATGTTACATTCATGCTGTTTCTTAGCCCCAGGAAGTAATCATTAAATAGTTTGTAATGCCTGGTTGGAGGAGAGAAACAATAAATACAGCTGCCACATAACATGTCTTACATTGTTTCTTTAATGCTCTGGCTGAACATACATTTCTAAAGCCTCGGAAAAAGTTCTCAGCTTTTGCCAAGAGCTCTCCTCTGGTAGGGAATGAGCTTGAAGAGATCAGAGATCTTCTCAACTTGCCCCCAATTTTGCTATTTATTTTGTTTTCTTTTTCTGTGTTTTCTTTTGTGGGTTGTTTTTGTTTGTTTGATTTCAATAGGGTACAGCTATGCAGACCTCCTTTCTGCACTGCCACCCCAGGCCACAGGTGTCTTGCTGGAAAACGGGATTTTTTTTGTTGATAACTTTGGTATCTTTTTAATCTTTTCAAAACATTGCATGGGAAGATGTCGGTTTCCAAGTTATTTTCATCACTGCCGTGGTGTGGTGTTTTCTAGATGCTGCCATTAGCATAGCACCCCTGCTGTGAGGGGTGCTTTACAGGCTGACTCTATGAGGAGTTCTCTGCATAAGGAGCACCAACAGTTCTGCTGCTTGCTAGATTTTTTGAAATATTGGTGCTTTATACTGCAGTCTCTTTTTTTGTTTGTAGACTGCATTTTTGAAGTGTGAATTTATATAGGTTTAAGAGATTAACATTCGTGTAGGATTTGTATCTTGTGTTGTAAGTAGGGTTTCCATGGAAATTGAAAGGTTGCTACTATGGTTATTCCTTTGGATCTATTTAGTATTTCCGTATTATAGCTTCTCTAAATTGAGTTTAAATACTTCATTATATTAAACATTTTTAAAGATGCAAAATGAATTGTATTGCTTACAGGTACAGTGAAAATAGGAATGATTCATCTTCATTACTGGGTATATAGACACAATACAGTGCTATGGCTAGTCCACACGTTTCACAGTAGTGTTGATCATTTCATCCTAAAGAGGTGGAAAGGGAGAAAATCTTCCACTGCATAATGTCCCTAAGCCCAGATGATATGCCGTTACAAGTCTGTAAATTGAAAATTTGGGGGTGGAGGGGCGGAAGAGTAATTTCCTACAGTACCCTGCTTGTGTTATTCACTTCTTAAGGAAGTCTCTGAGTGATCCTATGGACTGTCCCAAATCTTACCATTTCTTATGTGTAAAAACAACCTTGCTGCTTCCATTGCTATGATTTTGTTCCTAATCCTGAGAAGGGGGTGCTAGAGGTGGTGAAATAAACAAAAAGTTTGTTTTATTGTTTAGGCACTCCAGCTTCATAACATCAGACTGAAATAAACACTAAATCATTCTCCGCATTTCTGTATTTTTATTTAAAGCTATTTTTAGAATAGTGTTGGAAAGGTCAGTATCCAATCTATATTGACTTTTAATGGGATTTGAGTACTTAATTCTCTGATGTTTGAAAATTCCCATTCAAGTTTCTCCTTGCAGTAAATGGGTTCAATTTTTGCTTTAAATTATCCTTCAATTTTTGTTATTCCTTCTAATATAGTTATTCTGATATTTAAATTAATACATTTCGCTGTGTGTTTGTGTAGAAAGACAAAGCAAGTGTGGACATGCACATATGGAGGAACTAATGAAAAAAATTCTGCTGACTTAATCGTGCATTCAGAAGAGATGATGTTTAGCTACTGAAGACAGCTGACCTTTAAAGAGGTCCCACTTACAAACAATTATTGATATGATTTATTACAGCTAGAAAACTTCCTGTAGGTCACCAGTAGCTCTTCCTGAGGGTCAGTTTTCAAAATTGAGAGGGAGAATGTTATAACAATTTGAAGGTAAAACATGTTCAAATAAACAAGCTAATTAATAATTCAAATTACTGTTTGCCTTGTATTCAAGATTTTAAGAATCAGTTTATTGAAATCACAAGCTACCATTAGAAAGAATACTGTGAAGGAGACCAACTCCTACCAACTCTAGACGATGGTAAAGGGACAAAGAATTATTTCCTTTCTAGAGCACTTACTTTCCTGACCTTCTCTTTGTGTGTTGAAATAAAAGCTATTTCACTTATTTCAGTGATCAGATGGATGCACAGTCACACTGTGGTGACATACATCTTCCAGTGAGGTTTTATACCATCAGCCAAATTGGGCATACTATTAATACATTGCATTGTGCTTCAATTGCATTTGGAAACTGCCTCTTGCAGCTTATGTGCCGCATGCTTAAACATTAAAGGAATAAATAGAACCATCAGTAAGATGCATGTAGGTTATCCTCTCATGCACTTCATCTCTCCTAAAAGAGTTATCTTGTTGTTTACTGATTCTCGATATGTCTTGTCTTTAATCTTCATGATGGCAAAGAAATAGAGTTTGAATTGCCTAAGAAGGTTTATTAAGAAAATGGAGGGGTGGAGGAGGTTGGCAATACAGGTTAGTAGGTGGTAGTGGTAGGTTGTCTAGGTAAGCAGCAGTTTAATTCTTTCACTTTATGTGAGACATACGTGCCTGCACTTCAAGGCAATTGTCTTGGTATAGGTTCTGTGCACCGCATGATCTGTGTTTAGGTGTACAGAACTTTGTCCTACATTTTATCCTTGTAACAGATGATTTAAATGTATTTTTAACATGGAGGCACTCCTCCTTGCTAAGTCTATGGTTAGGAGATACTCACTTAGTTCGAATTCTACTCTCACTTAGTTCAAATTCCACTTTATATCTGAAAATGTTGTGAAAACAGATGGTGGTTGCTCACCTCACCTAGGGGATGGTTTTGTTCTTCTAGCTTGTATTACGTGTCTATATACAGGGTCTTACAGACAGACATGGCCACAAGTGGAATCCTGAATCTGTTCTAGGGTTTAGATTACATAGCTATTTTGGTATTTTCTTGTTTGTCTTTCTTCTTTGTATAGTGATTTTGAACATGTGTAATAGTTGCTCATTCAACTAAAACTAGAATGCAAAAATCATCAGGCAGCTGATCTGTATGTGTCTGTTTGGCATGACAGAGTTATAGAGCCATATAAATTAGGCTTTCTGACTTTAAGCTGTTGCCATCATACAGTGACTTGATGCTTCTGATTGATTCAGCAGCAGATGCATCCTGCTGAGGTACTTGCATGTATCCCTGGCTTGCATGTGGTCTACTTGCATTCACAGATGTGGAAACCAAGAGAGAGCATCAGGTTCAGGCTGTGCTTCTTGGCGTCTTTGAAGGCAGTCTTCAGACCCCAGCTCAGAGACCCACTTCGTTGCCCTTTATACATGGGAAAATTTTGTGATCTTTGGGTCTATAAGGAGGGGGAGAAGGCAGAGGAAAGGATGTTTTCTACATTGGTTGAGAACTGCTAGCCTCATCCAACACTGAAATAATGAGGCAGTTTCATCCGCCTTGCTGCTGGCCTTAGTTGGGGCATTTTATTTCAAGTCCAGCAGCTGAGATCCAGTTCCAGTCATGCACCTTGCCCAGGAGCGGCAATTCCGAGTTGCTCAATGGGTTTGGTAACGGGAAGGAATTTTGATCACTGCAAGGGACAACAGTGCTGCTGAGAGATTTGCCAACTGAAGATCACCTCCTGCTATTGAAAGTTGCATTTCAGGACCTACCCATGTGAGCATCAGCTATGTCCTTGCAGCTGTTGCAGGTGGTGACATAGTTCAGGGGACTCCACTCATGCCCTCACCTGCTCAGTCTTTCTAGAGGCTAAAAAACCATCTCTAAACAGGCTGTACCTACCCTTGAAAAGACATCCCAGGTGCCTGCGCTGCTCAGTTTGCCACAGGAGAGTCAGTGAGCAAGGTAACACTAATCAGTCCCAGACCAGCACATCACTCCAGCCTGGCTCTTTTATTCCAGTTGAGCCTGCTTTCTTGTGACAGAGTGGCACTCTCTCTTCGAGGCACCCTAGTAGCGCCCACATTCTTTCTCTTCTAAGAATAGTTGCAAGGAAACCAAGCTCCTTCTATCTTCTCAATTCTTTGGACAAAGTGACCATGCGTATTTTCAACCCTTTGCACAAGTCAGCCAGTCAACTTACATTACACATTCCAGTTTAAAGAAGAAATGGCATTATTTATATGTATGCCTGGCTTAACATGGTGACACTGATGAGATTAAGTCTCTTTGTCAGTAGGAAGCTGCTTTAAAGGCCAAGACGTTTCATCACAGAGTCCCTTTAAGTGGGTAACTCAGTGCATCATGCTGTTCTGTCAGCTGGTGGCTGTACTTCCCTTACTGCCTGTCAACACTTGCTCTGCTACTGCTCAGGTAGTATCTTCAACTGATCCTGAAATGCACAAAGCTGAGATGTGGGCCATTCCACTTAAATTTGTGAACATTGCACAGTCACATGGGCAAGAGCTTGATGTTAGATCTAAAAAAGGAGTATTTGAATGCTTGCTTGACTGATGTGACTGGCACTCCTCATTTCCATCATCCTGTGAGCAGAAAGACCTGTGTCAGTCACATGCAATTGGATCCACAAAGATGGAAGAGGAAAGGGCATTTATGTATCCCAAAGTGACATTTCTTGTATGAGGTACTGCAGCCATGGTGGATCCTTTTGCCCATGTTATTTCTCAGCCTTGGTACTTGGCACCTAAAAGAGATTTTATTGGTCAGAAAATAAGGGAAAGTTTGTGGCTGCATCTCTGTAGGTTCAGAGATGCATGGGGGCGTTCGCTTGTTCACATAACCCCTGCAAGGACTGCAAGTATCCCTGCTTCTGCAGGGTGTGTGCCGAGAGGTCTTTTCCTATCGGTGTACATTACTTTTTTGGGGGTTTTTTGTTTTCCCTGTGCCAGAAAGATCTCATGTATTGTCAATGGCATGATCATCAGCTGAAGAGCACAACATGAAATGCAGAGGACGTAGGAGAGTGTAGATAATATGTTCTTTCTGTCAGGTCCTCTTGCTGTGCACAGCAGAGCGTGGCTATTCCTCTGCCAGGGTGAAAAAACAAACTGGGGTCAACTTATGACTAGCATATTGCTCTCCCATGTAGGAGAAGTACAAGGTTATTTCACCTACAGTTGCATATTACAAAGAAAAAACTGTGACTAGGTGTAGCAAATTCTTACATTTGATACAAGGGACTTTTAGGAACAACTGAAGTTGTTTCAAGGTCCTTAATCCTTACTTTGTCTAGAAAATGAGAAGATAATCTGGAAATAAATGCTGTTAAAACTCAGAGGATGGTTTAGGGATGAAGGATTTCTTCAAAGTGAACTAAAAAACAAAAAAACCTTAGCCCTTATAAATCCACATTTCTTTAAAGGCTGTGCATCAAACATGCCATAATGCTTTCTTCTCTATGTTTTATTCAAAATATCTGTTTCTCTGATCTCTAAATGGTGGAGTTGACTTTCAAAAAGATTGGGTCTTACAATGGATATATTTTGGATATTAGCTCCCTAAATATTTTAACAGCTATTTAATTCTGACAACCTGACAAACTCATATTACTGTTTTGTCAAGAGCGTGTGGAGCTGAAACTAGTAGACAAACCTCACTATTTTTGCTCTAAACAAACTTCTTTTTTTTTAAACTGGGTAAAATGTACATATTTATGGCATCTTTACAAATTTTAGTATGATTAAAAATCATGATGGAAAGCAAATATTTTGTTAACACCTGCAAACATTTCGGCAATCAATTTTGGATGTTTGTATTTATTTTTTCTTTGCTTCATTGGAATGTCACCATCATAAAAATTTGAAAGATACTTACAATGGCAAGTTTTACTTCAACAGATGAAAATGTTCCAAGGCTTGTTAGGAGTACCTTTTACAAGAAATGTTGAGAAAAGCAGAAAGCACAGGATGGAGTGGTATGTGAAGCAGGAAAAAGAGAATATTTCTATCTGAATGGAAATTGAGTGGAAGATGTTTTCCAGGTGCTTTTCACAATAAAATGAAATCTGGGGAAAATCACTTAAAAACAAAATAGTGCTTGTAAATATAATGGAAATTAATGTTCCATTTTTGCCAGCTGCTGGTGGCAAAAAAAACTTCCCAGCTTTTTGTAACTAGGCAAACAATGTTGCACTTAATTTCATTCCAGCTTTACCAGTTGATCAGTAGAAGGGAGCTGTACAGAAGCATGACAGAGGGGTAAAATTTTTGTATTTAAAATAATAAGTAACAAGCTCCATTATTTCAGAGCTCCACTGCAGAAATGGTGCTATTTGCACAGCAATAGGCAAACTAAGGTTGAAAAAGGGAGCAGTTTATGACCAGAATGCAGCTTGTTATATTCTTTGCTACTTATGCATTGCTTGATTCACGGATAAGCTGCATTTGTAAAGAGACTGCCCAGGAACTCACTTGCTTGAAAATGGTTTAGAAGCATTCTTCATTAGAACTCTCTTCCTACATAGTGATTTCACTAAACATGATAAAGAAATGGACATCCTTCATCCAAAGCTACTCTGTGTACTTAATCTTGATTTCTGACGGGGCAGCATGCTGATGACATTTTAAAATGGTTCATAGTGTGCAGGAAAGACATGGGGAGCTTTTATGTCTTAAATAGGCCTTTCCCATCTTGTTGTTAGTCCTTTATTGTCTGAGTGGAGTGTGACGGTACTGCTTTTTACCCCTTGAGGGTTTTTTGTTTGTGGGGTTTTTTTGTTTGGTTGGTTGGGGTTTTTTAAATCTACTGAAAAATCTTTTCCTGAAGTTACTGCATTATTACCATTTCAGGATTTCTGTGTCTTTTTCAGAGTTCTTGTGCTGGCCACCACCTCCAAAATTAGTCAGATCATTGGGCTGGACTGACATAGGTTTTGTGCATTCATATACTTAGCAATAATAAGTTGCCCTTTATGGCAAACGGTTCAGTAATTTGCCAGAATAGCATATAGCCTCTCATTTTTATATTACATGCAAACTTTGTTGTTCTTAACTCAAAAGACCAGTTACCAAACTAAAAAATTCCTTGCTTCCATTTTTTGCTTTATTAAGCTTTATTGATTTCTTTGAGGCTTACAGGGTAGGATTATGAAGATTAGTTTTCCTATCTGTCCTAAATCAAAAAAATCCTTTTTAAATCAAAAAACCTGGCATGAAGATTCAGCTAGTCAGCTTCTTCATACCTTTACCATAAAAATCTAGGCTATGAAATTCTAGTCTTGAGGTGACAGCAGTGTTTGGCAGGGCAGTCTGCAGGCAGCCTGTGTAATGCAGAAATCACCAGGAGATTGAGTGTTGTATAGAAACTGTGGAGGAGTTTATCTCAGCAGAGTAACTTGTCTGTGTGTTACCTGGTTTGGGCCAAAACTTTGGTTGATGCCTTGTTGGGTTTTTTATTTTTTAGTTTTTTACACCTGAAAATAAATGTTTACATTTAAGTCATTCAGATTTTCCTTTGAACAAAACCTAGATTCTCTCAATTTGTCTGTGCAGTTAGAGTCTGAAAGATAAAGGTCAGAAAATTTAAAAGCAAAGGTACTTTTTCACATCTTTGTTTATTCTATGTATATGTAGTAATGCTTACTGGTTTTGCCATATACATTAAATTAATGTATTGTGCAGAAAGTAGGGAACTGTTCATACGAAGCAATTCTACATGAGAATTTTATATACTGGTATGCTAAACAAGTATTGTTTGTATTACTCTTGGAAAGCAACAATAACAGTCAGACAAGCAGAACTTGTTAGTTGTCAAGAACCCAAAACTAATTTTCAGAAATGTTAGTTCCTTATGGCAGAGTAATTTATTTCGTTTTGTTCTTGCTTAATTGTGTTTGTGTTTATTGCCAGAATAACAAAATTAACTTAAGCCTTTCATTTATGTTTACAGTCATATAATGATACCTCTGGGGTAGATTATTCCTAGCTTTCAGGGGGAAAAAAAGGGTGGTGTATTATATTGAGCCTATTTTCTATCACGGGGAGATGTTCTTTTTGAAAAAGAATAGAATAAGTAAAAGTTGTAGTTAGTGTTGTTAAGTTGAAAATTACTTGTTCTATTTTTCTAGAAAAGTTGTGTCTTGGACATATCACAATACATTTGAACTGTAATTATTTCTGACAACATTCTGTGGCTCTGTAGAAATAAATTAAGCTATGCTATGCATATATTTGTAGCTAATTCAGCTTCATGTCTGTTCATTTCATAGTAACATGTGCCTCCAGTGTTAGGTTTATGTCTCATATATGTGTAATAATATAATATTTAACAAAACAATCTTTAGTTTACATACATGGTATTTGATAAAATCTGTAAATACAAACAGCTGTTTTGTTTGCAGGGATTTAAATTGGACTTGAAAATTCATTTAAGTCAATAAAAGACAGTTATTTATACATACAGTGAGATTTATAAAACCATGTTGGCTACATATTGCAGTATTACTGAAAGGGATTGAAAGGCTTTACCTATAATGGTATTGGGGGGGGGGGAGGTCAGGGAGTGTGGGGAGAAAGAACAATTTGCCTGTGAAGCTCACCAGCTCTTTTACAGCAAAGTTGAAACTCTTACATTGAATGGTGGTATTTATCTTTCTAAAACTCTTCCATGCTATGATTTAACCTAGTCACATTTTGAATTGGATTTTCTGTAGCGTCCACAGGTTTAAAGGGGAAAAGTTCACTTGCACTGAATGCTTCAGCTGTTGACCCTAGCCTGTTGCTATAGTTTCTGCCTTTTAATCCCCCCTTGGCCTCAATCCTTCAGCTACATATGCACATTAAGTTAATTACCTTGAGTTCCCTCTCTGGAATCCAAGAGTAGTACGTGTAAACCTGTGCATAATTTAGGGTTGGATTTCTCTTTGTCTTCATTTTTTCAGCTTCTTCAGGCTAATATTGATGGCTCGCAAATAAGCACCTTAATTTGAATATCTACATTTATAATTTATCCTTCAGCAAAATGATTGTACTCTTAATCTTTTCTTTCTTTTGACCATCAATAACATTTATACAGTGTTAATGGTTTCCTGCAGAGAAATCAGGGTAAACGCTTGTGTTCGGAGCTTCAGTTGCTTAATGGAGCCTTCATAAACTTCTCCATCTAGGCTTGGCCTTCTGGTGTGCGCTGCCTGTGCTGGCAGATCTCTCCATTAGGAGAAGCTGCAATAGGAACCTTGGTTTGGTACCTCTGTACAGGAACAAGTCATAGCTTTCTCACTGAGGGCAAGAAAAAGAAATGCTTAGTGCTATGTTTGAGTAAATGTAAAAGCTGATGGACCTGTCGAAAACAATCCATTCATGTGTTAGGTATAAAATCCTTTGCATGTTTGAATGTGGAATTTAAGCTATTGCTGTTGTGTCCTTGTTCTGCTACCAGACACCCTGCTCCTCTGAGGGCTTGACACTCACACCTTGACAGCCAGTTGCTATAGGGTTGTGAGTAATGTGGGATGGAGAAGGTGGAACTTAAAATTGGGACTTGCTCGAGTCTAAAATACAATGGAATGTTTTAGAATTAATCAGAAATCTGCTGGATTATTTTAACAGTGTGATGTGTTTGCCCTAAGTGACAAGTATTTTTAAGGAGTTCTCATATTATTGAGCATATCGTTGCTGAATTTCAGAAAAGGATTTTCTCAGGTGTTCTTCACTAGGTAATGTAACATAAGCTTTTGGAAGAAAGCTTACAAGGGCAAGTAGTGACAGGACAAGGGGTAATGGCTTTAAAGTAAAAGAGGGTAGATTTAGATTAGATAGAAGGAAAAAAATCTTCACTATGAGTATGGTGAGTCCCTGGCACAGGTTGCCCAGAGAAGCTGTGGCTGCCCCTGGCTCCCTGGCAGTGTTCAAGGCCAGGTTGGATGGGGCTTTGGGCAACCTGGGCTAGTGAAGGGTGTCCCTGCCCATGGCAGGGGGGTTGGAACTAGATGATCTTTGAGGTCCCTTCCAACCTAAATTGGAATCAACCTATGATTCTTGTGATTCCAAGAGCAACTGAATTTCTGTTGCCTTATAAAGTATTAGGAATGAGAGGATATCAGTAACTTCTTGCCATTCAGTGACTGTATTGACTAGAGCAGTATTCTGTCTTCTGAACTCAGTCCTACCTGTTCTGTCAGTTGAGGTGAAGATTTTAAAATATTGAACATTCACTGCAATCCATGGACATTTTTCTTTCCTCTGGCTTTCAGCAAAAAAAATCAATGCAGTTCACATCCTGAAAGCTAATCCTGTTAGATACATTTCTTTTAATATTCTGGGGTGCTTGTGTGTGCAGCATGTCTCTGTTGGCCAGGTCTATAAGGTAATGAGGATTTAAGTGATTACTTGTTCTGGCTACTTCAATTACTTGGTGATATGGAAAAAAAAAAGGTAAAAAATGCTGTGAAACTGAGTATTAAAATCACTTTGGACTTCCTTTTCTTTCCAGAATAATGCAAAGTATGTATCCCTACTGGTCTTAGGTTTTACTAGTTTCATTAATTTCTCAGAGAATGAGAATATCCTGTGTCTACAATTCACAAAATAAAAATGTGTTTTACATTAAATGTGTAATGCATTCTGTCAGGCTTTTCAACAACTGTTCTTTTAAATTAGGTAACATACCATCGGTCCTTCTTAATTTAATATTTGCAAATAAGCAGTTGTGGAAATGGTTGAACATGTGTGCATGTTGACTGTAAATAGGTTAGTATCACGAGCGTATTCTGATTTCCTCTCATTGTCATCCACATAACTTCACACACGTTGGCTTCTTAGAAGTTGCCCATGAGTAATGCAAAAATAAAAACTATCCTGATAACAATGCTTTCTGTCACTTAGCATAAGAGTTATTTTTTTTAAATTCTGTAATTGCAGTTTTGTAAATTATTTTTCTTATTGTCAGTTTTTGGGTTGAATCAGTAAGAGTTTGATGGAAATGAAGTAAATGATTTACCAGTACCCTGTGGGGAGTGTGAAGCATTAGTTTCTTGCCAGTGAACTGTTATAAATTTGCAGATGCTATCTTCTGAAGAATTACTTGATACATTTTCATTGTATGTGGCAAGTAGCCAGAAGTTACACTATCCAAGCTGGGCTACTCCTATAGTAACCACTGTGAAATTCTCATTAGCAGTCCGAGTGCTTCTAAAATACGCAGGGTTTCAAATCACTTTTGTGGGCAAAACTGAATGATTGTTCTGGTTAAAGGTGTTGGGATTTGTGGGACCACAGTAGGAGAGGACATACAGTAGTCAGCCTGCCAATCCTCCATTTAGGATGCCTTTTTTCATTTTCTTGGCAGACCAATTTGCAAACTACTTTTAACTGGTGAAATCTCAGTAAGTGTTGTTTGCTAGGTGCCTAATAGAAAGTCAATAATCTAGTTCAATGGCAGAAGATTTACCTTGGTGTTGAAATGAAATTGTGCTTGTGTTCTTCCATTCATGTCAGGATCAATATCAAGTTCTTCTGTTCTCATAAACATCATCTTCAGTTAATATTCACACTTTTGCGACCATTTGTTTTCTGTAGAGACTTCAGCTGGGAAGAGTGTTTTCTGTAAAAAAAAAAAAAAGGATATAAAACAGTTGTTATGAGATCTTTTAAAAAAATATTACCTATACAGTGTTGATCAAAAACATGCTGTAGAGAATGGTCCCATGCCATATCCCACCCAAGGAATAACCTGTAAGGCAAGACCCCATCTAATCCTTTCTTCTGTAAACTAGTTATTTTAATTTTAATAAATCCTGTTCAAATACAGTTATCTTTGAACTGACATTTTGAAGGGGTTTTTTGTGAGAGGGAGTGAGTAGAATCGCAAATACACATTACGAATTTATTTTATTTGTTTTTTTCTCAATGTTCTCTTTTAATCATAGAAGGTATGCCTTTGCTGGTGTTGAGAGAGCAGTATTCTACACTTTACATTTAAGATATTCTCAGAAAGAAGAGTAATCTTCTTTTAATGTTAATTGTTCTTGATGAATAAATAATTTGAGTGTGAGTACATTCTGAGATGAAGTCTGGCTTCAGTTCTGATCCCAGGGAAGACAAACCATAGCTGGAAAACTGAATACCTTCTCTTGAAAACTGCAAAAGCAGTGTGTAGAGACTCTATACTAATCAGGTTTATTCTTCTGTGACAGGCACTAGGTTTCATTTCTCCAGTAAGTATTTTAGATGAACTATTAAAGTCAAATAGATGTTTCTAAAATCAAGGTGAAAAAATCTTAAATTTCATTTAAGTTTTTTTTCAGCATTAAGTGTTTTATAAACTAGGAATTAATAAATAGCATTGGGATGTTGTAAGCCGTGTGAAAATAAGACTTTAGGAATGGGTTTGCAGTCTTGTTTTCTAGGATTTGTTTGGTGCTATATAGTTGCTTTTTGTTACTGCTGGGAGCACTTGGGCTGCTTGGTCATTTTCACAAGCAGCGTGAGGGATTCACGCTAACATAAAAGAATAATAAAACACCTGAGGTCCACACTGTGCTCTTAATTTTTTAACAAAACCAGCTAACAGCATTTTGGATAACTTCTTTTGAAAGATAGCATGGAAAAACAACTTAACTACAAGCTTCTGGATTTCAGATTCATTTTTCTGCTTGGGAATTTATTTTTTTTTTTCCACTGCCTTCTGTCCTACCAGGGCAATTTCTGTTTTAACCTACATGTCATCGGTTTCACTCCTGGACTGCCAGCATAGGGCAGCTGGAGTTCTCTGGGGGCCTCTGCTCTGTTCCAAAACAATGTCTTGTGTTAATCTGTTGTTTTATGTCACTGTTAGTCATCAAGTCTGAAAGTCCATCCCCTTCTCCAGGGCACTTTGGTTCTTTGAAAGCAGGATGCTGAGTGAAGGACCTCCAAGAAAGCCTCAGTGGCCTCTATTTAAATTTCCTCCTTCCATACAAATTTTTTATGGGTGGCTGTCAAAGCCTTCAGATGTGTCTAGCTGATCAAAAGCTTGAAAGCACCAGACTTGGAGGTGACTTTCAGGGCCATACAGTTTAGCAATATTAGTTCATGCATGTTGAGAGCAAGTTTAAATGGATACTGACTACATAAAAATTCTTGAGATGCAAGGAAAAAAGTTGTGCTATGTAATTCTAGTGATTTCTGAGTGGTATGACAGCTTGTATCATTAAAAAAATTTCCAACATTTATAGAGCCTCATAGGACAAAATATCATAGGATAACTTCCCAGGATGATGAGCACTTGCATTGGAAAAGGTTAGTACTGTGTGCATGTATTGACTCAGGAGAGCCAGTTAAAAAACCAGCCATTTGAATGGTGCAGGATAAGGAAATCTGTATCATTTTCTCTAAGGGGTCACATACAGGTTAAGCATGTAGTACTAGCTTGTTTATATACAGCTAGCTACTGCTGCCTATCATCTAACTTACCCTCCAAAATTAATTTATGAAAACGCCTCCCTGTTTTTTCTGAGTTTATAGACAAGAATTTTACCACTTGAAACCTAGCAATGAAAAGACATAATGCCTCCTCTTTTTTTTTTTCTTTACATAATAAATGTGTTGAACATTATAAGATGAAGAGCTTTTAATTTTATGAAATTTGGTTGGCTGTCAAAGAGACATTATAACAAGTGGTTTCTAGCCAAATTACATTTGCTGAGGAGTGATGGATCTCTTGCCAGCACTAAAGAGGCACTTTTCACATTGGATGTCTGCACACTCCTCGTTGGCAGAATGCAGTAATCTTTCTGAACGTAGACATTAGAAATTCCATAGCAGAAATGGAAGTTTTCATATTAACTGTGTCACTACTTCCAGCAGCTGGTGTTCTGACACATAGAGGAATAGAGGTGTGGAGTTGGGTGGCATTATTCCTGCTTTTGGTTTGCTTTTCCGATTGTCTTGCTCTGTTGTCACCTTTTTTTCTTGGCCACTTTTTTTTTTTTTTTTTAAATTAAGAGAGGGGGGAAAAAAAGAAAATTTGGGTAGTACATAACATGTCTGCATCACTCAGGGATGACTCATACCTTTTCTCATATTTCACTATATTGTCATCTACAGTAGTGATGAATGCAGCATTAAAATGTAATCAAATAGTTATTTTTGTGTATGTATTAAAGTTAGAAAAATATCTGACCCCATTGTAGGCAACTTTCCAGAAAAAGTGAGTCTTGGAGACTTTATTAGGACCATATGTAAAACAAAAAAGAGTAAACAAAGGTGGTTTAAGTGCTGGCAGCATTAAGGCTGAGTATCTGTAATGTAACGTAATGTAATCTGTAATGTAATGCTGAGTATCTGTAAATCTTTTAGCATTTTTGCCCTAAAAATTCATAGGGATGGCACCCCAGGTATTATCTCTAGAGTAGCTTCTAACAGTGGTAAATCATCTGGATTCTATTGAATATTATAGGAAAAAGTTTAATGTTTTGATGTATAAAAACATTTAAGAGGCAAGCTACATTAAAATGTAAATTCAAAGCAACTGAATCTTGTAGAAGTTTAGTGGGATTTATGATGGCTGTTTTAAACTTGAAGACAAAGAGTTGTTTAAGCAATAAGTGTTTTGACTCAAAAACTTTTTAGATCAGGAGTAATATACAGTTAGGGAGCTATGCCTTGCTGCATATTAACTGTTAGTTTTATAAATGCATTCATCTACATTAAAATAATTCTTCTTACGTATTTCTGGGATAATACCGCTTATCATGTAAGTTTAAAAAACAAGTGTAATTCTTCTAGTGTCAAGGGCAGAGGCAGAAAGAACAATTTTATCCATTTTCAAAGGATGACATTTAAGAGTTTTTGTCATTGAAAAAAACACATTTGGTTTTTTTAAAAAAAATCTGTAGATAAGGCTGAGATGGATTTGAATGTTTTAAGATGCTGAAAAGAAAGGTTTCTTTTGCAGGTGTTGTTAAAGACAAGAGAAGGATGATACTCATTTCTGTTTGTATCTTGAGCATTTAGTGAGGAAGTTCTGAAAATTATTTTTGTGAATGCAAATAAGATACAAAATGATTAAATTATTTTCAAGGCTCTATGGAAATGATACAATCCAAGAGAAAGATAGAACTGAGAACTCTCAGTGTAATTATCATAGGTTCAGAACAAACAGCCTCTTAGATGCTGTCTCTGTAATGAAAAGCCAAATAAAAATAATAAAATAACACTGCTAATAATCCTAGGGTCAGAAACTAAGGTTCAAGTTGGCAATTATGGAGCCTGAGATTGTTTGGACATGAAAAGTATTTGTCGTTCTGGTGAACTTATTTGTACTTCATAGTGATAAAAATAGATAAAAATAGTATATGGCAGTATACCTACTGCGTGTGTATGTAAGCACATACTCAATGAAATAAAAACACTCAGTTTGCTTATTGTATCATAATGTCCATCTCTAACCAAAATTAGTTCATTTATAATTGAAGATTTGCATATTGTGGAGTTACACATTCTACCATAGAAAATTTCCAGGGCAGGAACCAGAGAACATATAGAAATCATAATTGTATTGTGTCCAAAACCTGCTAGGTTTTGGTATTGGTAGTCAATTACTCTTGACAATCATGAGATCCTCATAAAATTATGTGTATCTTGTTACTGCTTCTGTAGGCAACAGAAGCAATTACATTAGAGAAAGACGCAGCAAACAATTGAGAGAAAAAAAGCTATATTGGGATTCTTTTTAAAGGTTTTGATTGGCTTTAAATACTGTTGTGGCCAGCTGTTATATTTGCAAGTGTAATATGCTAAGCCCATGAGACAGTTTTCCTTAAATCAATGTGGTTTGTATGTAACTATATTGTTGGCTGATGAGAATGAACAAATCCATTTTTACAGCCCTATTCAGTGGCTTGCTAATGATTACAATATCACTTCTGAGATAGGTTATGTGATTAATGTAATTGAAAAGCATATATGGAAAAAGGAAATGTTCTTTCTTCCAAGTAGAAAGCATATTAATTGAATAGGGAAGGAAAGCTGCAGAAGAAAGGGAAAACCAGGGTGGATTACCAACAGGTTTCTGAAATGAAAACTGCAATTTCACAATTTGAGATAGAATTTGAGGAATCTGAAACAATGCTAAAAGACCAGTATGGAACATGAAGGAATTTGTGTGTGTGTGTGTGTGCATGCATGTGCTTGGAGACTGTTAAGTTCAAGGATGGTTGTGTAAAAGGATGAGGAGATAAATCTTTTTCTTAAAGTCATGTTTAAGGATGCTAGTAAGATTGTGTACCTATGTAATTAGGGGAAATCATTGTTATTTTGTTACTGCCTGAAGGAACTAACTCCTGTATCTCTTTGGATGCTCAAATACCTAGTTACATAAGTGTCCACTCTATCTCTGCATGGAAATTCTAATATCTGATACTTTCAGGTGGTGTAGGCATTTTAAAAACATGAATTAGATGGTTGAACTAAACCAAAGAAGTAAAATCCATTTTCACAGCTGCCTTTGCTGGAATCCTTCTAGTGAGCTGACTGGTCTGAATTCCCAGGGTCCTTTTTAAGGGAAGTCCAGGCTGCCATGTACTGTTTGTCAAGGTGGAAGAACTGCATGCTAAGAAATATCCCCTTGTCTACCTCCTCTTTCCCCTGATTCCTGTAGCTGACACGGGATGCTGAGATTCCTGTCTATGGATTTACCTTGGAACTAGTTTACTGATGGCCCAGAAAAATTCTCTGCTGTCCCTACAGCTTAACCTCCCCCAGATGCCCATAGGGTCAGTATACACTGTTCTCTGGGAGAATGCATGCAGGCCCTTATTTAATGCTACATCAGTATCTCCCTCTGGACCTTTTAGTCTTCTAGAGTACCCTCACATCTGTACCATGTACTGTTGCAGCTTTTTTTCCTAAGCAGTAGCTTGTTCTGGAGGGTGAATGTTCCATCTGGGTTTTACTGCTCTGCTTGGAACAGCACCAAGAGATTTATAATAAAATGGTTTCATTATCATGATTTTTTTTTCCAGTGTTATCTGGCATTTGAACTTAATAAATTGATCTGTTTTGTATCCCAATGCAGAATGGGTGCAGCAGACAACATTTACAAAGGCCAGAGTACCTTTATGGAAGAACTGACAGATACTGCTGAGATAATAAGAAAAGCAACTTCAAGATCACTAGTCATTTTGGATGAATTGGGAAGAGGAACTAGCACACATGATGGAATTGCTATTGCTTATGCTACACTTGAACATTTTATTAGAGACGTAAGTGTTCAACCTGACACATGCTTATGAAAGCTTTTTCAGCCTGTACTATGTTAGACTGAATTTGACACGGTGTGTATTTCCTTGGAGAAATGTGGCATGTCTAAACTCAGAGCAAAGGAGTATGGATAAAGGATACCAGTGATATGCTGCTGTGTTTAAAAACGATTTAAAGCCAAACCTTCTTATGTGTCTTATTTCATTGTTGTAGGTGGAGTCGCTGACACTGTTTGTCACTCACTATCCCTCAGTTTGTGATCTAGAGAAGGTGTATCCAGACACAGTTGGTAATTACCACATGGCTTTCTTGGTGAATGAGGAGGAAAGTGCTGAACAAAAAGGTACCATATAAATCCATCTGAGATTCTGACACTATAGGATTAGGCAGAAATTGTAAAATTATTACAGTAATTTAAAACTCAACATGAAAGTGATACATCCAAATTCACTAGAATATCAGCCTATACACACATTTTGGGGGGGCTTGAAAACTGAGCAACCATTTCTCTTTCATGGTTAAGATAAGGATGACTGAGCTAGGTCAGATAAAAGATTTCACCCAGCCTGGTATCCAGCTTCTCACAGTAGCCAAATACAAAGGATTAGGGAGGAGGGATTAGGGAACAAACATGTGGCAACTCTTTCTCTACAAGATCTCACTGTCTGCAAGCATTTGCTATTTAGGGGGCTTCAAGAGCTAGGTGTGTTTTGGTTTTTAGTATCTTCAATAGATTTCTTCTCAGCAAGGTTGTCTAGTTTCCCTGTTATCAATGTGTTCTTTTAGCATCTTCATCCTACTGTGTCAAGGAGCTCCAAAATTTAGCACTGCATTGTGTGAAGAACAACCTCCTCTTCTTTGTTTTGAAACTCTTTTGATACAACATGTAGCTTCACATGATGGTCCCAGTTGTTGAATTGGAAAAGGCAGAGGAATAATCTCCGTTCTTCCTGTCTATGCCATGCCTAATTTTGTAGATTGCTTATCATGATTCCATTCAGTTCTGTTCTTACCAGGCAGAAGAGTTACAGCATTTCTTCTTGTCACCATTGCTCTGAATAAGTTAGTGTTTTCAGTAAAATTTGTCAGCTTATTGCTTAGCCCTTTTTCTTGTTTGATAACAAGTATGTTGAGCAGCTCTGACTGCAGTGATGATCACCCTTCATGGTGAGAACTGACTGTTACCGTCAGTTTCCTACCTTTTAACGAATTATTTACAGATGCAAAGGCCTTCCTTTTAGATTATTGCTGCTTAGTTTTCAGAAGAGCATTTGATGCAGGACTCTTGTCAAAAGCCTTTTGAAAATTCACATAGGGTTTATCCACTGGATGTCTCTTACTCACACGACTTCCAAACTTACAACAGATTTGTGATGTAGGATTTCCCTCCATACAAACTGCTTTGATTTTTTTTTGTTGATGCATCAGGTTTAATCAGGTGCTTGACAGTTCTGCTTTTATCTGGTTTACCTACTTTGCCTAGCATTGGCCTGTTGCCTGAATCATTCTTAAAATTATTTAAGAATTGACATGGTATTTGCCATTAACCTTCTCCCTAATTAACTCTTAATATTTTATTATCTGCTTACATTGCAAATTAATTGGAACAGGGTGTTTTGGTATTTGCCACTAAATAATGTGTTTAAATATATAATCTTATCACTTTTTAAATTATTTTCAGAGAGTTAATTTAAACATTTAGGGTTTGTCTGGAGGGAGACTTCAACTTTTGTATTCTGTTTAATATTAGAAGCAGAGATCCCTGAAATATGTGTTAAATTTGAGCACAAGTAGTTCAAAGTAATGTTGTGTTTAGGTGAGCACTACTTAGCCATGCTGATGTTCCTAGCTGAGAGCATCACTCTCCTGGGCATCAGCATGTCCTTTTCTTACAGAGTTCATTAATTGGACTGTTGATCTCTGATACTCTCAGACAATTGAGATGTTATCAACATTCAATACTTACTATTCCTTAACTATTGCGTCTCTGAAGCCCTATACTTTATGTTTCACTATGGCTCCTAGCCTCCTGGTAGGCAACAAAATTTTTGTTGTGCTGTAGTTATGGACTTGACCGCGAGATTACTGACACTTCCATTATTCTGTCATTGCTTAGCAGACATGAGATGGAATATCCCAATTACAGCATAACTAATCAATTTGATATACAAAGATTCTAAGTTTCTCTCACACGCAGACAAGTCTGCTTAATAAGACATGAGGTAAAAGTATATTAAAGAGTTTTTTCAGTCTCACAATGGGTAGGTAAAATGCGTGGTCTCAATGAAACCCTTTTCTATCATATACCTTCAATGGAATAATATGTACAGGAGGCATAAATGATAATAAGATCACAGTCTTTGTCATTTCAGTCTTTGGTCTACTACATTTTATTAACATAATAGAGGAGTTACTGATTTTGGTTTTATATTTTAGGATCTGAAGATGAAGAGAATCCTGAATTTATCACTTTTCTGTATCAAATAACTAAAGGAGTCTCTGCAAGGAGTTATGGGCTAAATGTTGCCAAACTGGCAGATATTCCTGAAGAAATCTTGAAGAAGGCAGCTCACAAATCAAAGGAGTTGGAGACAATAGTGAATATGAAAAGGTCAGAACAATTGTGATTCCCCCCCCCCCCCCCCCCCCGACGAAACTTCAGCTATGAATTTCAGAGCATTTCACACAATAGTAAGACCTACTTCAGCTATCCTCCTCTACCCTTCAGGGAAAAGACAGTGCAACAAGACTTTGAAAAAAATATTTAGGGAATGGTGCCATCCCTTTCAAGCAAAGCTTTAGATTTTTTAGTTAGCTATTATGTCAGAGATTAATTGCTGCCCTCTGAAACAAGATTGGAGAAAAACTAAATGCACATTGAGCTTACATTAGGAATAAACTGTTTTTTATTTTCTTATGGCAAATACCAGCAAACTTATTCTTCAGGTATGTATTTTCACTGTTTTCAGGAAGACAAATTTAAAATACAACTATCTTCTAATATCTACTTCTTTTCTCACCAGTAATAGTGAAAATATTAATAGATTTAATTTAGAAAATATATTATTCACTTTGGAATTTGAAATTGTATTTGAATACTATAGTGTAGAAGGGAATGTGGATATTCTTCTTCTGATTTACCTTAAAAACAAGTATTTATAATGTATTTTGATTGCCCCCTCCCCCCGAAACATGCAAAATTTTACTGACAATCTGGGGATTTTAATATTTTTCTGATTACCAGTTTTCATTTAGGGCTGTGTGTACCTTATATAGAGTAGTTACGAAAATTCCCATGTGTATCAAATAGCGTCACATTTATAAAACCTGTAACATGTACATAGTTGAGATAAAAGTATGTGCTAGTGTTCATATTCATTTCCACTGAATTTTTTGTTATTATTTTCAGTGGCAGTCCTATCAGCAGATAACCCTTTAGGAATATAATAAATCAAGATCCTTGTTGCCTGATGACTGTAACTAATCCTGACAGAATAATTTCATATGAGAAGATTTTGAGTACTAATTATTTGTAGGTGCAAGCAATGCTTTTGAAACCTAACAGTGCTTAGAGCTTAACACCAATTTTTATCGCCTTTTCAGAAAGCAAAATAAAAACATTCTTTTGAGGATACATGACAATTTGTGGGAAAAATAATGTGGTAGCTTATGTTAATTGGAAATAATAGTCCATAATTACCAAAAGTAAAACAACAAATTACTAGCAATGACTTAACTCTGTTGTTACATAAGGTTCTAAAATCAAGAAAAAAGTATTCAGAAAGGTGAGAGTATGAGTTGGAAGGCCAGAATTACTGTGTAACAAAATTAAGATGCAAAAAATACACTATGTCCCTTTTACTTATCTCCTTTGTTCTATGAAAATCATGCTAGCATATTACTTGGACAGGGCACAGATGCAATTCTAGCATGTCTCTCAATTGCTAAAAAGAAAGTTAATTGCATACAAAACCTATGAGCAGTAAAAATATTATGTGATGATGTCGTTAGAAGACTGATTTGCAGTGCCAATAGAGGGATAGACTGAGGGCTGACCAGCCAATCTCAATTATGGGACGTAATTGTGTCCCAGTTGTTCAGATTTGAACATGAAAGCTATCATCTCTGTTTTAGCTTTCGGTATGTAATTTGCTTGTGTTCTTAAAGTGAAAAAGAACACAATCTAAAGCTGTGATGAGTCTTTTATCCTGACTTATCACTAAGGCTGGAAGCCCCAGAATAGCACACACTTAACTGCAGACTGCTGCCACCTGAGCTACACAAACACATGTACCTGGGAGGGACCAGCGGGAGCAGGGTCCCCCAAGCCCATCTCCTGCAGGCTGCTGCTGGAGGGGCTGCTCCCTGACCTTTTCTCCATGGTGCCAGGGCTGGTTTTTGCGTGACCATGAAGAAAGCCAGGTCAGTGGTCTGATCCAGCTGAAAAGTCATTCTTTGTCCAATTGATATCATGCAAGTTCAATTTCCTGATGTTACATGTGAACAGGCATTACTACCTGAAGTAGGAAAGGATGGGAGCAAGAAGAGGTGGTGGCCCTTGATTCTGGCAGCAGTTCTTAGAGTAAAGGGAACCTTGAGACTGCAGCCCTGCCTGCCGGACCAGCCTACCCCATCTGAAGCTTGACACTTTACCCTCCCCCTATAATGAGAGAGTGTGCTACATAGCGAGTCAGGGACAAGGGATATCCACCACACAGCAGTTGATAATTCATCAGGTTTGACCTGTACCACATTATTCCTTCACTGCATTCACTTTGGAGGGAACTTCATGCAGCTATATAAACCTGGAGCTTAAGTCAATGAAAAAAAAAAAAAAAATCAAATATGTCTGATGATTTCAAAGCACATAAATGATTATATTACATAATTCTTAATTTTTCCAGTTCTCCTGTGTAGTCATTATAGAAATATTTTCTTATGTACATTCCTGTTTATTTTCACTTATTGCCATGATGTGATCAAAATGTAGTATTTTCCTACACCTTCTCCCAAGAGAGACATTAGCAAATTTAAAAATGGGTATGGTTTATCAGTGGTAGGAAATAAAAATTATCATGATCTTGGGAATCAAACTCAGACCTGTTTGTAGCAGTATACTTGTGCTGTAACAGTACCCACAGGCCAGCTGTCTTGTCTTATTTTTTTAAATCACTTTCATATTATTTAAGAAAATCCACTGTGTAATTCCATCCAGTGTTGACATCTTTGTCGTCAGGAATGTGTGTTAACCCATTTTAAATGTCTTCTTGTTATTTGTGACAGCTCTTATAAGTCCTTCTTAAATCAAAACATATTAAAAAGCAAATAGGAAGGATGTGTGTTCTCACTCAATTATTCTGAAAATGTGTTATCTCTTTATGATTCTACCAGTGCAAATTTGTAGGAACTGAATGCTGAAAATTAAACAGTACAAACTACATTACTATTTATTTCCTTTAATGGTTTATTCTTGCTCAGTATTTTATTTCATCTCATCAATGCTTCTGGTACTGTAAGTTAGTTATAAAATTAAATTGTTGACCAACCTAGAACTGGAGTACATATATTAGAAAATGTTATCTGGTTATTTAAAGATCACATAACATTTTGAGCTGTGCAAACTGCTATTTTTGACTGTGTATAAAATTTTGCAGATGACTGTAGGGCTTTCAAGATTTGATGTGCTTAATTTAAAAGTGGTTCGATATTTTGATTGATTTTTTTTTCCCCTTCCCTTCTTTCCCCTCTCTAGAAAAAGGCTAAAGTCCTTTGCTGAAGTATGGAAGATAAATGATTCTCAGGAACTACAAAAATGGAAAAGTATGTGTGAACCTGAAGATGAAAGAAAAGACAGTTTTTAATCTTCAAATCATGCTTAAAGATGGAAAATATTGGAGATGCTTAATATAGGTGTGAAGACTTAATACATTCTATCAGGGTGTAGTTCTAGGTGCATTAAGTTGACTTTTCAGCCTTTTCAGAGATAAGAGATGCTGCATTGTGATATGATGTCCCACATCCACTTCCTGATTGTATATCTTTTTTCTCACTCCACATTCCCTCCCTGAAGTGTTTTCCACCCTTTTCCTTAATTGCAAAATGTCTATTGGCATTGGATTTAGTTTCTAATATGTTTAGAAAACATGAAAAATTATGTTGGTAAATTATTTGGTAAATATTTTATGAATAAAATAATGTCTTTTAACTTTATTGTACTTCAATTTCTAAAGAAATACTCGTCTGCGTTGGGAAAATGTAGCTGAGTCTTGACTATGCTATACAGCTGTGTAATTGGTAAGAATGAATACCACAAAGAGGTATTTTTTTGTTGTTCTAGTACTAATGTATTTAATATTCACTGATTTTGTAGAGCACCCTCTAAATTTTATGTGCACAATGAATTTAAGAAAGTGTGTGTTATGTGGCTAGAGAGGAGAGTTTTGTTTATACTGATTGACAATGGTGCAACTAGTAGTTTTCAAAGCAGCAGCACAAAGCATGCATTGACTGTTTTCCCTCTTCTTCATTCTCATGCACGCCTGGTTCCTTTTCAGCTTCAGCTCTTCTCCTGATCTTGGCACAGTCTGTAGACTGACTTGCTCTAAATAATGTTGGCATATCCTAAGATGAGGTGAAAGAGGCAATTCAAACTATGCAACTGGCATCCCCAGCGCTCTGTCAAATGCAGAGTAAAGCAGAGAGAAACAGATGTGTTTTTAAATTTCTTTTTATTTGCAGTTATAAAGTTCATATTTCAAATGGGAACGTGATATCCAAATTGGTTTTCCTTTATAAACATAACCAGGTGAAATATCTTGCTATGAAAATGGACAATGATGTTCACATACTTAAACCCTGGCAAATAGTTTGTTGTATTAAAAAAAAAAAATTAAGTGAAAAGAAGTGAAATAAAGTACCGTCTTGATTTTGCTATAAGGAAAATAATAAAATGAGGTTTTGTACTCTTTAAGACAGCTGAACAGTTCTGATTTTTTCAGTAAAGGAAGGAATTTTTTTTTTTTTTCCCAAATAATGCATGTCAGATAAATATGAAATAATGTCATTGCAGGTGATTGAATTAGCCTTCCCAATATAGAGAACTTCATGCAGAAAAGGGTGTAATTTTTTTACCTGTGATAAACAATTGCTAACCTTCATGAAAGACTTTTTTCCAGCTTCTTCAGATGACAAAGCATCATTTAAACAAATAGTTTGTCTGCTTCAAATAGCAATCAATATGAGCATCTTCTTCCAGAGTGTGCAGTGTATTTATCTAAACTGGAAGAGCTGAAGAAGAAAACTAGTCTTTCAAGGAGTTATTACACAAGTGTGTTTATGCCATGCATTGTGAAGCACAATGAATGTAATACTCTATTATTAATGCACACAGATGCAGTGCATTGGATCTAAGGACCTCTGACCATAGTCTTCAAAGAGAATAAATAAGCCATTGCTAAATTCCCATATGTGCTAAATGAGCTTTTAGTGTGATACTTTTTGCCCTCAAGGGAGCATTCAGACTATGCTCTGACAAGAAAAAGAACACCTGGATACAGTCTGGAAGAAAAAATGAAGAAATACAATTAAGAATGGAGAAATGGACACAGTACTACTGGCCTGCTCATGCTATCAAGTGCAAAACAATTACAGCAGGCTTTTCTCTTAATGTCTGTGATCGTGCTAGGAATAATTTGATTTAGCCCTGCTCAGTTCAACAACAGAGGTTATCTTGCTATCCTGAGAAGGTTTTTTCTAGATATGCAGGCTAATTATTAAAGCTACTGTTTTATTCACTGCTGATTATTATAATTCCTAGCAGATATGTAAAAAGTTATGACCATTTGAGAATGCACTATAAGGAGATGCATGCTGTTATTAGATGTGTTTACTGCTGGTTTTGGGATATATTTGTGACGAACCACACAGTACAGTGCAGATTTATCTAGACCTTGGTCTGCTGATGTGGAACAGCCACACTCGTTAGCAGAGTGAGTGCCACATGAGGGCGATCACTCTGGGATGTGATGAGTTCAGAGCTCACTTGGGTACGTTTGCAGAGCCTGAGATTAGGTTAGTCTAGGCAAGCAACCAGACAGATGTTCCTTGGCCTTTGGTAGCATAGAGCACAAGCAGGATATAAAGACTTGCTGGAAAACAGGGAAAGGCATTAATTCTGTGGGAGGGTTTGGGTTTTTTTCATTTCTTTTGCTGTGGTGAGTTGGGACTTCTGTGTCTGTCATAGCAGGAGTCCTTATAAGAGATGGAAAGATCAGAAGCCACTTTTGTGTTTTCCTTTTTTTTTCCTTTTTCTTTTCTTTTAAATTCCAGCACACTAAGCTTCATCTGAAAGACAATTTGAAGTACAGTTTTGGTAGTGGTACAACCTTGGACATGTGTCCTATTTTTAAACCAGAGTAATAAAATTGTGTTTGTGTGCTGAGTCAGCAAGTTTGATCCTGCATACTGACAGCTGTAAGATTAAAGGAGAGTGACCCATACCTAGATGATGCTTGGTTGTAGTGGAAATTCATGCTAGCTTGCCTTCAAGAAAGGAATGTCTAAATCTCTTTGTCTAAATATTAATATATTTGGAAACCTGCATAGAGTGTTGGCTCCTACTGCCTGTGCCAGCACATTACTGACATCGATAAAATTTGTATTGATGTGAAAAATACAGCTTTGTGCTATAGATAAAGGTACAGTCTCCTTGAAAGGCTTTTCCACTTTAAGGATTTTACCTGTTTTTTTTAAAAGATGGTATTTATCACTTTCTTAAGCTTTTTCATTGTTCTCTCTCCCCTGCTCTTAACATAAAAATTTTAATGCCTTTGTGCATCTTGTCTTGAATGTATTGCCTTTAGAAATCACAGTGCCACATGTTAGCAACAAAAACTGGTAGACCGTTTTGATGGAAGAGAAGGAGAGAGAGGGCTGGATACGCTGTCACTGCCTTTTTGTATTTGGTTATATAAGAACGTTATTATAGAATACACAAAGTAAAATACATTACCAGTAGCAATTACCTTTCTTCCTGGCATACAATGTCTTTCACTGAAGTAATTCTCAAGAGGATTTCTTCCTTGTATTGCAAAGTTTTCCAGAAGTATTTATAGAAATTACATGAATTTACCTACCACATAAGCTTACAACCCATATAAATGAATTTAAAGATCACTGAAATGTCAGCTGAGTCAGGTATTGCAATAAGTCTGTTCACTGCAATGAAAGTAATGTTTATTTATTTAAATATATTGGAAAGCAAATTATCCAAATATTTCCACTATATGTAAAATTCAGTGAGAATTTAATTCAGTTATTGTAACTTCTTGTAGTTCTGACATAAAGGCATGTTTCATAGGGAAATAAAGGTTCGGTAGATTGCATTGCACTGAGAGAAGCAGGACTCTGTTCCGGAATCTGGATCAGACTTCAGAATGGTTATTGGAGGGCCTCCTCCCCCTGTCTCACCCCAGGTGGCCATTGCAATCTCCTCCAAAAATCCTGGTGCCAGTACCGCAAGTCTTGGACAGCAATATGAAAAGTAAGTCTGACCTCCCTCTCTCTTCCCCCTTTCTGACTTTAGAGCCTATGAATGTAGTGGATGATTCTTAACACCTTTTAATTGTTTCTGAACACAAAGGCCATAGTGAGCTGAAATTTACCATCTCAACATAACTTTGCCATCTCTTTTCAAAGCTTTCCTCCATCTCCCTGCAAAATCTCTGGCAATCAAATCCAAATCAGATGTTTGTTAAATCTGAATGCAGTTCTGGGGGACAAATTTGTAGCCTGCTGATCTGAATCAGGAATTTTTAAAAAGCATATGGCCAGAGACTAAGAAGGGATTTATGGCTGAACAAGGATGAATTCAGGACTGAAAATCCAGCTGGTACGTAAACATGAGATTCAGTTGTGAGACCACTTATTTGGGCCTTTGACCTGTGTCAGTCCAGTGTTGCGGACTGTTCTTTTGTTGTAGCCCTCTATAGGGGAAGACATGGATTTGCCCATCTTGGTAGAATCCTGTACTAAAAATATTCTTGCCAAAATTATAGAACTCTGCTTACTTTAATGATGCTACATTTGTCATTGTACATGGCTAAGCAGACTTGGTGTGGAAATCCTCCCCTTGCTTCAATGGTAGATCAGTTTCTTCTTCAGTTACAGATGCACAACCTCAATGACTTCCTTAGTTACATTATAGATTTTTCTCCTTGCCTAGCCATAAAGACAAGTAGAAAGCAAAGGATGTTTTCTTTATTTCTTAAAAAATAAAAAAAAACCATCTTGTTTTGTAAGATGTGAGTCTTTGCAGGCCATGCTGTTAACTGTGAAATGGTGTATTTGTCTGAGACTAAACTGGTTTAAGTCATAGAATCAGAATGGTTTGGGTTGGAAGGGACCTCAAAGCCCGTCTAGTTCCAACTGCCTGCCATGGGCAGGGACACCCTCCACTAGCCCAGGTTGCCCAAAGCCCCATCCAACCTGGCCTTGAACACTGCCAGGGAGGGGGCATCCAAAGCTTCTCTGGGCAACCTGTGCCAGGGCCTCACCACTCTGACAGTAAAGAATTTCTTTCTAACATCTAATGTAAATCAACCCTCCTTCAGCTTAAGGCCATTCCCCCTTGTCCTGTCACTACACCCCCTGATAAACAGTCCCTCTCCAGCTTTCCTGTAGGCCCCTTCAGGTACTGGCAAGCTGCAATTAGATCTCCCTGGAGCTGCCTTTTCTCCAGGCTGAACAATCCCAACTCTCTCAGCCTGTCCTCATAGGAGAGGTGCTCCAGCCCTCTGATCAGCTTCGTGGCCCTCCTCTGGACTCTCTCCAACAGTTCCACGCCCTTCTTGTCCTGGGGCCCCCAGAGCTGGACACAGTACTCCAGGTGGGGTCTCACCGGAGCGGAGTAGAGGGGCAGGATCCCCTCCCTCGACCTGCTGGTCACACTGCTTTTGATGCAGCCCAGGACACGGTTGGCTTTCTGGGCTGCAAGCGCACACTGCCGGCTCATGTTGAGCTTCTCATCAATCAATACCCCCAAGTCCTTCTCCTCGGGGCTGCTTTCAATCCGTTCCTCGCCCAGGCTATAGCTGTGCTTGGGATTGCCCCAACCCACGTGCAGGACCTTACACTTGGCCTTGTTGAACTTCATGCGGTTCGCGTGGGCCCACCTCTCCAGCCTGTCCACGTCCCTCTGGATGGCATCCCTTCCCTCCATAAGGGATAAGTAAACTGTATAGAAAAGGATGATTCAGGGGAAATAACGGGTGAACAAGATAAAGCCAAATACAGAAATCTAAGAATAATTAGCTGTTCTAAGAATAATGGCATTAGGAAGCAGAGCGAGCAGGCACCAGTTTGATGTTTTGGCTACTAGTCTTGCTAGCCAGCAGGTATAGCATGTAAGATCAAGAGAGCTTGCCAGAGGCTGAATGCTGCAGTGAGCCCTTGTGCTGTTGCCCTGGATGTCCAGCACTCAGTCTACATATGGTATCTTCCCTTCAGAAGTGTGGTCAAGAGCATCTTGCCCGAAGTAGTCACGGGGAGATGGAGGTGGTGCCCGGTCATGGGATTCATGTTGCAACCACAGCTTGTGGAAGATGAACTAAGTCTAGCGCAGGAGGCACTGCTGCTTTTTTTGGACAGTAGCCTTTCATCATTTGGTACTTTAGCCAGCACATGACTCTGGTTTGTCACCTAGCTTGCTCACTGCGCTGTGAGGGAGGGCAGAGAGGTAAGCTTGATGGCCCCTCTCCCCTTTGCGAGTCACACTCACAACTGGTGTTTTCATCACTTGGGAAGGAGAAGGAATTCTTGCCCATCCTCAGCCCCGCACAGGGTCAGCACAGAACAAGGTTTTAGCCCTGAAATATAAAAGTTAGCCAGTCTTTTAAATATGTATAGGTAAAATAATATTCATTAAAAGGCATAGTTTTCAAATATTTATGTTCTTTTGAACTTGCAAGGAATTTGTAATAACATTTTGACTGCCCTCCTTCCAAATGTTTAAGTATTTTTTCAGGTATTATAAAATAAGATGATTTTTATTTAAAATACTGGTAGATGCACCTAGTAATAATAATAATAATAATGAAAAATACTTCTGATTTTAATGGATTTTTAATCTTATTTTCTTTTTTTAAATTTGTTTTTTATTTTTTATTTTTAGCAGTCGGACTTTACAAAATGCTATAAGAAAAAAGGGTGATTCCTGGGAAAGAAGGGATTGGAAAACACAACACAGCAAATCTTAAAAACACAATCTGCAATAAGGAAGTAGAAATCAATGTTGCTTTTTCCTTATAATAATCCAAATATCTAGGGTGACTTAAAACTCAGAGTGTCCTGAATACCAGGAAGATTACTAGATATAATTATCTCACTCTTATGTAACACAAAATAAGTTTCAGTCAAGTACTGAGCTTTTCCTTCTGCCTACATATTGAAATATTTCTCTTTGCATATTCCTCTCTGTGTAAAGCGTTAGAAATTGACTATCATCTTAGAGCATTTCAGAATGTCTCATGTATTGTATGAGCACATGTTTGTAGCTCTTCTCATTCAGAGAGGGAAAAAAAAAATGACAGCACCATGATGGTAATCACTAGAGGCAAGGATCACTGAACTTACCATGCAGGACCTCCTTTTGCTGGAAGGTTTGTCAGGGTGGTGGAATGGTGGTTGCCTTTACATGGCTGTGCAGGACCATCTCCCTCAACCTCCCCCAGGGTCCTGGTCTACTGGCTGGAGCACGTCACTTCGGAAGAGAAGGAGAGCTGGGGGGAGAACAACGCTGTCCCTCCCCTGTGGCATCCAGTGGGGCAGAAGGACCATGCTTGTGCCCTTGGAGGCCTGCGTTGTTTAGTCAGCTGAGGTTCCCACTGCCAGGGAGGAAGGGAGAGGGTAAAGGTCTGTTCTCTGGTTAGAACGAGTTGATCCACCACAGGGGACAGAACCACACAGGGCAAATATTTGTTTTGCAGTGAAAAGGCTAAAGATTGTTCCTTAGATCTCTACTTAGATGTGGTAACTTAGGCAGCTTGTCAGCCCCCCTATGTGCCTGAACCACCTCAGTTGCAATCACTGGAAAAACAAGTGCTTAGTGAGAGCAATCAAAGAGGGGAGTGGGGGGGATACTTAAGGAGAAGGCCTTGAAACAGCATTTTTGTCTTGGTTTAAGTCAGCCTGCCCAACAAGTGCATCACCAGGGAGTGATAAGACTTGTCATTTGGATTTTTTTCCAAACTGATCTCAAAAGTAAATAAGTTTTAATAATGCTAAGTACACAACACCAAGGTACACTGAGCTGGCTGTTCTGTGCAGTCCAAGAATACTCCCAGCTATTAGACTGTCACGCAAGCAGCATGGTGACCAGAGAGACCCCCCCTCTTCCCAGCTATTTGGTATCTGTGGTGTTTATATTCTCCTTGCTTAAGTTTTATGCACACTTTGAGTTAATCTCATTTCTTTTTGGCTCACTGTGAAAGTATTTCTGTATAAAGTGAAATACTGTGCTCTATTTGCAGTACTTCTTTTAAGCAAAGACTGTATTAGTGCAATAAGTAGCTATATTAAATGACCTAATCATCTATGCAAGTTCCTATTCTTAATAGCTTCCACACAGGAAAAGAAAACTTTGCTAATCCTTTAATTAAATTTGCAAACTAAAGCTGTGTAAGCCTTTGACACTTTTTTTTTGAGAAGCAATGAAGTCTTAAAAGTAAGTTCAAGCCCGTGGCCAATGATAAGTTTAGTTTGACACTGTGTAATGTCCAGCAAGCCATCAGGCTGAGAAGCTCTGGCTTTCATTCCTCCTCTGTACCCAGCAGTAGGAAAAAAATCACCTTTTCCAAGTGATGTGTAGCATGCAGACAGCATGTATGCAGCTGCATGCATGGCGCTTGGATTTTACCCACTCCCACAGAGTTTCATACTTGATGGATTTGATGATCACAAAGGTCTTTTCCAACCTAAGAGATTCTATGAGTCTATGATTCTATACAGGAGTGTCTTAATTACCCTTTGGATCTCTCCAAGGCACCTTTGCATCATAACATCCTACCATCGCTGTCTGATTTCCTTAGGACACAGTTTTACACCCCTTTTTAATAGTTCTAACAGGCTTTGTAGTATATTCCTCATATCCACTGGTTGTTTCTCAGCCGGTATGTGCTACAACAATCTCATCTATCATTGCCTATAATTTTGCTTCCTCCTGATAAAGATGGAAGGTGTTCAACAAAAAATAAAACCAGGCCTTGCTCCTAAATTTAAACTTTCCTCTATACAGCAGAACCTTGCAACTAATTCATTCTTCTCTCTAGTAACCAGCTGCAGTGAAGGCTACAACAGTGCTCTGGATTTTATATTCCCAACACTTTAATATAAAAATGTTTCAATACATTCCTTGTGCTGTCCTTTAGGCCAGCATGTTCTGCAGTCTCTCTTCTCTCTCCCCATTTCTGTGAAGACCTGTCCACATGCCTCATAATCAGATGCAGGCTTGATGAGACCAGTCACACAGTAAACAAGCTGCTCGGCTGCAAGGATCTCTTCCCTGCAGACTGGGAAACGCTGGACCACGTGTCTGTTTCCCTCTTGCCAGGATGAATGAGTTTACTGCTATCTGCAGTTTCTTCACAGATCCTCAATTCTAAAAGTTTAATCTCCAGGGCCCCTTAAAAAGGTTCCCAGGGACTTTAGTGAGAGTCAGTTTAGATTCTAGGTTAGAAATTGGTTTATTTCCCCTGTGTTTCACAAAATCTCAGCCAGCATTGTCTGTATAACAGGTTTTAACTTACTCATTTAATCATTTCTTCCCTCTGTGTTTTTGAAATGTAGGTAAGAGGATGAGAGGGAGAGGCATTTTGACTCTTCTTCCACCTTTATACAGTAATACTTTAATACTTTGCTTATCACCATGGTATTGCAATAAAGGAATTGCAGCCTACCAGTACCTGAAGGGGCTACAGGAAAGCTGGAGAGGGACTGTTTACAAGGGCATGGAGTGACAGGACAAGGGGGAATGGGTTCAAGCTGAAGGAGGGTCGATTTAGATTAGACGTTAGAAAGAAATTCTTTACTGTTAGAGTGGTGAGGCACTGGCACAGGTTGCCCAGAGAGGTTGTGGCTGCCCCTGGCTCCCTGGCAGTGTTCAAGGCCAGGTTGGATGGGGCTTTGGGCAACGTGGTCTAGTGGAGGGTGTCCCTGCCCATGGCAGGGGGTTGGAACTAGATGGGCTTTGAGGTCCTTTCCAACCCAAACCATTCTGATTCTATGTATATCTGAAATTATATTTTCAAGTCTCAACTTCACTTGGTTTCTCAGTTTCAAATGCACTAAGCTTTGAGGCAAGTTGGTAGCAAGTGGCCCAGTGCTGTACATCAGTTTCCTTTAGCTTGCTTGACAGATCTCTCTGATCACTATTAAGCATTTAAAAATTTTCCCTTTCCTGTCCCATTGTCTTTTTCCTTCATAGATAGCTGCCTTGTCAAGCACTTACTGAAAGTAGATTATTTTTTTAATTGTTGTTACGTTTAAAACCTCACTAGCTTCCTATGACAGACCTCATGGTGAAACAGTCTATTAATATGCAAATGTAGCTGCCCAGTGTTACAGGGGAGTTGGCACAGTGTTGCAGTGAAAAAGGAGGAAAGAAACTCTGAAGTTGACTGAGCACACCAATATTGTGCGTTAGCCAACAGGGAACGCTGCTCCCACAGACCTTTTTTTTAGCACTGAACAGGTGGGCACTTCACTGGGCTTGGACACAGCCAGAGTCTTGGAGGACAGAAGGTGGCAGCTGTGGTAGCGATGTGTAATGCAAATTAGTGAGGTTGCTAAAACACCATCTTTCCCCTAGGAGATTTACAGTGGCTTTATGTGTAATTCATTGCACGTAGAAGATACATTTTCCCCAGTTAAGACCACATATCCTGAGAAAAGATTTATGTATTGTATTTGGACTGCATTTGCAAGTGAGGAAATGATTGCTTATTAAAGGACTCAAGGCGATATAACCTTTTGTTTGCTGGCAAGACAAGGCAGAAGTGTCAGAATAGTTCATAATGTTCCAAACAGGTAGGAGAGATGAATTATTTGCAAGAACAAATACTGGTCCTGCACCAGTGTCAAAGTGATCTGGTCACAGGTTATGAGCTGAACAGTGTATGTGCTGGTGAGTACAAGCTATTGCAAAGTAAGTTATTGACATACTCAAGCTGTATGGAAAAGTGCAATTTTTGTTGCCTGACTCCATTCTTCTTTTAGAAACAGAGTGCTGTACATTTTGTACATGCCTTTTGACTGTCCTAAGACAAGCACTGTAATTGACTTCAACTTTGGTCCATGTTACACTTATGAAGAAAATGATGCTTAAGTAAGAGTTCACACTGCTTTAGAGTTTTCAGTTTTGTGACTGGAAGTGATTCTCCTGAAATAAATGGGATGATAAATGAATGGAAGATAGAATTGCCTTTAAGGAAGTGGTGTGGTTTAACCTGGCTGGCCGCTAAAACACCCACACAGTTGTTCACTCACTCCTTTCTCCTAGTGGGATGGGGAGAGAGAATCAGAAAGGAAAGAAAAAGTAAAATTCATGCATTCAGATAAAGACAATTTAATATAACAGAAAAGGAGGAGAATAACAACAACAACAACAATGAATACACAAAGCAAGTGATACACAGCACAATTACTCACCACCTGCAGACCAGTGATGCCGAGCTAGTTCCTGAGCCACAGTTTAAACCCCCAGCCAGCTTCCCCCCAGTTATATACTGAGCATGATGTCATATGGTATGGAATATCCCTTTGGCCAGTTTGGGTCAGCTGTCCTGGCTGTGTCCTCTCCCAACTTTTTGTGCACCCCCAGCCTTCTCGCTGGCAAGGCGGTGTGAGAAGCTGAAAAGTCCTTGACTTTTAGTGTAAACATTGCTCAGCAACAAACAAAACATCAGTGTATTATCAACATTATTCCAATCCTAAATCCTAAACACAGGTGCTAGGAAGAAAATTAACTCTATCCCAGCTGAAACCAGGACAGGAAGATAAAACATTTTCAACAACTGCCAGCAAAAAGCCATGAAAACAGAATAGTTGTGTTGTATCTCTAAGTCTCTGCCTTATGGATGAGGGAATTTCAGCCTAGATCAGTGTTCTGACACTGATTTACACATTGTAAACAAGCTACTGTAAGTTATGGCCTCTGTGGTGGTCTCTCACCACTACAGAAGTACGTGTGAGCCTACTTTTACTCTGGATGTACTATGGACAAGAGATGGACACAATCATATCATCTCTCACGTCTCTCCTACACATTTCTCTTTCAAGTCTTGAGTATTCTTTGAACTTATTGGCCAGTTTCAATTCATATCTCAAAGACATGCTCCTCAACAGTGCACAAGGAAACTTGGTAACTGGGGAGAGAAGACCCAAATGAGACCAAAAGACGTGCTGGGGAAGAGAGGCAGGCATCGAGCCCGTCTGCTTTTGCGAGGCCACAGGCAGTGAGCCCACCAGCATGTGCAGGAGTTGCTCTTGTGCAATCAGGCTACTTGTGCATGCAAATGTCTCCACAAGCAAGAAGGAGCCGGCTGCCATGGGGAGGGTATTTGGGAACGGGGTCAGGAAGCCAGAGGAAGGAAGGCTGTGCTCTTTCCATTGTTGATGGGATGATGTTAGAAATCTTTCCCTGAGGCACAGCTATGCTGTCAGATAACAAAACTTTGTATAAACCACTTCAGTGTATTGTTCATGTATGTGCATACATAGATATATATATATTCTGAAAGCCATGTTCTCACCTGTTAGAAGCAATTATTTTGAAAATACATTGTTCTTATTAAGTTATATTCTTTCTATATGCAACCATTTAAAAATTCCTATTGGATTTCCTAGCACTGCAAATACTATGTGAGCTAACGTGTGAGCCCAGTCCAAATAATTTTAATGACAAATGTCATGCCACAGTATTGGCAGATGTAAAGGCCATGAGTCAGGTACCTGAACACAGACAGCTAATGCCATTTGAAATGCCATGAGATAGCTGAGACATCCTCATGAGGCTGGTAGATGTGACAAAGCATACAGGGAGGACCCAAGCTCCTCTGGTGTGGGTCCTGCCCTGGGGCATTTCAGAAGCTGGAAATGCTATGGTTGCACATGTTTGAGGATTGTTTACGTACAACAGCAGGTAACTGTAGGCAGAAGCCTTCACCTTGCACATAAATAATAGGTAACAGTCTGTCAGCCATCTACTTTAAGAGTAGATATCCAGGTGAGCAAAGTCAAGTCCAAAGAGACAACAGCAAATTTCGTGCCTGATGCCAGACTGCCTAAGCATTTCTCTGGTTGTGTCTGCAGCTTGTTTAATTGAGCAGCTGATCACTATTTGTGTAGGCACCTTGCTGTAGTGTGACGTGCCAGGTTTCCTTTTATTCATCTTTGGACATCTATCTCTAACCCACCTCAGATGACTGTACCAGAATATTGGCACATTGGATCACAACCATTCACACGCAAAGGACCACTCACAAGAAGGTTTTTTTAAGATTAACTTTTAATACCTTCACTACCATTGTTCATTTGTGTTTCAAAAAGTAGATGTTTGTGTGAGAAAGCATTGAACTACATTATACTGCACTGATGAATTTATTTACGCAGTATAATTCATACTCAGTCCCCAAGACCTGCAAGTTTTGTTTCAGTGTTGTGGCATGTCACAGCAGCCAGAGGTGGCCAGGATTTAGTCATCTGTGCTTCTCAAGTCTATTCCAGGAAGAGTGGAAGGCTGAAGAGTCCTTTTACTCTCAACAGACCTCCATGTATGTGAATCTTCTATCACATTAAGTTTGTCCTGCCTCTCTAAGCTGCTCCATAGCTTCAGTGTGTGGCACCTCAGTGGTTAACATTTTTGAGCACTGCTGCCTGCTTTAAGCTGTGCCACTGACAATATCGTCCTTTAGAGGCCCAAGATACCTGCTGCTTCTTGAACATGACCAACAATATTTCCCACTGATAGACAGCTTATCTATTTCGATTGTTACCAAGGCTGCCTTCCCCCCTCCCCCTCCAGCCATTCAGCGAAATTTATATTGCACTATAAACAAAATATAGTTCAAGGATTTTTTTTTTTTTATTCTGAATGGCAAGCAGTCTGTTGCTATGTACAAAGTGGAAGCTTTTAAGAGGGCACTTTATTATGACCTTCGCAGAAATTACAAAACTAATACATCTAACTCTCAGCTGAGGATTGTTTATGTAATGCAGCAGTTAACTGTTGGCAGAAGCCTTCACCTCGCACATAAATAGTACGTAACAGTCTGTCAGTCATCTACTTTAAGAGTAGATATTGTTTGGATAGGATTGGCAGCAATTTCATATTTGTGCAAACTTGTCAGGGTAAATCTCTCCTAGGTGAACAGAATGAGTATTTTAAACATTTATGTAGGCAACAGCATTATCGACTGTTTAGAGCCCAGAACTGGAGTTTGCCATCAGAAATCTAGATACCCTTCTCAGGATTGCTCTTCACTGCTCATTCGTCTTGGCTTCATCTCCTCCGTCTACAGAAAGGGAGATATAGCGCAGGTCTGATTCAGGGTGGCAATGCAATGAATGTTTAGTATATGGTTTCTTGTGACATGCCTCGTGAACTGGAAAGAAGCAGCTTCTAAAGACAGTGTGCGTGGATAGAGGTTAATCAGGTAATGATTTTCAGCTGAGAGCTAGCTTACATAAAAGCATGTTATACCAAAGAATACTTTGCATCTTTATCGCTTGCCTGATTTTTCCACTTTTCATGTACTGAATGACAAAAAGCCTGGGACAAGATTCCCATGCCAAAGCATGGGTTTAGGCCAAAGAGGCTCCGTTCACACAAAGGCCAGGAGACGGGAGAAGAAAATGTCCAGACGTGCTCCTTTGGTGTCTGCTCTTTCCTGCATGTAAGTTATCTTCACCCATGTAACTTTTCTCCTCTACCAGCACAGTGTGCTTTGCCCAGTCTAACAGTCAAGAGGACCAAGAGGATCTTTCTCCAAAAGATTGTTCTTCTCCAAAACCAGTTGCAGGTTGGGACCAAGATACATGAAATGCGGCATGTTAGAAGAAACTTCAGGTCATATTCCTGTAAGTTCTGTCTCTTTTTGAAGTTATTTCAAGTGAATACTGCGGGCTATACAAGAGGGGGGCACTTGGGGGACGTGACTAGCCATGACTGGCACAAGTAAGTCCCCCATTCTCCCTTCAGGCTGGTTCTGGCCATGGGTCAGGGTTTTCCCCATGCTGCAGTGCTTTTGGCAAAAGCTGATATTAGGCAGCAAGTAATTTTTGTGCTGAGTAATTTTTGTGCCAGTAAAAGTGTGTGAACATAAACAAAGGAATGTAGAAGGAAAACCTGGACTGAGTGAGACTTCAAACCAATTGTCCTGTTGTAACACAGTCACAGGCTCGGTTTGGTCCCACTGAGTTTTGGTCTCATTTACTCGCAATGAAAGTCAAGATTTAATCATCATTAATATCCAAGAGCTCCTAAGTGGCGTAGGGAGTGCTTTGCTCCTGTCACATCTGGAGAGCTAGTGCTTAAGAAGGAGCCAAGGCAAAGTCCAGGTTGCTCTGGGACGTGGATCAGGGCAGCCCTGAATCGCGCAGTGATAGGGAAACAAATGCTGCTTAAAGGGTCTGCTGACATCTACATTTGCGGCACAGCAGCTCTGCACTTCTGCAGAGACGTTAAACTCATTATCTCATTGCTTTACATGAGAAAAAAAGTCCCATTGTTTACAGATAAGAATAAGGGATACTTTGTTAGGTTTCTAATTTGCATAATTAGAGGTATGATCTGTTTTGTTCTTAGTAATAGGAGACCCTTGCTCTTATTTATGCTGTTATATGTCAGAATGAAAGAAAGCCTGTCTCTGCTATCACACTTTAAAAAAAAAAAGTCATTTTTCCATCTTGGGAATTAAGTCACTTCTCTGGATTTGTGGAGTGGTCAGGACATAAAGCAGCAGCTTTTCAAGGCAATAACTAATAACACCACCTTGCTTCTCCCCACCCCTCAGTCTTGAATTGTGGCAAGTGCCATGTAAATCAGGAAATAGACAGCTGCTATCACAGAGAGGAAATAACTGCAGGCTGAGCCAGCCTGAGCCCGCAGTGAAAAACACCATTTCTAAACAAGCCGTTTCAGGAAATCCTATGTAACAAAAGTTCCATGAAAAGAAACTGCATTCATGAGAGGACAGTTTGCTTTCTTTAAGGCTCAGGACAACCACTAAGGAGTACAATGGGAAGGATTTGTCCGGGATGTACTAGGTAGAACAGTCCCCTTCTTCCCAGCACTGATGCTAAATCACGTTATCAAAGCAGTGTTTGAAAAGGACACTTACATCATTTCTTCATGCCTCTGTCTCCTCTTGTCATGCATTCAGCGGAGCGGGTACTGTCTTTGCTGATAGGTGCAGGAGATTTGACTTTCTTGTGCAGTGCGATCTCCTTCAAGGCTTGTACTGCTTTTATATCGTGCTTACGAATGCCAGCTGCAGACCAGAAATCACCAATATGTGCCTAGGCTTGGATAAGAGACAAAGGTAAAACCAGTTACTGGAAGTTAAACAATTTGGGCTGATACCAGCTGTGTCTTCCTGAACAACGAGGATGAGAAGCAACAGGAGTTATTAACAATCCTAGGGGATTCTCTGTTGCTGGGTATTTTTTACATGTGAGTGGATGCTTTTGCAGCAGAGAGAGAAATTGATTCAAGGTAGTGTTCTAGATTGTTATATTTAAAAAAGCACACTGCTTTTTCTGCAGAGCTGTAATTGTGATTCAAAAAATACAGATAAAATCAATAATGAAGGAAAGATACAATGAATAAAGAACGAGCAGGCTGGAAGCTATATATGGGCAAAAGTAGGTGAGAGTAGTTTAAATAGTCCGCAGTACTCATGGAGGAAAATTTCTGTAGCAACTGAAAGACGAAAATAAACGTTCACAATACAGTATAAGCTCTGCTGCAAGCATACATGCTGACATTTTTGGTTTTTCACTTTTCTGGATTTTTCCTTCTGCACAGCTTTAATTCTCAGATTGTCAGACACCAAAACCACATTCCCCCAATTAACAAATCAGCCTGTTTAACTTGCTCAGAAGATCCACAGATGGATTATTTCAACAAAAGACACAATAAAGAGATTCATCATAAAGGTCACAAATTAAAAAAAATTACTGTTACTCCTGGTTTCAAAGCAGAATCTTACTACCTCAGTTAGCAAAGCATAAGCAGGACACATCAAGATTTTTTTGATATTATGGGGTGGAGTTTTCACAGCAAATAAAGGGATATTAACTTTTTTCAGCATATGGAAACTGCAGCATCTTATAACTCAGCTAAAGTTGTTAAAAACTGAAATCAACCAATGCAATACCATCTCAAGGGTTTCAAGATGAGTTTTTAATGCATTCTGCAAATAGAATTGTGTTGATTTCTTTCAGAAACAATGAAAAAATCCATCTACTCTTGCTAATAAAACTACAGTATATCTCACTACAGTCATGGGCTGCAAATTAAATTTATTTTTCACAAAATACATTATATTATGTCAAGTTGCTAGAGTGAACAATAGTTGTTGTCAGGAAATAGGTTCAGATAAGTTGTACAAACAACACTTCCTCCCTTAGATTTTTTCAAATTGAAACTGCAGATTGTGGCCTGGGGACAAAGTGTACGCTGCGCTCTCGAAGCAATAGGAGATTCAGTTCTGGCTTGTTTCCTTGGGGTCTCAAAAGGTGTGAAACTGCCCTCAGCAGACCAAGCCCACAAATGTTCCCTGCTCGCTTTTGTCCTGAGCCAGTCCTGCAGGAAATCAGTCATTGTTTTTGATGATGCTACCCATGGTACTTTGCTGTTCTTCAGACAAGGTGTCTGCACAGAAGCAATTACAGTGCAGGTTACACAAAATCATCTCCTCTGCACTGTCCTGTAGCTGCAGAGCTCCTAAGAGGGGGACTATGCCCGCCAAAGCCCTGATACAGCACCTATTACACTCACTTCAACAGCACAAAGGACTTGGGTCTTTTTTTGTGTGTGTGGTCCTCAGCAGAGAAACAGCCATGGAAATAGTGTCAGCTGCACAATGCAAAACATTTTCTGATTAGATGGTTTTGACTAAAAGCAAAAGCATAAACCAGCAACATTGTGCTGTGTGGTTGCATTGCCTTCTGGTTTCCCTGTGGGGAGGAATCCTCTGTCTGACAGTAACACTAGACTCTGCAAACCTCTTCTCTGCATTTACTAGTATAAAAACAAATAATTAGCACAGTAGCACAAGCCTTTCTTATTTCATGAATAAAGCATATCAATAATTAGATTCTCCCTTCTCCCTATATGGCTAAGCCAGTGCAGCAAGAGTAATAGAAAGCAAAGAGGTTTGCACAGACTGGATATAACACGATTTCTAATGAACATCCAATATGCAAAAGTGTTAGATGGTCAGTTGGAGGAATATGACTGTAGAAAGAGCCCTGCCACAAGGGACTGTTTAGTTTTCTAGATCAGTTATTCAAAACCTGCTGGTGTGTTTAGGGAATTTCCCACAGGGAATGAGGAAGAGGAAGAAAAGCTGTTGGAGAGCGTGGCTGCTTCTGCCTGTTCCCTCTTGCAATTGGTTTCTAGCTCGCATCAGTGTCAGGAGTGTCTCATCAGAGACAGACACCATTACTCAGGTTCCTTGAATTGGTTACTGGGGGCTGTTTCACTCCCCCCCCTCTGTGTGTCCATCGTCCATCTACTGCCAGAAACACGTTGGAGAAAATGGCACAAGCCATTCTGCCATCATCCCCCAATTCTTCAGATGCCTAACGTCACTTTCCTTATTCCCTTTCTCTTCTCAGGCAGGTAACTAGCTGAACAAAAACTAGTAATTGCAATGTTTTCTTCTGCAAATATTTACTGAAGCTTCTGCAGAATTGTATGTAGTGTGTGTTGGTCATTAGCCATTGCCCTGTAGTTCCAGGAAGGCATTTTACTCAGTCCATAAATATAGCTCCTTAAGTAATAGTTATTATCTAAACAACTAATAAACAGATTATTCTTGCTATTCAAAGCCATCTTTAAAGTTACTGGCCAAAGAAAGTTGTGTATAAACACCCTATCACTCCAGCTGTAATTTGACTGTTTCATGTTCTCAGGCCTACATGAGAAATAAGGGCTAAAATGATGTTATAGGAACTTACGCCAACTTTATTCTGGAAAAGAATTGTTGTTATTAAGTCTAAGATATGTCTTGTGAGCTGAATTCACTGAGGTTTCTGAACAAAAGCTGATGTTTGAAGATTAAGGTGGTGCAGCTCGTCATGTTTAAACACCATTAAGACAAGAAGTAAGAGAAGGTCAGCTCTGGAATTGCAGGAGAAGTCACTCAGTCCTGTACATGCTCTGCAGCCAGAGGGTGCCCAGTCTTCCAGTGTTTTTAAAATTTAAATTTGGCAGTAAGGTTTTGATGGCAATTTATGCAGATAAGGGTTTCATTTCATTACATGCAATTGTGTCCCCTCTAGAAACCTGCTGCTCCCACTTCAGAAAAGGTGCAGTTTCACAGTTGGCTTAAACTATTCGAAGCCACGTTGCTGCTGATAGAAGGTGATGTCATCCTCCTACCCCAAGCCTGGACTACCTCTTTTTTGCATCAGTGCTAGCAACTGAATAACTGCAAGGCAAGAGCTACTTATAGTTTTATTGCGTGTTTAATTTCCAGGCAGATGAGCAAACTGGACCAACTTCCCATATAACCATGGGACTGCTGTTGTCTAACTAAAGCAATTAGTAAAAATGTGTAGCTGAGGTAGGAGAAAGGAAATGGGCTAAAATGAGGGTAAACCTACTCTTTTAAAACACAATGAAGTATTATATCAAGTTACGTCAAATGAAATATTGCATCTTAAGTGATCTGCAAACCTGGGTGGCCTCAGGCTCCAGTTCCACAAGCAGATTTTGCCAGAAAAGTATCTGTTCTGGCAAGAAAACTGGTCCTGCTCTCCTCTCTGCGGTTCCCTCCCTTGCAATGGCCAAACATTTGCTTGAATTTTGGGGACATGGATTGCATGTTCCCAAAACTGAACAGTTTGGAAGTGGTTTCTTTTTTGGTTTTGTTTTGGGTTTGGTTTTTTTTTTTTTTAATTCTAACGTTACAGCGACAGTTTATCCTTCAATCTGGTTTAGGTGGCAGTTTGCAGAAAAAAGATCCAGATCTAGTCATCAATCACAAAATGAATATGAGTCAACAGTACCATGCTGTTGTGAAAAAGGCAGACGTGAGATGAAGCCCTATAAGCAGGAATGTATTCTGCAAGACAGGTGACATCACTCTTCTGCTCTCCTCAGAGCTGGCAAGGACTCGGAGCGAACGCCTTGTCCAACCGTGGGCACCATATCAAGAGAGACATGGACCTAACCACAGTGAGACCTGGGAAGGGATGTGGTAACGATGAGTTATCTGGCAACAGGGCCAAGGAAAGACTGTGCAGTGGTTTGTCCTGGAGAAAGGAAGACATGGCTGCAGTCTTCTGAAAGGTAAAAGGCAGCTGCAAACAAGGACCAGCCTGGTCTCCATGTCTAATGGGGTTATGGAGGGACAGAGCTTACCATTGCAGGAAAGAAGATTCGAGTTATACATTAAGAGAAAACTCCTAAAGGTAAGGTTAGCTGATCACTTGAATAGACGGTGTGGAGCATGCGGTAAGAGTTCAAAGTCCTGGAGACCTCTGACGCTGGGGAGATAAACATCAGTCAGAGATGATGCTGGCTTTGTGGAGTCTGTCTAGGGAAGGCAGGGGATTAGCTTTACAAGTCCTTCCAAGCTCTATGATTTGATGGTATCCTAGATAGTGTGTACATGTGGGTTTTTATAAACACATGAATGAATAATATATTCCCACATTATGTACTACTATCTCTGTTTTTGCAATTATTGTAACAAGCCCTATGATTTCAGCAGTCAGGGAAGACTGGTTTCCTGCAAAACCCCTTCTCAAAGGCTAGAGACTGTAAGTGATTTATTTTTGTTTCTTACAATAGGACAAAATTTTTGGAACTGCTGTGGGACAAAAAGATCAGAAGGTGTTCATGTTTGTAGGACATGGATTTGATGATGTATATCTTCTCTGTCTCCTACAACATTACCTGAATGATAAAGCTATCTTCTGAACCAACTGATACCTGGGTCTTCTCAGCACAAGCTTGACCACCCTTCAAGAATTTGAAGCAGAGAGGTTGAGGGGAGAGTCCTATGCTGTATTTTTGCTAACAAATTTTATGCTTTTTTGAAAGAAAGCAAAGAGAAGAGGACAAGGAGAGCACTCAAAACTGAATGCTTTCAGTCAGGACTAGCAGTTAGTCACGACAGCATCAGTTCATTAATATGCATGCTGCTTGCGAGTGTTAGAGCAAAAGCAAGTCCACATCGAAGGCACTCGGCAAATACGTTCAGAATGGATCCAGCATCAGCCAACCCTTTTTCCAAGGTTGGTGAATAGGTCTGTTTGGGGCTGCGCGTACAGAGTATTTATGGCCGAGCAGCATAAGCCATGGCAGGGTCATGCCTGCAGGAACTCGTGCAAGTTTGTAACGTGCAGAACTGAAGGACATGCCGCTGAAGATCCTGGGTTTGTACAAGAGGGGTGGCAGAGCTGTGAGTGCCTTTGCCGGCTGAGTTACCTCTTCAGATGCAGACGAAGAATGAGCACTGCCTTTCACCCCAAGGATGACTACAGTCTGGCTTCTCTATACAACCCTATAAATAAGCTGTATCAAAAAGAGGATTTTGTTTTTCTGGCCCTTTGGGGATAAAAAGAAAAAAAAGAAAAGAGAAAAAAAAGCAGAAAAAAGAAAAAAAAGCTCTCAAAATAGAGGCAATTTATCAAGTTTGTACAGATTTCTTGTGGACATGTGCCTAAATGTTACTACATACCGATTGATTCATTTGAGGGAGGCAGGAAGCAGTTGTAACACTTCTGTCCATGTGTGACATGCTTTGCTGCATTAAAACACTACATCTTCACTGACTTCATTTTTTTTACAATTGTTTTTATTTAGAGTATATGATTGTCTCTACCACAAACTGCATTTAGCCAAAAGTTTCAATATAATTGATTATAATGAAAAATGGTTTTGGGGAATAAACTCTTGTTTCTAATGCTAATATATTAATATTTATGCTAAATTTTTCTGGGTAGATGAGCACTGCAGGAAATCTGTGCAAAGCTGTGTATTTTATTTTTTTTATTAATTAGGAAGATTAGTTGGGAAAGGGTGTTTTAGAGGTAGCAGAGTAAACGGGCACTTAGAGACTTTATTATCTTTCCTGCGTATTTTCTTTACAAAGTGTTTTGCTATATCTGGGAAGAACATAGCAGAGAGAATGACATCAGTGAATCTTACTAAGAAGTCCAACTGAAACCAGCATGCTGTTACTTCATGATTTTGTTTTGTCTGTGCCTACCAAAATCCTTTACCTAAAAGTCCTTTTCTTGTCTGTTCCTCAGCTATACTAGTACTTCTAATTTTAACAGCTATACTGATGCATATATGTTAATAGATTTACATCCCAGTAAGGCTGACAGTGTACAGCTCACAGCTCAATTCAGGCTAGAACAATAATTCAAGAAAGCACAGCATGTGGTGCGAAGAGAAATTAAATCGGAACAATACTTTTAATATAAATTATATACATTTCATCTATATTTCATATCCATTTTATGTAATAACTCAATTTTAGTAATATCTCACGGCTCTAATTTTAGGCAATTAATATTTTTTAACTGTTATGGAAGAAGGAAATTTTGATGAAAAAAGACAGGGTGGCATAGAACAATAAAACCACTGTCTTTATATATAACTATCTGTATATATATATGTGACATATCCAAAAGTGAGTCAATCATTTATCATAGTTATAAAGTATTTTCACAGCCATAGATGAACAGGCAATTGCAACATGATAAAATTAGTCCAACTGTGATAGTTGCCTAAAGCTCCTGCAAGCATGTAGGTAGGATTAATCATGTAGGATTCATTTCATTCCTACCTACAGAGTTAGGAGCAAAAATCAGCAGGAAAACACTTAACACATTTTGCTCTTAAAAATGCTATCTTCTGATTGTTTAAGTACTGTTACTGGTACCATAGATGGGCTGGAATAGGGGCAATGAGATGCTAAATGCACCAGCCTAAGCCCATTCAAACTTGGAGGATTCCCCAGGGGAGAGTTTCTCCCCTTTTTTTGAGCTTTACACCAGAGGAAGATGGCTGTAAGTGGGAGGAAATGTGACTCAACAGATGTATGGGACATGCTGACCTCCTTCGTGTAATTTCTCTTCCCCCTTCCCATAGCTGTACGTGTTCCCAAACTTACTAAAAATGGACAGGCGGCAGTCATTCATCTACATTGCCTACTGACCAGGTATCAGATAACAATTCAGAGATAAATGAGCAATCATGTACTCTAGTGAAAATCTTATAACTTAGAGCAGGATTTGTCCTAATTACTGTCTTTTACTGAATATGAACTGGAGACCTGAGGGCATAAAGCTCTGTATCCCATTACTAATTCCACAAGCCATTCACTCACCTCACTTAGAGCATTTTAAAAGCTTTCTGAAAGAGAGACTGGAAAACTTTCAGTATGTGGCTATTGGAGGGACTGAGAGGAATAACTTGGACTTATTCTCCCCAAACTCCAGCCAAGCCAGCTGCCTTCTTTTGATGCTACCTGAAAAACATGTAACAAAACTCTTATCAAAACAATTTCAATACATCCTGTGTCTGTCAGTAAGGCATCCTATACTCTAGACCTCTCATTTTCCTTTCTTTTGGTTGCACTGCTTGTCAGCTTGCACTACAGATGAGTAACACAGAAACATAAAGACATATCCTCCAGAAGAAAAAAAAAACAATCAGTTTTATAGGATGAACAAGCTTAATCATACATAGTAATTGCATCAGTAAGTGGTAACAACTACAGTATCCTATAATGCTCCTTAAATACAATGGTAGCAACATTTAAAAGAGAAATAGATACATGGACAATTAATAACTACTATCCATATTAAGGAAGTACATAATACACATGTAGAATAGAAAGTTTTCTGTCAAAAATCTCAGAAGCTGACTCTTCGGAATACAAGTTAAACTTCCTCGGAAGTCGTAACAGTGTAGATGCCATGGAGAAGTACATAGTATGTATTTTCTTTCCATAGTCCAGCAGAATGGGACAACCTGTCATCTGAAGCTCTTCTAGTGATTTCTCACTGATTTACCTCAAAGTGCTTTATGAATAAGTTCCTGTATTTATTCCCACTGGACTGAAACTAAATAGAAGGAAATGCTATAACATCTCTAAGGCCAGTGACTTTCATCTCAGGGAGAACCAAGGTGTCTTGAGTTCTTCATGCTAGAACTGGAGGTCATTTTTCTAAAGGTGTGCTTCATAACAAAAAAATCTGCATTAAGCATTTTGAGGAAAATATAGTATTTGACAGATGTTTGACTTCAGACTTTTTCTGAAATATTTTCAAATACATAAGACCCTTTGACTTTTGCAAAACCAAACCAAAAATGCCTGAATGTTCCAGGCTGTTTAAATGATTGAACAATACAATTTCCATAATCCATTTCCTCCCCAGAGTTTTGGAGAATAACCTTTTTAGAGATTTCTGCACTGAGCACAATTGATGATGGTTATTTTTTTTTAAATCTTAAAATTGGGAGAATGTTTCTCACCCAGTCTTACACTGTAGGTTTCATATCCTTACTTTACCTATATTGCAGGATCATGTATCTATAGGATGTGTTAATCCCAGATCTTTGTTGCTTTTCCTGAAGAGGACTCTGAGGCATCATCTAATAAGACTTTCCCAATATGTGACAAAACTATTATGCAAGAGCCATATCTGATCTATATACCTACATATATGTCAGAAATTCCGAATTAGCAAAAAAAAGAAACAGTATAAATCAACAACAGAAGTATTTTCATGATGTCTCTTTCTTTGGTTAAAAAAATGCCACTCAAGAAATGATCTTACTCAAAATTCTTGAATATTATAAATCTAGCTTTATTATAGATACAAGATAATAGGATGTCAAATTGGAATAAATATACCTTTCAGCTTCCATCAGTACCATTAGTACTCAGCAAAAAGGTTGTGTTAATACTCAAAGTGACAAACAAACATGACAATAACACAAATGGGTGAACACAATTTTTATTTTTTCAAATGGTAAAATTATTTTTCATTTTCTTTCTTATACATTCAAGAAGAACCTAGTCATTAAATAAGTGACAACTTATTTCTGCATAAAAAAGACCAACTGTATTTTTATAGGGATTCAGGCCTGTATTCACTTTAGCATGGAACAGTAGTGGCTTTGTGACAAGTGCAATAACTGTTATTTTTGTGTTCTATTTAAAAAATACATACATTATTATGAAGTGCAATTAATACTCTACCTTGAAAAGCATTTGACTATAAAAGATGAAGTTACAAATTTTTTTGTATGATGTTGAGTATAATTGTAGATGGATATTGATTCGATTATTTACATTTTTATTATGTTTCTCTGAACTATTTTTTCTCCTGTGTTCCTTTTTTTTTTCCCCAGAAAAGTTTACTCCATAGCTCCCGAGCAGCTACAAAGGTTACCAGCTGAGAATCTGAACAACATAAATCAGAACCAGGAGGAATGTGCATTAGCAGCAGCGGGTCAGCAATTACGAACAGACACCTGCTATCCACTTCCCACCTGACCAGAAGTCCCATAAACAAATAGTGACTGATGTTAAGCTTAATTTCTTTCCTCTTGTTAAGAAAGACTGTTGATTGGTATCTTTTTGCTGGCATGTGTGGGGTGATAACATTGGCTCAGATCACTGTTGTCAGGGCTGCTCTGCCTGCAGCCTTTTAAAGTTTTTTTTTCTGCTGTTACACACATTTTCTCCGGGCGTTTGTACAGTTCCAGCTGCATCTGAATGGATTCATTAAAACGGTTTTCAATATATTGCATCTGTATCAAATATAAATGCAGTGCTCTCATAAAAAGACATTGTCTCAGAAATTTCACATGATCTTGAGATGATGTGGGTACCCTGCAATGTTTGATTTCTATTAAGAGAACAGTGGATTCCATTTCCCATAAAACTGATTTTTATGGTATATGGGTCTGCCTACCTACAAAGTAAGGTGCTCTTCTGAAAGCTGCTCAGCTGCATAATACATTAAATGTCTCTTTCAAGGTGACTATGGGGAATGTTACTTATAGTTTATCAAACCTGCTTCTATTGAATTATGCACCCTTGTGGCAGATTATTTGCAGGCTTTATGCCAGATGGATAGAATTCTCTGTATCACTATCGAGCCTTGTAAACATCACAAATTCTTCCCAGGGTTACTTAGTTATTCCAGATGGCACACACTGCGCTCTCTGTATCTTTCCAATCTGTGGGGCTTACTTTTTCCCAAGAAAAGAGAATGCTTTAATATTTTACACATTTTTCCTATTTTTATGCCAATACGTGAGAGTATCTTGATAGAATAAGCAAAAAGTGATTTGCATTTATACTCCCTTCACATTGAATAAGAAAAAAAGGAAATTTTATCCTACTATGTCTTTTTTAATTCCGAAGTAATTTTCCTAGTTGCCAAGGGCTTTCTGAAACTTAGAGTAATCATAGCCTACTGTCTGCTGACCCCTTTACTTGCAAGTGCTCCGTCATCAGGCTGTCTCTCTTGACTCACATTTGGAGAACATTATGAAATCTGTGTTATGACACGCCAATGTCTTTGGAACATTTAAAGTACTAATTTAAGCTATCTTGTAAGAATGTCGAGACGGTTTCATGCTTTGGCTATTTGTGAGCTGTAGGACAATACTCTTAAGGATACCACACTAATCATAGGGTCTGTGAAATTTTCATTACACAGCTCTCAGCATAGGGAAAAAGAGAGTAATCCCTACTAACTTTAAAAATCAGGGCTCAGTTCTGACAGTGATATTCCCACTGAGTATGTGCCTCAATATGGAAGTTTTAGCCATGTGAAGAAAGTTTTAAATTATAATCTTCACTATGCTTTGCATCATAAATCTGCAGCTTAGTTTATGTCTGTTTTATCTGTATTAGATAAAGTACTTCTGGAGCTTTTAGTTAACTGAGTATGTCTGCATATCTTTAAACCTTTGGTCAACAAGCTGAATACTGGCTCTTGCATTTTAATCCCAGCTGGTAAACCTTTGCTGTCTCTGGAGCAAAGGAACCAGCTGAAAACAGGCTTAAGGAGAAAAACTTCCTGTCTTTTCTTCCTTGTGTGATTTCAGCACTGATTTGGACTATCAGCATTTCCACGTTAGAAATGCCACTTTCTTTTTTCAGTGTTGCCCTTGATCTAATTCTTTCTCTTCATGTGCTATATTGAACTGACCCCACCTGACTCTCCTCTTCCTCTCCCACATTACTGCCTACCAGCCTCCTCAATCTGCTCTCTTTGGTCTCTTTTGTTCCTATTTCAGAGCCCCTCTCTTACCCCCAGGATCTCTGCGGGTGATTTCCACCTCTTAACCAACCAGCTGGTTTTCCAGCCTTACCCAGCAGCCACAACTCTCATGCTCTGTTGCTCCCAACTTTATCTTCTCCATGACTCTCTCTCCATCCCCACCTCCCAGTAACTCCTTCCTCTGTTCCTCACTGTTAGGATCCTCATGCTGTCTTCTCCAATTCCCTGGCCATTCTTAGCCCTCACTTACTCACACTGGCTTCCTCTGTTCTTTACCTACTGTGCTCATCATTATCATCAATCTGCCAACCAGGATGAATTCTTTCACTACCCACTTGCTTTTGCCTCCTGCCTAAATAGTGCTATTTCTTCAATTTAATTGAGTCCCTCGATTCCAGCTTTTATCTTTTTTTTTTATTTTTGCTGCTTTTGATTTTCTCCAGCCTGACTGTGAGACATGTTGTGCTGTACATTTTTTTCCCATTTTTTTCAATTGTCCTTTGTATTTTTCCATGCTGTCCCTGACCACAGGCAAGAACTCCCCAACGACCTCTACAGACACACCAAACTGTTTCTTTCAAAAGTTTCTCTAAAACCTTCTTTTGCTATTCTTCTCCCAAAATCTCAGCAACAAATATGCTGCTTGTGCACTGAGGATGCTGCCTATCACTACAGGCAGTGCATTTACTACTCCTTGTACTTCTCCTTTTGACTGACTCCAGCAATTTAATCTTATGCTTAGACTAAGTTTTCTTGTGTTTATGCAGCACTTAGCACAAAGACGCTAAAGCATTAAACCATGATGATAATATCCTTACCTGTATGATAGGTAAATGATTTGCAGTTATCTGCTTTCTACTGAAATCCCCCACTGAAATAAGTGGTCCCTTCACTATCCTTCGGTACGGCAGTAAAAACCCTTTCCTCAGAGCTTTCAAATCATGTCAATCAGCATATATGGAGCTGCAAAATAGCCAGACAGCACTTGTGTATGTTGTAACGAGATGTCTCTGCTACACGCAGAACTTCCATGATCTTTTTTTTTTCTTAAAATGAGAGCGAATGCTCCCTTGTGAAGACATGCAAGTGGCATGAGAGGCAATACTCACCCTTTGCCTAGAGCTGCTGTGAAATTATCCTCACTGCCGTGTTGTGGAAGACTTGGGAGGGATCCCCTGGGATTACCGAAGGAGGGAATCTCATGAACACTTGTTCCACCACCTTTATCACAGGACCGAGGGGTATGTGTAGTCATATCTCTTCCACAAAAAGGCTGACTCCAACATTTGCTTCCAGTAGCTAAAAAAATAAATAACCACAAGGAATTAATTACTGTGACCTGGTATACACAATGATTTAAAATTAGTTATATAAGACAATTCCCCCCAAAAATGTATAGATAAAATAGGAAAAATAAATCTTCTTAAATGGCATCAAAAGCTAGATTAAGCAAGCACAAAATTGTTGTCATTTAAAAGCAGAATGATAAAAGCTAAATGACATTTCCATACACATGAAAATATCCCATTATTTTCAAGATATTCAGGAGTTACTATATCAGTGATGTATAATATAATGTGGTTTTGAAAATTTTCCTGCTTTATCAGATAACTAATTCTTAGGTAAATATTTTAAATAATTTTCAAATAGCCAAATCGTGCGCTGTGCCTTGAAGAGTAAAGCATTCTGTCAGCAAAACTGTGTAAGTAAAATTACAAAGATATTCAGTTCTACTTTTCAGACAATATATAAGGTATATATTATATATATTATAATACACATATATTATATATAAGGTATATTCTAATATAATATAGGTATACTCTTAGTGAAACCTAGTTTCTTTCCCGTAAGATATTATAGCAGCTGTTCAAGAGCTTTACAAAATGATTTTGTATTCGATATATTACCTTGACATGAAAAGGTAAATAATGATTTACTATCCCAATTTAGTGACAAATAAGCATTCCAAATGTATAACAACATAGAGCAAATGCAAACAAACCCCGATATAAAAATGATAGCATAACAACACTTTTCCATTGCTTTAATCAGTATTTTATTACCATTACATTAATAGTATTTTTTCCGAGGTGTTTTTAGTAATAAGGCCTAAATTTTACATACTTTCTGAAATAGATTTTCCTGTCACCTGTCACTCAGAGGACAGACAACTCACTGACTTGCCCCCCAAGCTCTCACGATCACTTCTGGGTATCGGAATCAACAATTGCGCTGTCATACGGCACTATGTATTTAGCTATTTATGACAGCTTTGAACAACATGCAATGAATTAGCTCCCAATGGAAATTTCAAGGTAAATGTAGGCTAAATTAATTCAATTATCTATCTCAGCTAATATGTGACCACAACTTTCCACCATTGTTTTACAGAAAGCTCTTTGGGGCTTATAATGACAGAACACTCGGGAATGTGATTTTATAAATTAATCCTCTGGAATGAAAATACACAAAAAGGAAGGGTTAGTTAAGGAAGACATAAAGTAAAATAGTGTGCTTATTTCTATGTTCTTTTCTTCAGAGCCCTGTGGAATAAATTACATCAACAGATTCCTTTACATCTGTTTGCACATATAACTCAATCATGTTCATACATATGAATTTGGCCTAGAATTACTTTTTTTAAAAACCACAAACAGCCCCTTCTTTATTGTTGGTAATAAAGAATTTTTTTTAAAAATTGTATTTACTTACATATGTTTAGATGTATTAGATAGTATAGAGATACATATATTTATGGTATATATTTAAAGCAATAAAAATTAGGTTCTGCTTTTACAAGAACGCTCAAGTAATAACCAAAATATCATTGAGAGAACTAAATCATACTTGGAAGAACAAAGCACAGGAATTCATGACAAACTGATCGTTATACAATCAGCGTTCACTGTTGTGAACAGGAACATTAGATACCTTGTAATTCCTATGGATTTCTGTGCAATGCCATATTCAACATTTTCAGCTTAGGAAAAATGCCTGCGTGTTGAGGAGAAAATGATGTAGTAAAAGGAAGCCCTCTCTTTGTTTATTTTTTAGTTAAAATTTAACTCCTGTCATTTATTTTTACTGTATGTCTCAGGTATCGTGGTAGAAGGGATGGTACGTAATCAGTTCTGATTTCTGCAAAAGCTTTATTAATGAACAAATTACATGATTTGGGACAAAAACTTCCAACCTTACCTTTGCAAAGATGGGTTCTTATTATAGCATTTGGTCTTGATATACGATGTGCTTGTTTTGGAAAGCACTAACTATTCACTTAGTGTCAAGGATGTGAAAACTCTTTTGAGTTGCAGCCTGCTTCTTTCCCTTAGTTTTACTGCCTTTGCCATTTACTTACATCAAGAGACATGATATCCCATGAAATTTCACACACTGAATTAATACTGACTTGGATAGCACTAGCTGAGTGAAACTGAATTAAAGATGCATCATAAGAGGCAAGAAAGAACTCAGTCATTGAGATGCATGAATATAAGTAATTTCACACATGCAATCATCCAAATGATCTCCATTCACTGTCCAAAACCTGGACTTCCCTGGACATTATGTGTTAAGCTCAAATTGCATAATGTGAAGACACAAGGGAAACTAGTCAGTTCCAGCAGGATTTGTACATCTGTTTGTTTCTTCTAATACAAAGTTGTCTGCTCACAGAATGAGAGCCTTAAAACCCCACATGGGTCCACAGTTCCTGTAAATAACATTCAAAATCATCATTGCTGACAGAGATCACACAGGCAGTATTTCTAACTCATTCTGTGCGTTATACAGCATGCCGTGTATTATTATTTTCACATTTTTGTTTGGACAGTCAGTAAGAGACTCAGTTTTCTTTCTTACTCATAAGACTCAGTAAAGCAAAAGAGACAGAAAGCTACATATGCAAAGTACTTTTTTTAAATGAAAGAGTTTCAAATGCCTTTTAATGGAAGAACCATTAAAGAAAGTTTAAATGATTTGGTAAATTAGAGGTGCAGGGTCCTCTAATTGCTAGAAATTTCCATATCGCTTATGTTTTATGTAAAACAATTCTTGATACCAGCTCCTTTGCCAGGAGCCATTATTCTTTATAATTAACATCTGCTCATACCTCGTTCCGCTGTCCTGATTGCCGAAACAAAACCGTAGCTGCTGCTAGCCTTACTAAACTCGGTGTAAAAATAAAACCCGAGTAACTTCTCTCTCCAAGCACAGCACCCACAGATTTTCTTTCCGGGAGTTGATGAGCCACCCTCTTCTCTCAGCTGTCCCCGCACACTCATCCTCCCGCATCCCCGGGAGCTGGAGGCTGTGCTGGCCGCGATGCTGTGTGGTGCAGCCACGGCTGCATTAAGCGGCGGTAGCGCGAGTTGGGATCTATAAATTATCCCTGCGTGCAGCAAGGCAGCGCTGACACACGGCAGGCTTTTCTGCGGTGCTTGCCGGGTTATTGGTGCACGACACGGATGCCCAGGACGGTGCGGGGATGTAGTTCCCCAGAGTGAGACCTCCTGCAACGTTCACCTCCCCCTCCTTGCCTTTAATAAATGTGAATATCGGGTTAAAAGTAACGGGTTTCTGGTATTTCACTTGGGTTTCACTTCTTTTGCTTTAATATGCCACGCAGCCTGAAAACGAAGTTACCCGACTCTCGCAGCCGCGCTCACCCAGCCCTGCTGCTTTCCAAGATTTTCACTCAAAGAATCGAAAACGCGAAAACTACCTGGAAATCAACCACAAGCCCCAAACCACCCAGCGGCTCTAGCCTCGTCCCGTACAACCCAAGCGCATCGCTGCCAGCAGGTGCCCCATCCCCCCATCCCCCCCCCCCCCCCACACCCCCCCGCGGTGACCCTCCCCCGTCCCCCCGTCCCCCCCCCCCCGTCGGGTAGGGGGCGGCCCCACCGCCAAGTGGAGGGAGGGACCAAGGCGCTGCGGCGGCGACTTTACTCTTTAAATTGCTCTCCAAAGCGGATTACGGCTGATCCCTCCACGTCACGCCGGAGTTGCCCGGGGGGCAGCTCGCCGCCGCCGCCCGCTCTCCTCCCGCGGGGCGTCGGGGAGGCAGCACAGGGAGGCGAGTGGAGGACGGGAGGGAGAGGACGGGGGGGGGGGGGGATGCCGCGGCGGGTTTAGCAGCAGCCGCCCCCGGGGGACGGGCGGAGCTCGGGGTGGGAGGCGGGTGCCGCCCGTCGGTGCGTGCCGGCGCCCATGAAGCGCTGCCGCGGCGCGGCACAAGCGGTGGCGGTGCGCTGAGCGCCCGCGGAGGGTGCTGTACGCTGGGCGGGCTCTGGGCTCCCCGGCGGGTGGGCGGCCGCAAGCTGCTGGCCACCATGCAGAAAAGCGTGAGGTACAACGAGGGGCATGCCCTGTACTTGGCGCTGCTAGCCCGCAGGGAAGGCACCAAGCGGGGCCACCTAAGCAAGAAGACGGCTGAGACCAACCGCTGGCACGAGAAGTGGTTCGCCCTCTACCAAAACGTGCTCTTCTACTTCGAGGGCGAGCAAAGCTCCCGGCCCGCCGGCATGTACATGCTGGAGGGTTGTAACTGCGAGAGGGTGCCGGCTCCCAAGGGCTGCACAGCCAGCAGCGCCAAGGACGCTGCGCTGGACAAGCAGGTACCGCCGCGCCGCGGGCAGCCCGACGGCCGCTCCGCTCCCCTCGGGCGGCGGGGGGAGCGCCCGCCTCGGGCTGGGCTGCGGGGCGGAGGGATGGAGGCAGGAGCGGGGAGGAGGACAGGCAGGGAGGGCCCTGGCGCAGCGCTCCCGCGGTGCGAGGGGAGAGCGAGGCGCTGCCGGAGCCCCGGCCGTCGGGGCGTTCGGGCCGTCTCCCCTCGCATCCCTCCGGGAGAGTGATGGTGACTGTCCCCAGGAGGCACAGTGCAGCTCCCGGAGTGCTCGAAGAGCAGCAGCCGCTCAGGAAGTGGCAAGGCCAGTGACTGTCCCATCCCATCTAATAACTCTTCTTCTTTTTTTTTTTTTTCCCAGTGTCTGCACGCCTGATTTCAGTAGGGTGCCCAGAGAGTACTGTCTCACAAACTAGGTCTTAGTTGTCTTGATGCCAACACTTTTGTGATACAGCTGCACATTTCCAACCAAACTCTGCAAATGGAGGGTGCGGGGGGCCAAAGTACCACAACAGCACAGGGGGACTCTAAGGAGTCCCTGAGCCAGTCGCTGGGCAGCTGTGGGGCTTCTGCCTCTCTCAGCAATGCTGTGAGGGGTAACGGGCCCTCAGCTCTTCCTTGGGAACCGCTCAGAGAGCTGGACCAGTGACTGGGCAGCGAGGGTGGTGAGTGTGTGCCCCGATTTACAGCCTGTGCCATTCAGCAGAAGTCAGCGGGTTCTTTGCTGGGCAGGTGTTGTGAAGCTGATTGTGCTTGCGATAGAAATGGTGGCACAATGCTTGAGGCAGATCTTGCATGGCTTTCATCGGGTGAAGAACTTTGGTGGGATCCAGTCGTGTGAGGGGTGACAGTTGATAACGTGTGAACTGCCAAAATCCCCCCCCCCCCCCCGAGAAAGCTGATCAGTTTGACATGCACGTGTCAAACAAACGAGTGGTTAAATACTATCTGTGTATTACATAACCGTGAAGAAAAGGACACTGTAGTTGTTCAGCGTAGATGGAGATTGGGCATCTTAACCACATCCCTCCTATATCTCCATGTAAATTCTTGATTTTATTTGCTGCCTGCTTGAAATTTGTTTGAATCTGCATTTGGGGTGGGCTAGTGCCCTTCTCCCTGAATAGGAGAAACCAAACAGGTATCAAACTGGTTTAGAAAAGTTTGGGTAACTGTAAGGAGGGTGATTTTGAGCTGACTGCAGGCATTTCCTGCTGATTGTGAGAAAGGGACACAGACCTAAGTCAGCTTCTGAAAACCAACACATCTGCGTGCTGCGCTGCACTAGCATGATAACTTTGCAGGGAGAGCTCAGAACTTTGCCTTATGTTTGTGCTTTTTTGCCCATTTAGAACAAACACTTGCTGAAGTAGCCTCTGAGGTGGGTACATAGTTAATCAAGTTAACTTTGGGAAGTTGGGATGGTTGTGGTTATGTCGTGTTCGTCCATCACATTCTTGCTCATTGCTTTGAGGCATGTTTTTATAGGCATTGATAAATGAAATGCTGGAGGATTCCCTAGATGAAATTAAACATGAATATTTCTCTGTCTGCTTTACATTGGCTTAGTACACTTGTTTATTGGTAGTGTTGTTAAACTATGGCTTGACTAAGAGAACTGTGTGAAAACAATGCCTTTCCATATCTGTTCTGCAGGAATCTTAAGTTGTGCTTTTATAGTGATGAATGTTTGAGTTGTTTGTAATTACATTTAGTGGTGCAGAGACAAAATAATTACAGGGGATGAAGCTGAATTTTGCTTTGCTTTAAACATCAATATGTTCATGCTTTTAACAGCAGCAGACTGCTATTAAAGAGGCCAGTTATTTTTTCATGGGATCCTAGTTTGAATTTTCAGGGAAGACCATCAGAGAAGATCTTTTTCCAATTCACCTTTCGCTTGATGCAGAATAAAACTTTTGAGTGTTAGTAATTCTTACAGATGTTTACTCATTAACGTGCACCTTTGTTTGTATATTCATATAGAGACAAACCCTTGCTAAGGTGTACAGGAAGCTCCCTCAGCAACTAAAACTGATCAATCACAGGAAAAAAGAAATATCTGAAAATTAAACAGTCCTTTTTATTCAGAAAATGTGCTCATATTCTTACAGGTGTAAATTAATAAACTGTTAACCTTCAGTTTATTAACAGAGGAAGACAAAGTTATTTTAATTAGATGATAATGAAAACTCAATGTTGCACATGTTAACTACTGGCAGTGTAAAAATACTGCCTATATTTAATTTGCTTTGATTTAACCACAGAAATGTGTTAATGGAATGGAAAAAAAAAAAAGCAGCTCTATGCCAGTTTTTGAAGAATCAGATTTCTCTTCTCCAAAATAGAGAAAAGAAAAAAATAATCTCTTTTAGTTTGGGTTTTATTTACCTAGGTAATTTAGACATTAGAGTGATATGTGCTATAGAATTACACAGATGAGAGAGAGAGAGAGAGAGAGAGAAAGAAGAATTAATCACACAAGAGAGCTTCATCAGCATCCTTTGAGTGGATATTGGAAAACACAATGCATTTTCTTTAAGTTATGTAACTGAAGATTATGCAAAATGCATGCAGAACAAATAGATTTTGTTTTTCTTAGTTTGCAGATCCGTTTAATTTTAGTTTGAGTTGCTTAAGGATTGCTTGTCACATCATATGCCAGGTAAGAACTGTTCTGAGAAGTTGCCAGAGTTCAGCGGGGAGAGTGCCGGAGCCGTACTTCCCTGTACAAGAGACTGCATTTCAGTCAACAGATGTGTTTAGGTTTGGGTATGTAGCTCCCAACAATCCCAGCAGCTTAATGATTTCACATTTAACCACTACTGGTCCTGTTACGCCCTTCCAGCAGTGCATCATGAGCAGACATTAAAGTATTACAGGGGCTGTACCATCATTTTGTGGAAGATGCCAAATGCCTTCATAAGATTTGCTATAATATTAAAGTATTAAGAGCTTAAAAAAAATGCAAGGACAGAGTGTATGCTTTTTTGGGGGGGGGGGGGGGGTTGCCTTTTCCATTAAGATATTAGTATATTTTTGCCTTCAGAAGGGTATTTGCTTCAAAGCAGATTCTTTTAAAAGTTTCTTTCTTAATATTAACAAACTGCATAATGCATGAATCAGTTGATATTCTGGGAATATGGGATCAAATCGAGTATGTTGCAGATATTAAGTGATTTGTAGAGGGAGTTTTTATTTGTAAAGTGTTTTGATCTCCCTCAGATTTTAGAAGAGGTTTTGTAAATGCCAAACAGGTGTAGCTCTCCGCTCTGATTTATTGAAAGAACAACAATGTGGAAGAAGCTGAGTTTCAAACCAGCAAATTAGGACATGAAAATACTACAGGTGAACAGCTAAAATTCTGGTATTGGTTACACTGCTTTTTCCCACAAAAAACATTGGCTGTAAACAAATGCAGCTGCCAACAAGTCTTCCACTGTGACAATGACAGACTTAATGAGAATGAATTTCAGCTTTTGTTTCAGAAACTCTGGAAAGAGAACTGCTTTGTCTCTGCGAGCGGCTAGTCTCTTTCAAAAGTAAAATAAAATGCCTAAAAATTATGATTCCTGCAGTGTTTCATAGGAAGCTGGCACTTGTTACCCAGCAAGTTCACAGATTTTTTTTTTTAAAAGACTATTGGAACCATGTGAATAGAGGAATGTAAATATTATTATTGTCTGCATTGGGAGGAGGCCCAAATGTTTAATTTCTTTTGTAACTGTGGATTGAATACGTGGAAATGTTCTGATATAGTTATTAATAATTGTCTTAGTGTATTTAAGCTTGTAAATGTTACACGATTTGACCAGATACTATTCTTTGTATCTTGCCTGCAATAATCTTCCTCCCACTTAGCAAAATTAAATGCAGTATTAAGTCCATGTCCCTGCAGATTAACAGAATCCAATTATTTGAATTTTTTCAGCTTACTGTAGCTCTGTATTTATTTTATAAAGGACATAGTGGTTTTGCAGTGTTTGAAATCTCTCTATTTTACATACATTCCTTGAAGTGATAAGGCAGGCATATGCCACCAACAGCTTTTGCTGTACCTCTCTGTTAATTCAGTGTATATAAAACCTAGCAACAGCTCTTACAGGTCATTTTTTCTGAAGATACAATGAATTAAAAGTTCGTATCTTCAGTTTTATTGGGCACACACTCCACACTCCTTCTGCCCCCCCGTGTGTTGTTAAGCATCCTTTGTCTGTTAGATGTAGTAGATAGCTGACTAGTGGTGCTATCTTTTTGGCAAGATAGCTTCCCACCTTCAGGTATAATATTGTCCGTAAATCTTACTGCTTGCATGTGGGCAAGTAACCGGAATGTTCCAGTGCAAAGGTCCACTGGAGATGCCCATGTTTTAGAAGTTTCCTGCAACATTTCAAAAATAATAGATGATTTTGTCTTCTCAGTACATAAGAAGAAGAAAAATTGATGGGTTTTTTTTCCCCTCTAAACTTTTTTTTTTTTGATGGACTACCTTCAACAGAAGGAGTTAATTAAAAAAGGTGGCCAGTGGGAAAGTTGTAAGATTTTAGCGCTATTGGGATTAGTGTTTCTGTAAGACCCTCTCAGAATAGAGTCCTTGAATGGTTCTTCCGTGAAGACAACTTTGGGGTAACTAGCTCTTGTTTACTTTCCCAGGTAATGCCTGTCCCCCCCTCCACTGTTCAGTCACTGTCGTGAGACGATACAGTTTGTGAACACATTCATGGAATACATTGGTTGAAGCTGTTTTGAGATGCATTTAAGGAGTAACTGCAAAACGAGTTGCTGACGTTGCGCTTAAGGCAAGCTGCATCAAAGTGGTTGCCTCTGGCTCTTCATGCAGAACTGTAAAGTGAATTTACAGTGTGCTTTCTGGCCTAAGGCAACAGGTGGTAAATAAATAGAAACCCTTGTGATCTCTCCAAGGACTGAACTTTGCTATTTGATAAATGTTTTGTGTTTACCTGCTTGCTTAGTAATGAGCACATTTTGGGGATAAAAAGAAGAACAGAAAATCTCATGGCCATATTTATTGCTGTTTTGCCAAAATTTAAGCATTTCGTTTTAACCTGTGAAAATGTATGTTTTTACTGTAGTGTTATGAAAAGGCCTGTTTGTAACTATGCAGAAGTGGGCAATCTACCCAGCTGAGAAGTGAGTTACAGGTATAATGAGTTTATTTTTTAAATGCCATCCCCTTGAAAAGTTAGTTAAATTCACATAGACGTATCTTGGAGAATATTGATGCCAATGAATAGTTTAATATTAAGCCTTTGGCTCCCTTGATCCATGTGAAGTGACTTTGGTTGTTTTCTGTTCTTGAGTGTCTCTAGGCTCGAGGGTAAAAGGCAATAAAAGACACTGCCTGAATATCTTAGACTAAAGAGTAATTAAAAGAACATTAGGAGTGATGGTCATGAGACCAGATTTTGGTGAGAAAGTATTATTGAAGAGAAACCACGGGGTGAAATCCTTAACATTTCTCTGCGAGGTATCGTAAGAGCCTGAAATATTACAGTATGCTTTAACAGAAGTGCATACTCTTTAATTAAGTTATTGGAAAAATAATTAGATCCCAGGCAAGTGACATTTGGCAAAGGCTTATTTGTGGAGTTACTGGGAAATCCTTTTAGCTAACAGGTGAAATGTCAGCAAGTGAAAGACTGGAAGCTGGTTAGAACTAAATTAAAAATGCATCCCAAAGTGTAAAGACCAAAAATGTGACACAAACACTTACCATGTAAGAATAATGTGTTTCACCTTCTCAGCCTTAGGCATCACGTGAAGGCTGTGCAAAGTGACCAGAACCTATGTACAGCAGTGTAGCTCACACCGATAATGTGAACACTCAAATTACATTTAAAATAAAGTATAATAACAGTTTAACATGAATTTCATTTCATTCTTCACCAGTCTTACAGCCAATGCTACTACTTTTTTCATTTTGTCTCCTTTGCTGGCAGAGTTGCATTGATTGATTTGATCTGTTTAGTTCCTCAAATGTAGGAGGAAATTTGTAGAAAACAAAAAACTCTGAGCACAAAAAAAAGCAAGTCAGTCCCTAATCTACTGAATAATTTATCTTAATTTGCCTTTATTTAACTTTTTAAAATAGATTTGGATTTTTTTCTTCTTCATCATCATCTAAGCAGACCAGTAAGTCACGTACCCTGTTTTCTGGTCGCATGCTACCCATATTAATTTCTCACCAGACAGAGCTGCTTCTATTTCCATAGTAATATGGCAGCATTATAACAGTCTTTATGCATTTATATATTATGTATTACAATGTAATCATTAGTAATATAACACCATTTTTTTATTTTGATCCACTTGCTGAGGATTTTCCATCCTAAGAATCTGCATGTACAACAAAAGCTGTCATGGTTGCTCAATTTGGCCATATACATTAAAATTACCAGTCTTGTTTTTTCCATTTGCAATATGTCTGCATTACTGAGTAGTTCGTGCAAAGAGGGAAGGGACAGGGCACGATTTGGTGCAGCCTGTTGTGGTTCCTGGCGTGTATGTCCATATTGCATCTTGAGCAACAACGCCATCCAACCCAGTTGGTAGCGCATAGTGCATATGTAGACAGCTGATTGCTGCCGGGCCCTCTGCCCGCATTGCAAGTGAGGCAATCTAGGTAGCGTCCCATGGTGCAACTTCCATGTCTAGTGGAGCAGATTCACACCAAAAAGAACCCCTTCAGCGCAGTAAATCATTAACATAGACTTCATGTAGCTGGTGAAGGTAGCGAGGTCTGAAAATATCAATTCCCCGCTTTTGGCCATTCTTAGTGACAGATTTTTGCTGCTAGCAGTAGCACACTTCTCTAGATCCACTGCTTCAAAGCAAGTTTGGTACCACGGCTGCTGCGGAGTCTGAGGCAACACGAACCCATTTTTCAGTGTGAATGTTCTAAGCTTTCTCACTCTGTGCTTCCTGAAGTGATGATGGACTGGCCAAATTTAGGTACTCTTTCATAGATCTGCCGGTAGGGGGGGTGTATATTTTGTCTGGATTGAAAACAATGTCAGTGTTTGTTCCCTGATTGTTGACCAGCCACAGTAATTCAGAAAGACGGTGTTATCTGCCTGTCATATACTTGAAGGAAAATGAGATTCCACATAGTACCTCTTTTTGGGTTTTTTTCTGTCTACCAGCCTTTACTGATGCTGAAGATTGATTGAGGGAGAGTTTTTTTTAACACTATGCCTCTGCACTACATGTCTAGGAACATATGCTTACAATCTAGCTTCCAATGTTTTTTTGACTTACCAATCCCATAAGGTTTTCTGTTTGAGGTACAGAATCAGTATACACAGAAGCAGAGGCTTCCCCAATTCAACTGAGCCATTTCAATATCTCTATTGTATTTTCCATGAGCTCAGAACTTTTATTAAGAAGTGCATAATAAAGTGCCAATTCTGAACTGAGGTATACTGTTATAAGTGATTCTACTGTTTTACAGTGGAAGCATTTTATTGTGGCAGATCTAATCAATTCCACTACTTCTTTTGAAAAAACGGATTGTGTTTTAAGAGTTAAATGCTCTAACTATTGAAAAGGATCAGAGATTATATTCTCTGCTTTCCTCTCATGGCATTGTGGAACAGCCACTTTTGTCCATTTTTTTGCCTTTTGTGTTTTTGACAGTGGTATAGTGGCTGAGTAATAGAAATTATATGCTGCTTAATTGTTCTGCAGATTTGACCTAATGTAGTTCAAGATCCTAAATTACTGTGAAATTGCCATTGCACTACACTGTGTCCTTTGCAATCTTTTGAACTCAGCAAGCTCATTATATTGCTTTTTAAAAATTATTAAGCCTCTATTTAGCATTCTTTGAATAAATTATAAACTCTCTAAATGTCTGTACAATTGCAGCAGTGGAGTGTAGGGTAGGATGCCTGATGTTGTCTACCTTGACTTCAGCAAGGATTCTGACACCATCTCTTATAACATCCTCATTAGCAAGCTTGGGAAGTATGAGTTGGATGAGTGGACAGTGAGGTGGGTTGAGAACTGGCTGAATGGCAGAGCCCAGAGGGTTGTGATAAGTGGCACAGAGTCTAGTTGGAGGCCTGTAACTAGTGGTGTGCCCCAAGGGACAGTGCTTGGTCTGGTCTTATTCAACATACCCATCAATGATCTCGACGAGGGGACAGAGTGTACCCTCAGCAAATTTGCTGACGATACTAAACTGGCAAGAGTGGCCGACACACCAGAAGGCTGCACTGCCATTCAGTGAGATCTGGACAGACTAGAGAGTTGAGCAAAGAGAAACCAAATGAAACTCAATAAGGGCAAGTGTAGGGTCCTGCACCTAGAGAAGAACAGCCCCAGGCACCAGTACGGGTTAGGGGCTGACCTGCTGGGAAGCAGCGCTGTGGAGAAGGGCCTGGGAGTCCTGGTGGACAACAAGCTCTCCATGAGCCATTAGTGTGCCCTCGTGGCTGAGAAGGCCAGTGGTACCTGGGGTGTATTAAGAAGAGTGTGGCCAGCAGGTCAAGGGAGGTTATCATCCCACTCTACTCTGCCCTGGTGAGGCCACATCTGGAATATTGTGTCCACCTCTGTGCTCCCCAGTTCAAGAAAGACAGGGAACTACTGGAGAGAGGCCAGTGGAGGGCTACAAAGATGATGAGGGGACTGGAGTATCTCTCTTATGAGGAAAGGCTGAGAGAGCTGGGTCTGGTTAACCAGGAGAAGAGAAGACTGAGAGGGGATCTTATCAATGCTTATAAATATCTAAAGGGTGGACATCTAGAGGAAGGGGCCAGATTCTTTTCAGTGGTGCCTGGTGACAGGACAAGGGACAATAGACACAAAACTGGAACACAGAAAGTTCCACCTGAACAGGAGGAAAAACTTCACTTTGAGGGTGACCAAGCACTGGAACAGGCTGCCCAGAGAAGTTGTGGAGTCTTCTTCTCTGGAGATACTCAAAACCCTCCCAGACGTGATCCTGTGCAACCTGCTCTAGGTGATCCTGCTCTAGCAGGGAGGTTAGACTAGATAATCTCCAGAGATCCCTTCCAACTCCTACCAATCTGTGAATCTTTGAATTGATGCTGCTCATGCAACAAAGGTAGAAGTGATCTCTGTGAAAGTAGTGGTTAAAACAAATAGAAGTGTCATTTAAATACCAAAGACTGATAGTTTTTCAGATCAGGTGTCTGAACTGAGTTGCATCTGAAACTGCTGGTTTTTGTGTTGACCATATTTGCAGTAATTCCTTCTTACCTCACTGGCTGTTGTGAAAATAAATGCATTAATGCTAAGGAAGCATCTGAATGATGGAATAAGTGTCATAGGACATCATATAAGTTTCTGAACTCTGCTGGTTAGTGTGCCATAGATAAAGCAGGGAGACATGCATTCGAGAATCAAGATAAAGCAAAACATGAAATCATGTCTCACTTGTATGTGGTAACTGAACTAGGATCTCCTGGAAGAAGAATCATGTAATAAAGGACTGTAGTCACTATGCATGGCACTAAATTAACAATGCACAAGGCAGCCTTAAATGATTGCTTCTTCTAACCTTTGTGTACATGACTTTGTAATCTAATGCCAAAAACAGAAATAAAAAAGTATACCAAAAACCAAAAAACAACATGAAATTGAGGTACAAATACATGTAACAAAATGAAGCTTTTTGACCCGTGTGATTATGTTATGGAAACACTCAGAGACAATTCATTTTGCTGCAGATTTGTTGTTGTAGTGGGTGTAAGCTTATAGGCCCTACACTAGGGTTTTTCTCATATTTTTGCTGCCTGCTGCAGATGGAAGTTTCGTAAGTGCATTACTTGGTGGCCTGAGGGAAAGCCTAGGTCGCTGGTGTCCAGTATTATACGGTCCAAAATGTGCAACGACCTGAGAGAGCTCCGTCATCAGCAGTGTGAAAATTGCTGCAGACCTTCAGAGAAGTCATGTCTGCGCCATGTATACTAGTACTAAAATGCTTTAGAGAGAGATACTCTTCCCTGAATGCTGTGCTACACTCTTGTAGCTTAGCAGCAGATAACTTGGCTGTGTGCCAGCAAAGTGAAGGAAGTATAGGCAAGCACTCAGATCTACTTGACAATTTAGAGTAATGCCAAGTGGTTCCATGTGAAATAAATAAATGGAGAAATTTACCTTCCATAGAAGGGGTGGCGGCGGGGGGGGGGAACAAGTATCTTCCCAGCTCTGATTTTAAAATAGCTTTTAGAATCACAGAATGGTTTGGGTTGGAAGGAACCTTAAAAATCATCTAGTTCCAACTGCCTGCCATGGGCTGGGACACCCTCCACTAGCCCAGGTTGCCCAAAGCCCCATCCAACCTGGCCTTGAACACTGCCAGGGATGGGGCAGCCACAACCTCTCTGGGCAATCTCTTCCAGTCTCTCACCAGCCTCACAGTGAAGAATTTTTTCGTAATATCTAGTCTAAATCTACCCTCATTTAGTTTAAAGCCATTATCCTTTGGTCCTATCACTCCATGCCCTTGTAAACAGTCCCCCTCCAGCTTTCCTTTAGGCCCCTTTAGGTACTGGAAGGCTGCTCTAAGGTCTCCCCAGAGTCTTCTCTTCTCCAGGCTGAACAAGCCCAACTCTCTCAGCCTGTCCTCATAGGAGAGACGCTCCAGCCCTCTGATCAGCTTCGTGGCCTCCTCTGGACTCGCTCCAACAGCTCCATGTCTCTCCTGTACTGGGGCCCCCACAGCTGGACGCAGTACTGCAGGTGGCGTCTTTTGAGAGCAGAGTAGAGGGGCAGAATCCCCTCCCTCGACCTGCTGGTCACGCTGCTTTTGATGCAGCCCAGGACCTGGTTGGCTTTCTGGGCTGCAAGTGCACACTGCCAGCTCATGTTGAGCTTCTCATCCAGCAGCACCTCCAAGTGCTTCTCAGGGCTGCTCTCAATCCATTCTTTGCCCAGCCTGTAGTTGTGCTTGGGATCACCCCAACCCATGTTCCTGAAGTTCATTGACTTTCTGCAAATACTACTTTGATTTTTTATTTTATTTTTACTTTTTTGAAGACAGTTTAATGTGCATGTGTGTTATGTGTGTTCATAGGCTGGGTGGTACAGAGTAGAAGGATGGTAATTTGGGTTATATATGTCCTGGGTGTGTTTGCTTCCTGAGCCCCTCACTCCCTTTGGCCTCCTGGTGAATCAGTTTCTTGACTGCCTTACTTCTGCAGTAGTAAAACAGGCCTAATAGTGCTTCCCATATGCTAGCATATGGGTAACACCATCTGCATGGGGATATTTGTTTATCCTTGCAGTATTTTAGGGTGTTCATCTGCGACTTAATGGGTGAACGCAGAAGTGGTTACTGAGTCATAACGTATCATGTGCATGTTTCTGCACACAGGAAAAGCATGTGGTCAGACCTGAGAAATGCCTAATCCTGCAGCTGGGATATTACTCTTGTAATTCATGACTTTATATCCCTCTGCCACTGAGATCTGTTGCGTACACCTTGCAGATTTGTCCCTCCACGCAAAATGCTCTCAGTAGTCCTGTTGACCTCAGTTGTACAACCTCTTGTTTCAGGCATTTTGGTTTTGATGCACTTCACTGAAATTGGAGTGAGTTTCTCATATTTTTTTTTTGTGAATAAGGTATTTGTAATTATAGCAGGTCCTCTTAATACTGCTTGTGCTAGCAGGGTGTTTGTCATGACCTATGATTTTCATAATCACTGAAATTCACTGCTAGGCTAATAGTGTATGGTTGTACACACATTTTACTTCATCTTTCCAGTGTCCTCCTCTCTGAGTCTTAACTTTCAGTGTTTGCTTTGCCTTTTGTAAATTTCAGACTGCTTGGTTTTGTTTTTGTGGTCTAGTTTCTGCCCCACAAATATTAATGAAGTGCTTCTGAATTGCCTCGTGTGTGCAGTGCTGGGAATGCTGTATGAGTTTCCTTAGTCTCTGTGCTTGTTTCATTCCGATCATGCTAGAAAGCGCCTCAGCATGCTAGCAAGAGGGAACACGTGAACAAAACCAAGTACCTGTGTAAGACTTACTTCATCACTTGCGTCCTTTCTCATGGCTTCTCAAATGCATTATGTCCTACTTGTGCAACTGCTTCAGTAGCTTCCAGGGCAACAGCTTTTATTTCTTGGTCTGCTGAGAGATCCTGACTTTCTACTGTTGTTTTCAAGATGGGTGGAGAAGTGTAAGCAACCAAGTCTCCTTAATCTGACAGTGGTGCAGTGCACAGGAGGATACTTTAAAAATCAAGATTTAATGTACTTTACTCAGCTTCCATGCAACAAGCTTGGAAGAAAGTACTGTGGTGTAAGCCCCAAAGAGCTGTTGCAGACAGTGCACCGCAAGGTGTGGATTATACCTGAGAGAGTACAGCTGTAATATTTGTAATCTCCCTGGGAGTCCTTGAGTGTTCACCTTCATGTATCTCCTCACCTCTCATGCTCGCAGGATGGTTTCCCATAGCAGACACCCTTGTGACCACAGTCCACTTTGTGATGCAGCCCCTTTCTTTCTTAACTCTTGGCTGCTTGGTCTTGTTATTGACAGACTTCCATACCTTTCCTTTTCTGGGTCAGGTACTATATGTCTAGGGTGTAGGAAATGCGTAAGATGTCAGGTGGAGACCTAATGAATTGCCTGCATGACAAGTGTAAGAGTAAATGTTGGGTCAGCTTTAAATGACCTGTAGAAGAAGCTGAATGTCCAAAAGGAGCTCTGATTCAGATTTTTGTCTCTAATGTTGCTTTTTGACCTCTGAGGTGGAGTGTGAGATTTGTTAACTGAGAACAGAATAACATGCAGGATCCCAGGCATCTCATCTTTTTGAATAGTGTTTTTTCATCTTTCAATATGTTTAGGTATTTGGACTTTGCCTTCTTACTATAATGTCTACATTTGACAGTAAAAATAGCAGGTTTTTTTCTATAAATTACTCCAGTTCAATTTAAAAATTCAGGGTATTCTAAATTCTTGAGCGACTCAGGGACACAAGACCCATTGACTTTGAATCCATCCATAGTCTTTAATAATGTTTTATATCCTATCTAATGGTATCAAAACTTTTTGCTTGAGTGAACCTCATACTGCAGGCTTGAAGATTTGAAGTCTGTAGAATGGTCATTGTGACTGGGAGAAGTTCCTAAAGACTGGAAGATAGCAGGTATCACTTGTATCTTCAAGAAGGGCAAAAAGAAAGATCCAGGGAAGTACAGTCCAGTCAGTCTCACCATAATCCCTGGGAAGGTGATGAAGAAAATCCTGGAAAGCATTTCCACAGACATGAGTGCCAGAAGGTGATTGGGAGTGGTTAGCATGGATTTACAAAGGGGAATTCATGCTTGACCAACCTGACAGCCTTCCACAATGAGATGATTGACTTGGTGGACAAGGGGAGAGTCGTGGAGGTTGTTTACCTTGACTTTAGTAAAGTCTTTGATGCTGTCTCCCTTAACATCATCATTGTAGACAGCTGACAAAGTATAGGTTAGAGAAGTGGACAGTGATGTGGATTGAGAACTGACTGAACGACCAGGCCCAGAGGACAAGTAAAAGATGATGTCGAACCTTCACCCAGGACATTCAGTTCTAAGAGAGAACTATTGGCTCAAATAGTAGGAATTTTTTTGTAAGGGAAAACTGCAAGGCTTCCCACTTCACTTTCTTACATTTTCCGCTCTGCTTGTTGTCAGGAAGTAAAATCATGGGTGAAAAGAAATATATATGCCAGGACATTGTTTTAAGTTGCTGTACAGTGATCAGACTTACTTTTCTTTCTCTGGACGAAATTTAATATTGGCTCATCATCTTAGCTGGTGTGTTACTGAGAACGGTAATAAAAATCTGAATTCAAAATTTGTAAGAAAAGTAGAAAGATGAAAATCCTTTCTGGCTTTTTGTGTTTGTGATGTGCTTTTTTTTTCTTTGTGCATACATTAGTGCAGCATGTATGTGACGTGTATTTTCTAGTTCAGTTCTTTTCTGTTTTCTGGGGGAGTGAGAGAGGTTGTTTTCTTTTTAATCATTTCCCATCTGATTTAAATTTGAAGTAGTCATTCTGGTTTGGCAAACATTTAGATTGTAGCAGGAAAAAATTGTGCAACTAGAATAAACTTAACTTTAAACTTTTTGCGTTAATGAGCAGAATGTGATATAACTGTTGCTAACTAAAGCTGAAGCCTTTTTTCCTTCTCTTGAGGTACTTGGGATATATACATAATTCAGCATTTTTCTGCTTTTGTTTTCTTCTTGTGCTGAGCAGTAATAATATTTACAAAATACTTAGTTTTGATACCCTGGGAAATGTAACATAGCTTTCAATCTTTTTCAGGCTATATTTATTATAGAGACAGAAGGAAAGAGGGGAAAGTGTTTTTTAAGCTTTAATGTATTCAAGAAACTGCCCAAAGGGCTAGTGTTGGCTCTAGTGTGTATCACTCTGTTGCCCTTTTTCTTCCCAAGTTTCCTCTTGTGCTTTACTTGTCAGTAGTATTTATTCAGGTGTCTTTTTTTTTTTTTTTTTTTTTTTTAATCTTTACCCCTATGGGATATAGTTAAGGAATACCTATCAGGTAGTGAGGCTGCAGAATGTATAAAACTGGAACACCCCAAGCAAGGCAGGCATTGTAAGGGTGTATTCCTACTCCACTTACTTTTATAAAAGCACATGATTTTTACATCAAAAGAATAAAAATGTGTGTCTTTCCTTTACCATGTGTATATCTCATATAATTTCACTGGAGTGGATTATTTAAACTAAGTGACTTCAGAGTTTAGACTCTTCTAAATATATCAAGTGGGACCAGGTGTCTGATCTGCTTTAATACCATGTACCTTTTATTAGGGATTGATCAGCTGCCATTGCCATTTATGTTCCTGATGTTCTTTTTTGATTCAAGGCTATTTTTAAGTAACCCAGGTCAGGAAGGATATGAGTGGGGTGGAGTGCTGTGGGAAATCTGGACAATTAATGGAAAACATATTTGGAAGAGAGTTTTTGGTTGCTTCCAAAGAAGTATATGGAAATACAATTGATTCATTTGATTAAAAATGCTTACCTGAATCAGGCTGCCCCCCCTTATCCTCTTAAAAACCCCTGCTACAGCAAATTACTTAATTATCACTGAGCAATACTCCTATCAGTATCCAGTTTTGCATGTGTTGTGTATATAACCTGCAGCTTTGATTATGGGTTACTCATGTTGAGAGAGTGTCAGTGTATACTAATTTTTAGTTGGTATTTGGGATACCGGAATATATCAAATCTGCTTTAAACTGCAGCAGTTTTCCATGAACTGTTTTGAGAAAAGCACAAGGCTACTAAGGTAAAAATATGGAAAGTTTCAGCCTAGAATTGTTGGCACCCTCTCTTGTTTTTAACTTTGTGATTACAACGTGGCACAACAGAGTATGACATAACGTAGTTTCTTGGGTGTTTTTTTAAAATTAAGGACTTAAAAGGGAGCAACTAGTTTAGTGAGATACTTAAAACCCATTTTGTCACTAAGGATGGGCATATCTTTTTACAGGGTTTATGTTGAACAAAAACCGTCTGATAGCACAAGTTTTTATGGTTATAGCTGTCAGTAGACTATAAAACCTCTTTCTCTCAGAAGATCAAGACTGGCACTAAAAAGTCTCAAATCCTCTTCTCTTTCCTTGTCTGCCCCTTTTCCTCCATCAAGTAGCTGTACTGGAAATCTTTGATGTCTGACTGCCTTAATAAAGTCCTCTTTTACAGGCAAGAGTAACTGCAGGTTTTCATTAAGCAGATGACATTAGCAATTCCTAAAGCTATCTCCTCCAAGTAACTGAGAAAATATGCGGTATTGTAAACTGTTCTATGATTAATGGATTCACGTGTTGGTCAGAGCCTTGCTACCCCTGTGCTGCTTTGATGTTATCATTCTGTTGGGCCACCTGTGAGTTCATCCCTGTTCCTGGGCGGGGTGGGTGTGGGGACAACATTGTTTGTATATATGTCATAAAAAATATCCAAGTACCCTTAGCAAATAACCTCTTCCTGTGAGATGATAATAGCACATTTCTTTAGCTGGTTTGATGCATTTAAACCTGTAGCAGCCATTTGGGTAGGCAGAGAGCCTTAATCAATTTCAGTGCCCTCTGTTAAATACTCAGAGAAGCTAAATTAGAAGATACTGCTTGTACGTGGAGGAGCCAAAGCTGTATAACTGTAGGCGTCTTAGAGCTAGGCATGCTTAGCTTACCATACATAGACACAGGAAGGCACAGTAAGATACAGCAGACATTCCAGATTGGATTAAATGGAAGTGTTGGCACCTGTTAGCATTATAAACACAGAGTAGACAGAAAAAGTCCTTGTGATCAGTAAAACAAAATATGAAATATGGACGTAGAAGATGCACTTTTTTTGTTGTTGATGTTGTTACTGAAAACTGCTCTGAGGATGTCCTTAAGCTTAGCACTTGAAATACTTGTTTTAAAAACTTCTGCTGAATTAATTGTTCTTATGTACTAGTTAAGCAAAATCAGCTTAGTTTTTGGAAACACTTGCCGATATGCACTCTAAGTTGTTTCTGGAGCTGGAACATATTAGGTCTCTAGGTGAATTCAGCTGTTCAAAAAATATCTTATTTTGCATATTATTAAATCTAATATATTTATAATTATTAAATATTAAAATATTAATATTTGGAGCATGGCAGCAAACCTCAATGTTTTGAAAAATTCCCAAGTTATGTTTCCAAAGTATAGGTTTTCTTAACCCTCTCTCATCACCCCAAACTGTTGTCCACAAGCAGAGTCTGGTACCTGGTGTGCAATAAGCCAATCTTACGCACAGAGCTGAGATATTTATTTATTTCATGTTTGCACAAAGATGGGTGCTAGGTGGTAATTCCACAAAACTAGCACACTGCACAAAGAAACTTGACAATCGTCCAGATTTCAGCACCTTCTAGGGCAGGATGTTCCCTTTTTATCAGTCTTTTAGTTCCTCTTCTAGGATAGTTGTTGGCAAGGCATGCATTGTTTATACAAAGTAATTGGGCTTACACAATAAAGCTAATGATCAATGGTCCTCCTTAGAAGACCAGTGCACTATATTTTACCCTAAATTAAACAGTGTCACTGTAACCTAAGCATTAACTCAAACATAGGGTTTTACTGAGTCTACAGAACAGCTCCTTCTTGCAATCCTGATGTGTACTTCATGAAATTTACTTCATTAAAAGTATTTTATGAAGTTTTGCCTACATAACTCCTACCATCAGGGACCTCCAAATGTGGTAGTAATAATTCTTACTTATTGTACTTGGCACTCAACACACACAAAGAGGCTCAGCGGTTTTTAAATTAATATGTAACTTTTCTATCCCTAACACAGGTCATCTTTTAAAAATAACACTTGCACACCTTCTTTATGGTTAGCCACATTACTAGATTTTCCAGAACCAGTTGACAGCCAGCAAGAATAATATGATTGCTTTAAGTATATACTATCATGTAATGTATTAGAAAAAAAAAAGTTTTGAAAACTTGCATTAAAATTGGTTTCCTAGTCAAACACCTACACTCAGTTTTGGAAACTGATGTCTGGTGCCTTGCCTGAGATGTTCTGATCATTGCCGAACATTAGATAACTGGCAATTATGGTACTTTTACCTAGCTAAACATTTCACAATAAATAATAAACCTTTGAGGCCCGCCTTCTGATTTTCTGTGTCCCATTGATGTATCCTTGTCTTGATGTGGAGCAATGCTGCTGCCTTCTCTTAGTTTAGTGTGAACCCTTACTATTTTCTTGAGACCGTGTTGGTATCCAGGCCATTAAGGTACTTACCTAGAGTTTATTTGAGAGCCTTTTAGCACTGAGGGCTGCATATGGCTATAGACCTTTCATTTTAGAGTATTTTTTGTTGTGATAAACAAAAAAGATTGCCATGTTTTTGCAGTGATGTCATGTGGTGCAATTTGTTGTTACCAGATAATGTTTACATCTTGACTTCCTAGCGTGAAATATGGGTGAGGTCAAAAATACCAACAAAGCTATGCAACTTGGTTGTGTTTACATGGCTCAAAGCAAAACACCATGTTCTATGGACAAGGAGGTTTATCATTATGGTGCATAGAGTAACTTCTTAAAAATGCTTAGGAACTGAGAGCACTAGACAACTTCTGAAGAGTTGTCACACTTCCAAGTATCAACCCTGTGTTATAAATCAGGCTTAATTACATGCCATTCATAACTATTGCATAATTAATTTTACGGAATGCTAGCTTCATTCTTCTAACAGTAGCAAGAGTAGAGTATTGATTATGTCAACGTAAACTTGACCACCATAAATCAAAAGTTCATTGAGCTCAATCTCCACTCTCTCTTTGTTTTGACAGCTGATGGCTGGATAAGTGTATTATAGCAGGGCGCGTGTGATGCTTTCCACAAGTGCAGTCTTAGGCTCTAGCAACTTGCAGTCCTGATACCCTCAGCTGAAGTTCATACTTCTACAGTTAATAGCCATTTTTGAATGTTAATGCCTTTTTGAATCCCTACATACTTCTGAAGTCTCCAGTGGCTGTTGCAAGTAGTTTGAGGGCTCACTACACATTATCATAAAGAAATACCTTTTGATTTTTAATCAGCACCTTAATGTTCAGGGCTGATGAATCTCCTGTAGCTTCATGCTGCCGTGTCTGACCGGTACCAAGGCACACAGCCTCATGCAGCAGTGCACGCACAAAACCTGGGTGTTCAGTATGCGTAGACCAACACAGACAGAAGTGCTCAGCACTGATGTAAACATAAACAGCACCAATGGCCGCATCTTGTTTCCCATTCTGGCTGATGAAGTTAGAAGATGAAGGTCTGTTAGTGGGAAATTACGTGTCTTTACAGTATGGATTATTTTCTCTATAATTCTTTAAATATTGAAAGGCCACAGTAAGGTTTCCCCTGACCCTTCTCTTCCCAGGCTGAACAAGCCCAACTCAGCCTTTCTTCAAAGGAGAAGTGTACCATTTCTCTGATCATCTTTGTGGCCTCCTCTGGACTCTCTCCAACAGCTCCATGTCTCTCCTGTGCTGTGGACCCCAGAGCTGGACGCAGTACTGCAGGTGGGGTCTCACCAGAGCGGAGTAGAGGGGCAGGATCACCTCCCTCGACCTGCTGGTCACGCTGCTTTTGATGCAGCCCAGGACACGGTTGGCTTTCTGGGCTGCAAGCGCACGTTGGCTTATGTCCAACTCGTGTCACCCACGAGTTCCCCAAGTCCTTCTCCTCAGGGCTGCTCTCGATCCATTCATCCCCCAGTCTGTATTGATCTTGGGGATTGCCCAGACCCATGTGCAGGTCCTTGCACTTGGCCTTGTTGAACTGCATGAGGCTCACATGGTCCTGCTCCTCCAGCATGTCAGGGACCCTCTGGATGGCATCGCTTCCCCCCAGCGAATCAACCACACCACTCAGCTTGGTGGCATCAAGCCAGGATGTACCTAGCACTGAAAATGCAATTTGGCCACTTATATACATTATGGTGTAGAGCCATTTTCTGTTTTGCTCCCATGCTGTGCTCAGAATGTCTCTCTTGTCAGTACCAAGTCACAAACCTGAGGCTTTCTCGTACAGCCCCAAGGCCTGATCAGTGCATAGGCAGCTCAGGGCTTATTATCATGCTTGTAAAGTACAGATTGTCTTTCACTATGTATTTATTTTCCTATTTATTTACATTGAATTTCAGCTGCACTTTTAACACTTGATTGGTTGATACTGTAAAGCTTTCTTCTAGATATTCAGAGACAGTCATGTTCTATGCTACCTTGAATAATTTGGCAAGAAAACTTTGCTTTGGACATAAGATGCTATGTTTGTTTTATTTTTTTTTGTAGAGGAAAGGTGATTTAGAGGTTAAGAAAATATGTTGCAGTGCAGTTAGAATGTAGTTATTATTTTTACTATAGATTTAGCTATCACTAACATAACTTAGGAAACATCTACATTTCAGTCACATTTATGACTGACATTCAGCATATCAAACTGGTCTTAAAGTAATTCTAGTTCAGGTAGCGGTCTAGTCATAAAATTACTGTATTTTGCATGACTAACTGGGCATTCATTCAGTGCTGATATATGCTTATTTACTTTTGTTAGAGATGGCTATTCTGAGCATTTTCTATTTTTTAAAGTATAAAACAAAATTTGGCAGAAGTCCACTGAAAATTTCTTGAACCACAAAATGAAAATCTCACTGCTAAATGGAAAAGCTGCTAGCATGTAGTTTTCTGTGTGTTTTTAAGTAAAAGAAAGGTTAAATGCATCTTATGCACACACAGAAAAATGTATTTACTTTAACAATTAATGTCACCTTTTGCTATGAACCTGTTTTGTATGTTTAAGTCATGGTGTGGGAAAAGAATTGTTTGTAAAATTGACATTTCAATTTTATGCAATGCCTCTGATTCACATAATTGACTGGAAAAATCTTTTGTGTGTGATTGCAGTTCTAACAGTCCCATGTGTGCAAATAAACACTGAAGTGGTGGTGATCCTGTGTCAAAAATAGTTCATTAGCTTCAGTGCTAAGTCTTAAAAGTAATCATTACTAGTCTGACAAATGATATAACATAGTTTTAGTAACATGAGCCCAAAGCCTCAGGTCATCATTCATGTGTATGTAAACACATGAGCAGTAAAGTGCTTTTTTTGGGGGGAATAGAGAGGAACCTGGGTAATTTGGACCTATGCTAGCTGAAAGTATAAGACAGTTAAGTAGCCTCGTCCTTTTGCTGCTGTTGTTTAAATTAGCTGCTGTAAGAATTTTATGCTCTGGTAACCTGAAATGAGCTCTTTTCCACAATGCCTTTGGGGTCAGGGCTGTGTTAACGAAGGAAAAGGTTTTGCCACACCAGTGTTAGAACATCTGCCTGTGCTCCATAAGCAGTTGTTGGGTTTTCCAAGCTCTGCTGTTCTGCAGACCAGAGTGGAACGGCATTGCTTTCTGCCGTGGCATGAAGGGGTGCAGAAGTGTTTTAAACTACTCTGTCTTAATTATGCCCAGTACCTGTTCAGCTAGTGCATTTGGTATCCCTCCCGTGCTTTAGCAATACTGACTTGTGTGGGGGGTTGTAATGGGTTAGGAGTGGCCAAGCAAGATGCTAGGAGCTTCTTGCACCACAAGTTGTTCATAACTAGTCCTTCCGTGGAGGCTGTGTTGTGCAACTAGCAAGGCTCTGTTGGTCTGGGAAGTGCTGACTAATATGGCCCCTAAGTGGCAGAAGAAGATGAAGTTGTAGAAGCTGCTGAGATCACCTCTGTTGATTGCTATACAAATTGATGTCATGGTGAACCCAGTTGTAGGTGCCAGTTGGCCGTGAAATGTCTGATGCGCATCCTCTTCAGATACTCTGGTTTGTGTATCAGCTATAAGCCAGTGCTGGAGGCTATCTGATATAAATGACCTAGATGAATGCTTGCTTTGTGCCAGTATGGCCATTTAATAGCTAAATTGACTGGCATTTGGTTGACTCTTAGGAAGTTCCTCCATTATAGAAAAATAAAAAAATTCTGATACTTTTGTGTCTATAAAAATCTTGTTTTATGAGTCAGCCTAATATGTAGCATATAGTATTTATTTTCTCTAACATTCAAGGATGGAAAAAATGATTATAGCAGGTGTAAGATACAAAATTTCTTTAGGGTACATGTATATTGCGTCATAATTATAAAACATGTCTGTTGATCTGTGTTTGCACTTGTTTTATGTTTTGTGGTTTCTTTTTTGCAGAGATAATAAATAAAATCTTAAGTACCTTTGAATAATGGGTTTTCTCTTCTGTACATTGAATAAATAATGAATGTCAAGTTTTGGCAGTTTCTTTTTAGTTTTTGCGATTGAGCGTGCAATGTGAACCGTTAGCTCTGAACCTGCTCCTCAAATCTCCATGCAGGTCATTGTAAAACCTTTGAGATGAGAGCAGCATATAGTGGAGGTGGTAGACTGAAGGGGTTGAGCAAAGAGAACAACTATTTGTGTGCTATGACCTTTAGCATACTTTGGATTTCAGTGTCTGTAGACCTGTTCAGGAGTTAATGCAGGAAGTTAGAAGGCTAAGAAGAAATAATGGGTGATGTTAACTGAAACTGCATCAGTTTAACCTCAGTGTAAATGAAATCAGGGTCAGGTCTAACGCCTCCAAGTTCATCTGCATTTAGTTGAAGTTTTGCCATTTATTTCAGTGATGATAAGATTTCAGCCCAGCAGTCATAATTTAAGTAGATAAATAAGAGGACAGATTGTTATGAGTCAAACACCTGTTATTCTTAATTATTCTAGTAGAATGAATAGTGCTGTATGATCAGTGTTTTACAGAGGCATTTTGAAAGTCTTCATCTGAACTCTCTGTCTAGCTATGTAAATAGCTGTATTTCGATTACTGACCTTCTTAGTCAGACATGGTGTTTTCTTTCTTGTATGCAAGCCCCAAATTATACTGGAACATCTGTCACCTTGTTATATTGCAGACTTTGCCTTCAGCTTGTTTTGTTAGAACTCTGCTTCATAGCTACTTTAGCTTAATGACATTGTGATTACTTTACTGTGTACTTTAGAAGAACAGGAATAAATTGCTCTTCAGTATTTCCAATCTAAATGGCAGTGATTTAGCTGGAGCTAATAGATTGGTATAGATTGGTACCTATGTTGTGAAAGTTTAAAAAATGATCTGATATAAATATTTACAAGAGATAGGTCTCAGTGGTAACTTGAAATATCTAAAAAGCAAACCTTTAAAATTTAGTGAGCTGTGATACTGCTTTTAATGTTAAGATTTGTTCAACAATTGAAGCTGCTGCTGCAATAGAAAAAACATTGCCTTTTTAATGATTGAGAAGTAAACATGGTTAGTTGTGCTGCAAGAAAAAAATTACATACATACCTTTTAAGAAAAGAATCATCTCCTTGCAGCACTGGTAGTGCAAGTAAAGTATTTACATACAGTGTTTTGTAAGAACACATGCCTTTCTTTTAACATTATTAGAAGAAAATAAACACTTGCATCTCAATCACAGAGTAGCCACTGACAACAGCTGCTAATGGCAGCCACCAAGAGTAGTGTTTTGGAAATTGTATTGCCTTTTTTCAGGAACAGGTTGTACTTCCGTCTTTCTCTGAATAGTTTAAGAACTGACAAGTGGCTGTGGTCACAGACAGGATAATAGATAGGCAGCTAATTTCACCCAGAATGGCAAAACCTGTAACTATAATGTGTGACTACCTGCCATGCCCACATGCTGTATTCCATTTATATAGGAATTATTTTATACCATTGTTATATACCATGGTTTTACCCAGCAGTTTTTGAGAGACAACTGTAGCTTGTCTTCACAGAGCCAACAATGTTTTGTTGTAAAGAAACAAGAGTGAGAACAGAATAAAAATGATCCCTTAGGTCTTGTTGACTGAATTTAAACTAGGTTGTGTGCTTATTGATTACACTTTTAATATATTTGAAGTGGATAATGTGAAATAAGTGTTCACATGTTACAGTTTACACTAGAGTGCTTACAGCATCTTGTTCCCAGGCTCACACAGGACTTGTGTCACTTGTTCTGTGCTCAAACCTCTTGGTGCATCCCTCCTGCTCCATCCACAACTGAGGGTTGTGGACTGCAGTACGCTGTTAGTAAACTAACCCTCTAGTTCTGTATCCTGGTGAGGATTGTTGGTTCTGTATTTAAGCAGTAAGGAATTAAGGCATGATTAAAGGTTGCATTCCCTCAAACAAGTGTACAAGACTAATTCCCAAAATCAGAGCGATACCTTTGCTCTGGGTAGTATTGTTCCGGGTTAGTTCTCTATGGCTGGATCCTGCAGAACTTTCTCACAAAATTCTTGATGGAAATTTGTCTGTATATGACTGTAGTGATGGCCATGTCACTTTGAAACTAGAATTTTGTTGAACAGTATTCTCACTCTTCTCATTTCCCCCCTCATTCTGCATCTGGCTACATCATTCATGTTTCTGCAGCAGGCAAGTGTAGTCACATGGTTTGTATGCTGCATCTTATTTTACATGGGAATACAGAAATATAATACATCTTTAGTGCTACAAGTCAGTATGTACAAGAAGGCACTGTAAACATCTCTATAAAAACAAGTATTTCCCCAATTGTGTTCAAAAGGTGAACTTTGAAATGTCTAGCTTCAGTTATCAAAAGCACTGTAGCTACTTTTGCATTGTTTTATCTTTGGCAATTATAATTATAAGGGCTTGACAGGGATTGTTTTGTGGGTTCGTTTCTTCTCTTTAAGAAACCTGAATGACGTTATCGTTCTGACACTATGTCAGGCAGTAGGATGGCAATCTCCATAATTGCTACAACTTCCGCAGTAGAAGTAGTATCCCATTTTTATGTAACTAATAGAACAAAGAAAGTTCTTAATTTTTTAAATTAAAAAAGTTAGAGAGGATGTGTCAGAAATAGAAGTGTAAGAATGAAAGCAAGCAGGATAGGAATCCGAGGAGGGTTTCTTTTGATATTGGTCTTCAACTTTTTTGTTAGAATTATTTTGCGTGGAAAAAGTAGATTCAAAAGACCCAAAAAACTCTCAGTCAATTCACTGCAATTTTTCCCCATATGATTAAGTGCATAGTTTTTGGCCACTTGGTTTGGATAAATCAAATTATCAGCTGATCCATGGTGAAATGTTTGGCTTTGAAGCACGTTGCATTAAACTTCACTGTTTAACATAGCACTGTCTATAGTGCTATCGTGGTTCAAAGAAGCCAGGAATGCTGCCTCTCACCTTTTCTTGTTTATCTTGGCTCATCGCTGCATCCACTGCAGCTGAGAGCCTTGTGTCCTGGAAGATATATGACCATAGACCCGTTGTGGAAATGTAGCTTGTATGAGTACACCAGTATGGGGCAGTTCCCTTTAGGCATGTACAGGTTGATGTGGAAGAGGCTTCAAACATAGTGGGTTTTGGATGGTCCATGACAATTGGTTGATTTGGCACAAAGTGCTAAAAGGTTTTGTTTTGTGTTTCTAAGTAATTCTTGATATGATAAAACATTAGAATTTCCTGTAGGGTAGAAAGATGGTTTACTACCCTCCACCCCTCCCCTGCCCAACTGTGGTGTAAATCAAAGTAGAAGATATAAGCAGTATTTTTCCTCTTATTAGAAATATTCTTCAAGAAAAGATGACTTAGGGAATATTTTGTCCATTGCTGCAGAAAAAATATGTTAAATTTTCAGTAAGAAAGTGGGTGAGGCTTTTAATGAACCTGAAAGCTGTAGCTGATTTCCTACTGCATTTTGAGATTACGCTGTGTATGCCTGTTAGTGCAGAAAATTACGTTCTTTTACAGTTTCCTTAGTACAGGGGATGCCTCTTTTCTTGTTACCAGTGGAAAAACTGGATAGCTTTTTAGTCCTTACACACTGCTGTATGTGTTTCTGTGGCTTTGAAAAGGATAATATTCATGTGGGCTACAAAGCTCCAAACATGAGAGAATTGTGAGAAGAGAAATTGAATGTCTGGCATAGTCTTCCCACAATACATTCCAGTGAGTTAAAAACAAAAAAACAGAAACTGTTTGTATTTAGATGCAGCTATTGGTGATAAAGTGCTTCTCAGCTGTTTTGTTTGAAACGGATGGCTTGAAGATGTGGTGATGTTTTTCTGTGTGCATTTTTTAAAAAAAGGATCAATTTTGGTTAAATTAAGAAAAGAGGCAATTTGTACTTTGAGAGGAAAAAGAATTTCAGTTAAAAAGAGACATTTATGTGAAAATGGGAAAAAGAAATGTAAAGCAAATTGAATTTTGGCATTTGCCATGTGAATACTTCTTTGATCATTGAGACTTTACTATTACATTACATAAAAAATATGAATCATGAATATAATTTTGAGAAGCTCCAGTAGAATAGCAGAGAACGTAACTTCTAAAACTTGATATTGGCAGCACTAAAAGTGCAATAACATCCTTTGAAATTATTCTGTTTCTATTCAAGCTGAAGACAATTTGCTCTGCTTTATTTGCCATCCCAGATTTTTCAGCAATTTGCTATGAAAAGCATTGTGAAACAAGCGTAGTAGAAAGTAGAGCTTTACTTAAAAGTTTCTTTCATTGTATGGCAAGTTCAAGACCTAATGAACTGCACATTTCTGTCAAACTGGCAAGAAATCAATAACATTTGGCCTTTAGCCTGCTGCAAAGGAAAGATCAGGATGCTGTTTTGCACTTCTCCAGCCAAGGCTTCATAGGATTTATTGTGGAATAGCAACACCGCTACCGTCATGGGAAGGTTTTCCTGTTCAAAGATGATCTCCCTCAGGAACTCAAAATCATTTTATTTATTCAAGTTAGCTTGAGAAATCTATTGCGAATGGGGATGCGACTTGAGGTAGGAAGCAAAATTTGAGGTTGCATAAGAAGGAGGAACATTTTCCATCTTTGTGGAAAATGAACAGAAAATCCCATTGTTCTGCATACAATTTACTGTTTCTGGGAGGGTAAAAATGATGCCTGTACTTTTCTGCCCCCTCTTCCTCAGCCATTTTGTGACTCTATCTCCTCCAAAATGATGATGCCGGCTTAGAATTCCTCTCAGTTCTCATTGTCACCTGCTCCTTGCAGGGACATGATGTTTGACCAGTGATCCCGTGTATGTATTCTCAAATCTTATGTCTGTGGTCAGGAGGATTAGCCTTTATTGCTGCCCAGAGTGTGTGCAGGACAGCCTGATAGCAAAATTGGCTGGATTGATGTGGCGTGGCCATGGTCACAGAGCTGAGCAGCACCTATGACTCTGAAAGAGAGTTCTGCTTTGCCTGTGGCAGCTTTGTTACGAGTCTGCACTGGTAGTTGCTGACTTCCCGCAGAAAGTATTTCAGAAGGTCTGTAAGAGAAAATGGTATTAATTTAAATGTATGTAATACGATATGCCATAACAAACTGCTTTTTTTAGAGAATGAAACCATGCTGCATGCCCCTTAGCCTGAGTAACAAAAGAGAGCATGATCTCAGAAGAGCTAGTGGTGACACTGCTCAAATGTTGATGTGATCCAGGAGTTGTGGAACATCTGGAAATGTCTCAATTACCAGAAAAGTGCTTCCAAAGGTCAGTATTAACCAACACAGTGCCGGAATACTCTCATCAAATGGAAAGGAAACTCATGCCTAGCATGAATAAAAAGGTTCTTCAACTTTTCTATTGTAAATCGTTTGGTAAACACACTGTGCAAAAAAAGCATCTTGATACTCAGAATTGTCACAGCTCCAGGAGAAAAAAGAGTTGATGAAAGTGTGTTATCAGTAAATCAAATTTTGAAAGTAGCTCTGTAACTCCTTTTGGCATATTTGCTTTAAGCCCATTTTATTTCTACACAAGCTAAAAATTAGCACACAAAAGATAGTTTTGGTTGACACTTACAGCTTTGTTCATGTCATCTCTGAAGGGAGGAGATGCCCACCAGTACAGTTTAAAAAGTAAGAAATAGATTGTGGTTACTAGCCTAAGTAACTTCCTATTTCTCTCTTTGTACAAACCTTGCTATTTGATTAATAGCAGTGGAATGACAAATGTGATTAAAACCAGAGCATTCACAACCAATTTTCAGGGGAATCAAAATCCAGGCATTCTCTGAAAGATGTGAAATGTTTCTATCCTATTGTAAGGGAATATGAGTACTTGCTGAGTTACTTAAAAAAGAAACGTCAACATTTCCTTTGCTATATGCATGACACTCATTTGGACAAAAAATCAGGTATAATTTCTCAGCTTTTCAAGTATTTCACATTGTGTAAGCTCCAAAGTCTTTGTTACTAACAATCTATTGAACATACCACAGCTAACATGATTTGGAGATTTGAGAAAAAACTGAAAAGAAAACATGTACTGTAGTTGGATAAACTACTGAGAACTTAATGTCTGCTTTAAGTAGATCTTTGATAGTTAATATATTAAGATGTGGATTCCATCTGTAATGCTATTGGTTTTATAGCCTGAAAAATAATACTATTTTACACAAGCCATGAACACATTTCAGCAATCTCCAGCCAAATTTTGAAAAGCAATTTTCAGCTTATCACTTCTATAGTACAATTCAGTTCTCACCCTTCATATAAAATGTTAGTGGATGTGACACTCTTGTCAGTGTGAGGTTTTCATTTATATATGCAAGGTGAGTTAGTTGATTGGGTTATTTTTGGTTTACTGGTACAGCATGGCTAAACAGCTTCATCAGTTAAGGAAATTTCAGTGAATTCTTGTACAAAACAAGAGGTTGACAATGGTTAGTCAGAAGTTGAAATAATACTATGGAGCATTAGGGAAGGATTGTCTTACAGACTGAATCTTCTTAATTGTTGCTTGGACAAGGTGAGTTGCATTAGATTTTTGTGGTTTTTAGTCATTGATGAAAACTTGGAGAACTTAAAGGATAGCAGTTACAAGAATACGTACAGAGATGTCACAGAAATTTGATCGAAATGTTTCTTAGTGGATGAGGTATGACAGGACTTGACCATGGGATCTTTGATGTCCTGAGACAAGGTAAACATTTTCTTTCTCTGTGTACCTGAGCATGCCCCATATACTCAGGTGATTTTGAGCGAGAGCAGTCCAAACCATTGCCTTGTGCTCTTGAATGGCCAGATGCACTAATAGGGTTAGTTATAGTTCCCTCCAAATGGGCAAGCACTACTTTTCTGCTTACAGTCTTTGGGGACGAGATTGGGAAATGCAAGTTTAATGAAGAACTTGTTTCTATGTGAGTTATGGTTAGAGAAGCACTGTTTTCAGCTCTGTCGAGTTCATGGACTTCTTGGATGCCTCCTGGCCTCCTGAGTTTCGTTCAGGTGAGTAGGCCAGCCAGCGATCCTTTTGGTGGAGTATGAGTAAAGAGAAGGTGGAGGTCTAGGGAGGAGAACATGTTTCTGGTTTTGAAATAACCTTCTCTTGCTTAAAAGTTAGATTCTGTCACTTTTCTTCCCAAGTTTATTACTAGCTTATATCCAGGCTCCAACCCCTAGGGATAGTTAATCACAGAGTAGGGCTGTCAGTGAGCATGGTGGCACCAAAAAGACATTTTTCCATGTCATAAAATCATTCAGGTTTGATTGGCAGTTTTGAAACCATTCTATGTGGTCCTTTGCAGTGGTCTCTTATTTTCCACCAGAGCCCTGGCAATCTCTGGTCCTGGCGGCTGGACTATACCAGCCTTATCCCTCATCTCACAGAATACTGCAGTTGCTTGAAATTTTGAGTGTTTGTTTTTTTCTGAAACTGTTTATAGATAGAAATGATTATATATAACAGAGATGTAACAAGGTCTAGGATGTGCTGACTTCTTATTCTTGCTTCCCTATCGTATGTTGGCTCACTTCAGGGAGAGGAGCTCTCTTTATAGCAATCTTGAGTTGAACTCATTTACAGATCTATATTTGGACATCTTTGCACATACCCTTGCATCTAAAATGGGCACCATAATTCTTACCTTGTAGAGGAGTCAGAAGACTGTCTGTAAAGAGCTTTAAAAATGACAAATCCTATGTTTACATATATTCAGAATATAATTAAGAAGCTAGTCAATTAATCCACTTCCTAGAAATTAATACTTCAAAATTACTTGCCCTATAAAGTGTTTATGTGCATGATTTGGGGTGGTTACACCTTTTTTTTTTTTTTTTTTAACATATGCGGTGGTGTTTACTGAGAAACCCAGGCTCCATTCTTGCAGTACACCCTGCATGGACACAATCTTCAAGACTGAAGTGCATTATATCATTTCATTATTTACCTGTTTACTCATTATTTAAAATGAAGCTGCACATTTTTAGTAGTGAGGGTAATTTAATACCTAGAACAATTGAACGTGGGCTTAGGTGGGTTTTTCATTACTTTTTATATTAGAATTGGTTAAGGAGGTTCTGTGGCTCCTGTACGTTTGATGCAGGAGCTGTTTAGTGAGGTTTTTCAGGCCTCTATTACATCAGTCGTCAGACTAGCACATTATAGATGTTTCTTCTGGTCTTTAAAGACTGATCTTTTAATTAAAATACAGGGATATCTTTTGCGGGCCACAACAAATACTGAGATTGTTTATAGCTGAATTCATGTGGAGGAGCTCTGCATCATTATCAGATATCAGACAAGAAAGTTGGATGACAGATGCTCCAGCTGGTGGTTGGACAATGAGGGAAAGGCTGTCAGTACATGGAGAAAGGTTACTAAGAACAGTGAAGGAATCAGAGTAAAAAAAAAACCCCAAAAACCAACCAACAAAAGTCTAATTCCTGAAAAATATATAAAACTGCCACTGATTACAGTATTCCCTCTTGCTATTCATTTCTCCTATCTGCCCTTTCTTTGTCACTTTGAACAGCAGAGTTTTCTACTAGTACAGCTGTACTGTGCTTAGTTATGTGGTAGGGCTGTAATCTTGAGGAGGGATCAGGGTAACTCCGGGGAAGAATGCTAATTCCCTCCTCTTTGGCCCCAGTGGAAAGGCAGCTCATGACACAGTGTCCTGAAAATGTCTCAAACTATGATTAAAACTAACTCTTTCAAAGTAAGTGATTTTACCTCTGAAGCATAAGGAATATATTATAAAGAAACTGAAGATGGGAAAGGATCTGAGGCAACGCGTGGTATCACAGTACCTAACATTTAGAGGTTTTACTACTGATGTGAGATCTGCAGACCTGAGTGCCATGCCTTTTTCCCAGTGCTTGGGAAGATGAGAATCCTAGGAATGGAATTGAGGGCATACAATGAGCAGAAAGATAGCTACACCATTAGGTATCAGGAGAAATTCTGCCTGTCTCTTGGTTTAGGCAGGTTTGATTTGGCTGTGGTTTATAGAAAATACTTACTTTATAGAAATTTAGTCTATAGAAAGGACCTTCAGGACACAGGTACTGCACCAGTCACCTAAGGAAGTTAGATGTAGAGATGTATCAGTGTCAGTCCCAGAAGACTTTACACATGGGAGGAGAAGCTAAGGATATGCAGGAAGGCAGCAGTTCTAGGAACACTGTGAGTGTTTACTAGTGAATATACTGGTGTTGGGATGCAGCCTTTCAGGTCCCTAAAAGTTAAATCAGGGGCTTTGTGGATTGCTGTACCTGATTCAAGCATGGTGATACAGTCCAAGTCCCAGGTTGGTTGCCAAAAAGCCTTCAGGAGACCTGTCTCATACACGGAGTTCCCAACAAAATGACACTTAACCTGACTGTCCTGAATTCCAGTCCTGTACTTTCATTATAGACCTTATTTCTGTTCAGTGCAGGGCACTGGAGACAGCAGCAGTAATTAATGTTGCGAGAAGAGAGAAAATGTCCTGCAGCTAGGTAATTCACAGCCTTCTAGGCAAGCAGCCTGTGGTTTCTGGCAGGAAATTCCCACTGGACGGTGTCAAATGCATTTTGAGACGATGCTACCCATGTTCAGTTTATTATTAGTGAATAATTTAGCTGTGCTTACTGTGTTGTATCAGTTCCTGTAGGCTTTACTTTGTGAAATTTCCTTTTGTGTGGCAGAATTTTTTCCCTGTTGATAAAGTACTGCTGAAGTACAAATGGTCTGCACTGAAAATATAGCAGATGTGACTGTATTATCCTGATTCTCTCAGCCATGAGAACAAATGCTATAACTATTGTAATTTGGCATAATTTTGATGGAAGTCAGCTGAATTGCAGGAGAATTAAGGTCTGCAGTGACCTTTGCGTATTCCTTGATTTCTGTTTTACATGCATGATGGGTATGTTTTTTTTTAATCAATATAGTAAGAGTTTATAAAACAGGGTACATGTATGTATAATGTCCCTAATTCCAAAACTGCTGATTGCCTATTTAAATATAATGACCTCAGAATGCTGTTGCTCTTGGCCCAGACAATATTTGCAGAATGGTTCAGGAAGGTGATTCACTGTCAGATGCCAGAATAGATTTTATGCAGCAGGTTGTAACTTGATCAATCCAATAGTGGTTAAAGAGAGAAGACATCAAGCCATCTCATTTACCATACAATATAGGGGGTGTATGTGCATATGTATATATGGTATATATGTGTCCAGTGTTAAACCAAACCCAGAACAGATACTACAACCCATCTTTGAATCTCGTCAGTATGGGAGATGGAGATCCAAAACAATGCTTTCTAACGTGTTCTTGAGCCAGTGGCTTGGCAGATAAAAGCCTTGTTCTCATTTACATCTAGAAGCTTTTTCTCTGTAGTCCTGTTCAATACCAGGTTTCTACCTACTGGGGGTGATGAAGTAACATTAAGATGATTAAAAAACGCTTAATCCCTGGGTGCCACAACAAAGAAACACAGAAGCTGAAATACTGCAGTGGCTCTTTTCTAGTTTTACAAATTACCTCTTTATTTTTTTAAAGAATCAAAACCAAAAACCAGACAATTAGTAAGAATGAGCACTTCATGAAAATGCCAGTGTATCTTGTTTATAATAAAGTGTGAAGCAATTCGAAGGGTTTAAAAGACTCACATAGCATCAAGTTTTAATTAGCTCCCAGAAGACTATGAGAAACTATTTGAGTGGACTAAAGGTCCAACTAGTCTAATATCCTGTCTGATGTTGTGGCCATGAGGACATGCCAGGGAAGGCATCAACTTAGGTACTTACTTGACTTTTCCTTTCCCTCTCCTCTGAGGTGACCTTAAGCTTCCAGTTATTTTCAGCTTCAGGATTGTTTGAATTCTGAATATGTGAATTCTGTGTGTTCCATAGCCTACAATTTCTGTACAGTGAACTCTCCCTGCAACCCAGTGACACTGCATTTACCGCTTCCTTTGTCAAGGAGGAACATCAGTTTACTACCAGTTGCATGAAAAATCACTTTCTTGTATTTGATTTGAAGCTGGTCTCTATGATGTTCATTTAATAGATTTTTTTTTACTGGAAGTGAAATAGAGCAGTGGATCCCTATGCACCCATTTCACATCTTTTGTGATTTTGTAGACCCATGTGGTATCCCCAGAGTTGTTCCTTTTGTTGTACTGAAGAGTCTCAGTGTAAGTTTTTACTGATACAGGTATCTGATTTGGACATATGCAAGCCTTTCTATGCCACTTTTATCTTTTTCTGAACTTTTACCATTTTATGTTACCCTTTCTGTGATGGGAGGTCCAAAGCTACTCACAATATTCAAGATGTTTTGTAGCGTAACAGTCGCATCTACTTTGTTCTGTTTCTTTCCCAATCATCCCTAGTACTCTAGTTTGCTTTTTGGGCAGCTGCTGAGCATTGGGCTGGTGTTTTCATGGAACTTACACCAGGATCTTACTCCTGAGTGGTGGTACCAAGCACAGAGCCCATCTCTTCACATGTTAAGCTTGCAGTGTTTTTCCTCACGTATGTCACTTCACATTTACATGCAATGAATTTCGTCTGCCATTTAACTGTCCAGTAACTCAGGCGTGTTGAGAATGCAGTTCTTCATAATAGGTTCTCATCATTACTATCTTGAATAATTAACAAACTTTGTCATCCTTTGTAATGCCTGTCTCAGTCCTCAATGCAATTTCCCAAGGAAGTCCTTTGATGACTTTGTTCCATTGTAAGAACTGACAGATGGTCCAATATTCCAGCTCTGCTTCCTAGCTTTTGATCAAATTATTTTTTTTTTCCTTTTATCCATGGAGGGATGTTTTTCTTGTAAGTCCTAGATGCTTAAACATTTCCCTAAAAATCTGTCAAAAGCATTTTGAAAACCATATCATCGTAATCCAAATGCTTGTTGACCCCTTCAAAGAACTCCACTGGGTTTAAAGGAGATGACATCCTTTTACAAAAGCCATACTGACTCTTCCCAAGTACATCATATTAATTCTGATGTCCTCTAATCCTGTTCTCATTATAGTTTCTACTAATTGGTGCGATACTAACATGAAGTATATTTGTTTCATAGATTTCCCTGGGGACTTTTTAAAAAATTGTCACAGTTTTCATCCTCCTGTCACTATTCCATTTTCATGCTAATTTAACAGCAATAGACTATGAATTTCCTGCCAGTCCTAGTGGCACAGCAAGTCTCAAAATGTGGCACAACCCAACCCCAGCGTTTGCCTTCCCTTGACTCAAGGCACAATACCCTCCTTCCCACTAACATGCTGATGATCCAGTGATGGGGAGGGATTGTTGTCTTCTCCCCCAAACATCTTCCTCACCTCCATATGCTCATTCTTTTGCACTTGTTCCCTTTTAGGGATGATGCCTTATCCCAAATATATTACCTTCTTTTCCTTCCCTTCCCGCAGGATGTAAGAAATACAAGACACATGTTTTGTCTTTGAGAAGCTGGGCAAAATACTGTCAGGAGAACACATCTGAGAACTTCACGAGTTAACATGTCCTTGAATAGTACAAGCTGTTTTGATTTAGACTGCAGTTCGCTGCTTTTCCTTCAAGGATTATTGAGGAGTCTTCAGTTGCTGCAGTGATTATCCTCTTCTGCCCAGTAATTTACTGGTTCTTGAGATTGCATACAGGTTGCCAGATTCTGAAATGAACATGTCTTTTGAAGTCAAGAATAAGAAATATTTTTAGCTTGTCATATTAATTTTAATTAATTACCTCCCACCTTTTTTTTGCCTCAAGGGTTTTTTTAGCATACCCTTATAAACAACAGGTAGTGAATACAAGCCATAAAGATACAAAGGTACAGACTAAGCTTCCTCATTCCTTGCATTGAAGACAGACTTTTGTTAAGGCTCTTAATTTTTTATAGCAATCTTGGTACACAGACTAAGTTTTCACAGTTGTTTTGCATTTATAGTCTTCATTCTTATCAATATTGATGGCTAGAATTTTCTTTTTAAATTGCTTTTGAAGTCCTGGCTTGAATGATTGAACCAAGACTGTGCAATAAGTTGCTGAAAGATCAGGAAATAGCATCTAATGAGGTCACGCCACAATTAAGCTTTAAAAATGGTATTTTTGTAGTATATTATGAAGATAATTAAATTTGTTTTATGTTTAGCAAGAAAAGTTTAGGGAAAAGCAGTTCATAAACACGTAGTTATTACCACACTATAATCAGCATTGTGCTGTCAGGAAGTTTAGTCTTAGGGGTGCCTGTATTGATGGAAACTCTACTTCACTATGTCATAAAAGAGGTGTTTCTTTTATAGGTCATATATAATTTGAGGTTTGGTTTATTACCAGAACAATGCTTGTTTTTCCCATTGGAAAGTATGGCAACTTCAGAGCTTTTGCTGTTGTATCTTGAATCCAGCCATTATCTGGAATGTTTTCTAAAGACAAAATTATGGTGTGAACTGCTGTCGATGAGAAGCCCAGCATAATAACCAGTGTACTCTGGTACAGGACTTCATTCACTCAGGTGCTTAATCTTGTTCCAGTCTTGTGTGTGAAGCAGCGATGTCCATCATGTCATTCCAGTTTTTCCTTTTCACTGACAGGAGAAACTGATTAGCACTAGATACAAGTCAGAGAAGTGATACACAACATTATTCCTGATGCATCTTGATCCTGTTGTTCTTTCCTTGACTGTCAGTCAAGATAGTGCCTTCATACCTGTGCAAGGTATACATAACTTTGTGTCCTTTTTTTTCAGACTTTAGTTTGGAGAACTCTGTCAAAGATGTTTATATTAAAATGAAGACTTATAATTTCGCTAGTGTGTAATGAATACTGAAAGGACACCTTAAAATAAAATTACTGAATTTGTTTTATATCAAAATACAGAATGTTCATTTTATCTTCTGTGAGTCTGAGAATTTTTGAATAAATAATAATAAAAAAATATCCAACGAAACCACAGGCTTAACTTGAAACATGAGTGCCTGCCTGCTAGTCCAACAGGCACGATGAATGATGATGAGGGTAGTTGATGTAAATGTGTCCTATAGTTCTTAAATATTCACTGCCATCACTTCAAAAAACTAATAGTGCAGAAAGGTGTTTTTTACCTGTACTGTACTGCAGTGATGTGGAAGCTGTGTCATTTAGAAGATTGAATGGCAGTACTAAAATGATGTATGTCTATATATACATATACATCTATATATATAGGCCCACTCACATACTTCATCAATTTGAAAACCTAATAATGCATCACAGATACCATCTTATTTTCTTGTAGTAAATTAGTTTTGTAAATGAGCAACATTTATTTTAAAAAGAGAAGTCAAGGATGACTTAAGACATTCTTTTTAGAGGCATGTTATGACATTTTGCTTGCACTTTGCTTTCTCTAGAGTTGAGTACTTCTGCATAAATGATGTGATAATGATGCTTGAGTGCAATATGCATGTTTGAGGGGGATGGAGGATGTAGTTGATTTTTAAAGTAGCTTCTGAAAATTAATGCCTTTTATAATTTAGCTTTGTTTCCACTGGGTCCAGTTCTATTGTAGTAGCCCTCTAACTTTGTTTGAAGTTGTGCATTTTCTTGGTCTAACTAAGGTGTTTAGAGTGTGCCTATCACCATAATAACTGCACACCTCTAAATCTAAATTCTGTGACATGAGATCACTGCAAGTCTTGCTCAAAAGAGGTCTGCGTTATCTCACTTTAAAAGAAAAAGTAGGGAGGACTGTAATATTGTCCCTCCCTTTAACTTGAATCCCTACACAGTGGGATTAAATCCAGTGCTTGTCTGCACTTGTGTGTTTATTCTAATTTTATATGTAGCAGCTTTATGAAACACAAATAACTTGTTACATAAAATGCATCTCTGAACAGTGTGGTCTATCTTTAAATACAGTTTTTAAAATAGACTATTCCAGTCCATAAACAGAGCATATTTGTATGTAATCTTGCTGCACTTTTTACTGTCCTGTAGGTTGTTTTGAACTGCACTGTATTGTTATAAAAGTTTTTTATCTGTCACTGCTGTGGAGAATCCTATGGACCTGATTAAATGTTTCTCTCTATTCGTAGCATTCAGATTTAAGTGATATACACTGTTGAAAAAACACAGTTTTATAAGATTGTCCTTTTAATGATTTATTGATCCTCGTCTGTGCTCTGGAGTTGTTTTGTTTCTGAAACTTAATGGATCTGAGCCTGGACTTTCTTTGTATAGCCTGTTAAATGTGAATGCTGCTTCTTATTTTTCTTTGTTTCTATTTTGTTGGTCTGTTGTTAATCCTGCAGTCTTGTGGTCTTCTGTATGAAAAGTCTTTTGTATACACATAACAGTATTTAGTAAATAAATATAATGCACAAATGAATAGTTTTCTCGTTATGGAGTGCCATCATACGTACTCACATTACCCAAAAAGAAGCCAAACACATGAGTTTACTCAGATGCACAGACGCAGCTGGGTTTTGTAAATGTGAGGTCCCCAGGCACAAACCTCGAAGCAAATACAGGTGCACAGACAGTGCTAGCGCCAGCGTAGTGAACCCAGTGCATCTGGGGTGTATTGAACCTGCTCTGTGCACGCTGCACAGCTGACTTGTGTGTTGTGTGTGCACAGCAGGCAGCCACATGTTTCAGAAGGGGCCAACAAATGGCTTGAAATCATCTCTTTTTATATGGACAAAATTCATTATCAGTGTTGACAATATCTGCAGCCAATTCTCCATAGGTACAATTTCATCCCTTCTGTTTCTGTTTATGCTTGTGTTCCTCCTGCCTTGGAAATGGCTTTTAATTCCAAGGTGTTTTATATTTTGCTTGATCTCCAGCATGGTGTTTGGCTCAGAGGGGCTTTTTCAGCTGAGCTGTGGGTTTGACAAGGAAAGCAGAATGTTTATTGACATCACTTCAAGTTTCTTACTGCTGTAAACAATGGCTAATGGCTTGGGAGAACGCAAATTATATACCTTGCTTGCTGACTGGAGTGAGTTTGGAATTTGCTGTTAGACCCCAGAAAGTAATTGCTGCCACATGTGGTTATAATGAGTTCACTTTTAACTGGGATGAAAGTGGAAGAGGGGTTGAGAAGTTCTAGGTAATGAAGAGAACTGAGTGATCTGATGCAGAGATGTTGAGCTATAAGAGCTCCTGAATCACATCAGATCTAATAACCAGATGGTTTTGTGTATGGGCAGGTCCCTCAATTGGACCCCCTGCCAGTGAAACCACTGACTTACTAATGGGTGCATTTAAGGCTCCTGTGGAAATTACAGGTGTGCGTTTAGGTGCGTTCTCACCTATTTTCATCTAAGGTGGAAGAATTCCATTTGCTACCTGGCTGTAAGTTAGTATGCAAGCTATGCAAAATAAATGACCAACCTTGTGAAATGGGTTTTAAGGTGGATGACTGGGGGTTCTCTCCTCCCCACTAGATACTATTATTACTACATTCTGAAAGTAGTGAAAGCTTTCCTGAAATTTGCTGAAATTCTGTGATCTATGGAGCAATGTCCTTCACATAAGAAATGCCATCGAAGAATATGACACTTCCTGTGTTTCAGCATTCTTGTGAGGAAGTGGTGGCAGTTCCAGATTTGGTATCCCGTGCTGGCATCCAAGAAAAATCTTAGGTGAAAAAATGCAATGTAAAAAAACCCTACAGAAACCTCACTGCAGTCACACTATTGTATTCGACTGTAGAAGCTACTTAGGATTATATTCTGTTGTATTGTATGTGGGAGCTTAAGAACAATAATTTACGATAAGTATCATGAAAGCTATTACCTTGATACACAGGGGAATATGCTAAGGATACAGTTTCAACTTCAATCCATGTTTCATGACTAATAGCTTAAAACACATCTTCCTAGGCAGGCAATGCTTTGGCCTGTGTTTAAAAAGTCAGATTTTTTACCTAAATTTTATATTTCTATATTTTATTTAAAAGACTTTCTGAGCATTTTTTTTTTTCTCGTTTTAATTTGCAGTATTACTTTACTGTTCTTTTTGGCCACGACGGGCAGAAGCCACTGGAGCTCCGTTGCGATGATGAAGTTGATGGAGATGAATGGGTAGAAGCTATTCATCAAGCTAGGTATGAAACCTGATTCTTAATGCTCAGCCCCATTTTATTGTAAATAAATTGATAATAGTTTGTAAATCTAAATTTTCTAAACAGAAATAAATGTTACAGTGCATTAGATGTCTATTGCTTGTGATTCATGGATAAGTGATATGCAAAATGAATAAAAAGCATTTATATTGAAATAAGCGTAAGAAAGAGGAGGTCAAACCATGACCATGATAAAGTGCAAGAAATAAAATTTCGTCTTCAAAATGAAAGTCCTAAACAACAATCAGTCTTGTGAAAAGGGACATGGTAGGACTTTCAGCCATGCAGTAATCTTTCCCTGAAAAAAGGTCTGTGTGGTGAATAGGCAAGGTTTACAGAATAATCTACAGGAAAGTCATCTAACTGAAGGTTTCGGAAACCTTCAAATATCTTTGCTGAAATGCACTTTCTCTAGCCTCCTCTCATAGACACTCAGCTAATCTACAAGTGCCATGGTAACGCGTAAGAAACCAGGCAGTTTCTGAGCTGCTTAGAACATGAGCCATGTAAACAGAAGTGGTTTTGCTTTGTAACTAAAAATGAACACCACCAGCTAGTAGTTTTTAATTTAGAACTTGTGAAATGAGACCCTGAAGCTCTAGGTCTTGTGTCATCTGGGCATCCAGTCTTTGGATCTATGTCCTCTTCTTAGTGTTGGTACCTAGCTGAACGGGGTCTCCTTCTTTCTTGGAAAGCACTTGCTGGGCCACAGTATTAGGTGAGCCACATTTTGCATGGTAGCCCTCCCAGGGATCACATTATTTCATGATTTGAGAAGGTATGAGGCTTTGAACTCAGCCCATCTCAGGAGACCGTGTCCACCAGTGGGCATACAAGAATTTCCAGGGCAGAACTTAGCAGAAAATTAAGCTGAAGTTAAAAACCACACAACTGAAAATACTGACAGCTTAAACTTGCTAAGAAGAAGTTAATCTTGAGGTTCAAGGTGGGAGTGGTTGAATTTTGACTCCACTAGAAAATTATAACTTCAGAAGATGACTGGGTCTCTGTTGTTGTAAGCAAGATCACTCTTTTTATCTCCGTCCCTTTTGTTATTTAACTTTTTCCCCCTTATTTGTGCCTGTCTGAAGTGACAGTACTAATAATATCAAACTGTGGAGACCACTGTGATGGATATTCTCAGGGCCCTATGTAATTTGGGGGATTTTCTTAATCTACTTCTCTGCATAGGTCTCTAAATTTCTTGAGGAGGTTTTCCAGGGACTTGCACATGGCTTTTCTTGAACAAAGTATCAACAAGTGACAAAAAAAATTTCTGAAATTTAGTTGCTAAACATACAGGGTTGTACACTACTGTGGTTACCTAATTGTTCTGATGCTTTTCTGCTTCAGTGGAAACTGCTTTTATTTGCTTTACATTGTATCTAGCAAAAAACCTTGGAGTTGCATAATTGGGTCTTTTACCAAAGATACATAATAAAGAAGTGAAAATAATAGTTTTAGACTATTCCATAAGATTTTTCTTGCCAATTTCATTAAACAAAGTAAAACAGATTTGCTTCAGGGATTAAATTTTGCATGTGTCATGATTTATATGTTTTTCCTTGAGTTTGTCTGTATTTTTGACAAATGGGACAAGCTTTGGCAACTTCTTCAGTGTCACTGTTCATTTGAGGCTAGCCTAAGACATTTCTGACCCTTCTTGCAGATTTTTGTTTTGAATTGCTAAATGACATTTTATGTCACCCTTTGAAGATACTTTTTGTAATATCTCAGGTGTCTTAGGTAAAAATTCTGGGAGGTATTGAGAACGTTATCCCCCTACCCTTAAAGTGAAAACAGGCCTGGGAACATCCTGTTCTGTGTGAATATGTTGGCATTCGTGAAATGGAAATATTTGATTGCTTTCTGGATGGTCTCATCCTCGTGAGTAGCTATGGTAGTCCATGTTTTAGCTGAAACAAAGTAGTTGGGATTTTTTTCCCTTTTCCCTTTTTTTTCTTGTTTTTTTTCTTAGATTAACATATACAAAAATCTAATTTTGGATTCTTCTCATGACTTTTTGCCAAATACATGTTTGCAGCTGTCAAAATATCTTTCATGTTGTATTTATTTTGAAAGTTATAAACAAACTGTTGAAAAAATAGCACATACAATCTCACTGCACTCCATGTCCCACTCTGAATAAACAGGTATTTTATTTGAATGCAAATTCATAATGAAGGGATTTTCTGCTGTGGCATTGTCAATTGTTTCTTGGAAGATTTCACTGTGGGTGGGATGCCACTGCTTATCATTTCAGGGGTACAGTGCACACTCTTGGAAAGCTGACAGGCATGCTGTAGCTAGATGCTGCATTGCTTATGTTCCTGTCTGTAGTGCCCTTTCCTCATCTGTGAGAGATTGTTTGGCTTGTAAGCTTGCAATGGGAGGTGCAATTGAGTATATTTTAATGGGAGTCCATTATGAACTCC